>NW_027142385.1:4185665-4205665 GCF_026170545.1 Melanerpes formicivorus | reverse complement strand
GGCTCATGTGCTCTGGACTGGATGCTTGGGACACGGGAGCATTACTTAATATTAAGATGAACACAATATGCCAACCCCTCTGTCACCAGCTCTGGAGATATGTGTTAGGGTTGCATGCGAGACACCTTAGTGGCTCCGTCATTGTCCTTATCTGCTGAATTTCTTCCTCTTGTGCTTCAGGGCCTCTCACCAGCTCCTTCAGTCTCCAGTGCAGACAGCAGTTTTTGCATTCAAACCTTGGGGAGCTCTTGCTGTTCTTTGTCAGATTTATGCAAGAGGAATTGGGGATTTTGAATATTAATTTAAGTGTCATTGTGGACAAAGCCCTTTAATCTTTGGCCTGTTGCTGGAAGTAATTGATGCAGAAATTGCAGCAATTGTACAAAATTATTCTGCTGCAGATTTTGGCCTGGCATCTTGCGTCATCAGGGGAGTGGAATGGGACTGCTACTGTGACACTGGGATGGTGGATGTATTTTGTAGCAGAAATGCAGCTGGGAAAACCAGCTGGAATAGAGCACAGGAAACAGACTGAGAAACGATCCAGGAGCAAAAAGAAGAAGCAACAATAGAAATCATTCATGAGAAGGGAACAGGAGCTGGAGTGGATTAAAACCAGAACATTGTTAAACATACTGACACTAGAACAGAGGAGGAATAAGATAAACAGGGGGAGCAACTCACCAAAACAATGCAGAAGAACCATCCCTGTATAGGGAACGCCACACAGGCCAGACACTGTGCAAGAGCAAGGGCATGAGTCCAAGGGGAGTGAAGGGGTAAGCCACAGAGAGGTCCTGACATAGCCATGGTGGACACAGGGCTCTCTTGACAGGAGATCACCACCTGTCCTGTTGCAGAACGTGTTGCATCACCCTCCCCAGGCATGGGCACAGGCAGCAGCATGGGTGGCTGGAGCCATGCCAAGGCTGTCCCCAACAGGATTGTGCCAGCCCAGGGACATGCCAGAATGATGTGTGGTGTTGTCAAACTGTGCTCATCTGTGGATCTCTGAATGGGCAACAGAAATATTTTAGAGATGATGACACATTTTTGTTATTCCCACAAAATTATGTGGAATTATAGTTTAAAAAGAAGATGACTGGCTTCAAATGTGTATTTTAGAGCAAAACTAATGCTGTTCTTTCTTAAGTCTGGAAGCTTGGCCAGTCAGGGGGTTATCTCCCACTATGTATGGAGTTTAGGACACCCGGAGTGCAATCCGTTCATTGGGGAGCGGCTGCTGTTCCCAGCTAGTGCAGGAAGCAGCATTGCTGGTTCTCAGCTGCCTGCATGGCAGCTGTGGATGGTGCCGGCATGCCTGGCACAGCCTGTTTGGAGCCTGTGCTGCCGCGAGGAGCTGAGACAGGCACAGGCGCCCATGCAAGCACACAGGGTGCCAAGAGCAGACTCCTGGGGCCTGCTCCACCCAGAGCACGAGTACCTGCTTCTGAACAGATGTAAAGAGGTTAATTGGGCTGGGATGTACAGGGTTGCATTACATCTCTAATGGAAGTTGGAAGTGTTGATTTGAGGAGCCATGGCTCTGGTGATTTTTGTACTGCTGTAATTATTTTTAAACTTTCTTTTTGGCACTGTTGATAACAGCTTGGCACCGTGCCTGCGTGACCTGATTAAACTTACAAATTGTCAGCCTTGATCTATAGGACGCAGGCAAGATTGCTGACTGAGCACCGCCTTGGAAATTCTCCATTTAAAACAAAAATTAGATTTAAAATCTTGTTCCCAACAATGCAGTACAAGAGCAGTGGCGATTGGAAACGTGCACTCGGGATCATGGCATCGCGATAGCAACCAACTCCCTGGCCGAGGGGAAGTTTAATTCCTTCTTGCTTGCGCTCAGGCTGTGAGCAATGCTGTGGAGTGGGAGCTGCCCTACAGAGAGTGGGAGCTGCCCTACAGAGAGTGGGGCAGCCCTGAGCAGGGGCCACTGGAGCAGCTGTATCCCCCACTCTTAGCAGCCATTCCTGGAGCAATGCTCTCACCATTTCCCCTCTCTGATGTGAAATTTCAGCTCCACCTGTGTGAAGCCAGAGACCATGGATGCCTGTGGAAAAGGCTGTGTCCTTGGGGTCTGTGCTGGTGGGCTGTTTTTCACCTGAGGTATCCCATTGTTGAAGAGCAAGTGGCAGGTTTTCCCCAGGCACTTTAAACCAATTCTTGGACCTTGTAAGAGGGATGTAATCCAGTGGTACAAGTCTCCATAAGAGTAATACAGTGCTTAGATCCATTTGAAAGGAAATGAGAAGCAAATCAATTATTTCCAAATAAATAATGCACTTACTTTTACCACATGGTCTTACATCAAAGTGATATAATGTATAGGATAATGCCAGCCTTGTGTGGATGTAGCTGTTCTTGGAATACATCTGGAGGATGTGTGTCTCTGTACTCATGCAAATACTCCTTTAATACTTAAAATGAAGTGTTTAAAAATTGTGCAAGGTCCTTTATATGCCCCATGATGATGTTCTTGCTCTGTATTAGAACCCAGAGGGTGCTGTCCCCAGCAGAGCACCCGTCTGGGCTGTGGTTCAGGGGACCTGCCCCACAGGAGGGTGCCTGTTGGGAGCAGGTCCAGTCCCTGTGGCCCCGCGGACAGGAGGGCTGTGCAGGAGGGCTCCTCGCAGGCGTGCAGCGAGTGGGCAGCGGCCAGGCAGATGTGAGAAATACTGACTCTGTTTTCTCTTGTTCTCTCTTTTCTGCCCAAGGTTTGAGCATCCGAGGAGCCCAGGAGGAAGACCCTCCCGATCCCCAGCTAATGAGACTAGACAATATGCTTCTGGCAGAAGGAGTCTCAGGTCCGGAGAAAGGTGGGGGATCGGCGGCAGCAGCTGCAGCCGCAGCAGCCTCTGGAGGGTCTTCAGATAACTCTATTGAACACTCAGATTACAGAGCCAAATTGACCCAGATCAGACAAATCTATCACACAGAGCTGGAGAAATATGAACAGGTCAGACATCAGCCTCTCAGTTGTACATGTACCTGCCACTGCTCTCCTCTGCACCTCTGCTTGCCAGCGCCCACTGCTGCCCAGCTCCGGACCACATCCCCTCCTTCCCTTCCCTACCCCTCTCCCTGGCAAAGATCCATGGTGCTGCAGGAGTCTGCTGGGCTTCGAGGAACTGCTCGCTGGACCCAGGACGCATGTCTTGCATGCCTGAGTGTTTTCTGTTGTCTGTAACCACCTGAAATCAACACCTGAGCCCATGTTCCTCCCCTCTGAGCCAGCCCAGAGAGAAAGAGAGCAGAGCAGAGTTGTCTGCTGCTCAGTGCTGACTTCACGCCCATGATGACGTGTTACAAGGCTGGGTCTGGTGACTTGGGGGGTGCAGGCAGATGAGGGGTGTGCTGGCAAACTTGGTCCATGAACTCCTGGCACAGGTGATGGGAGACTCTGATGCAAGGCTTGGCCAAAATGGGTTGCCATAGCAGGTGGCAAGGGAGCAGGAAGTGAGGTGCCAGCACGGCACCTAGCCCAGGCTTCAGGAGCATCCGCTATGGACAGGAGAGTATGGAAATCTGAGTTCAGGTGGACACTAGCACTTAGTGTCTGGAGTGATAAGTGTGCTGAAGAGATCCATGGATTTACATTCACTGTGGGGGCCTGGTGACCCAATATATTTGCTACACTAGTGGCACCAGAAACATTTGCCACATACTGCTGGGTGCTGCTGGGTGCAGTTGGCTTCCTGCCCATGGGGTGAGGGGCTGCACTGCCCTGATTTCCCTGCAATCCATGGAGAGACCTCCTTTGTTTCCTGGTTTTGTAATGATCAATGGCATCAAAAGAGATGGAGGAGGGAATAATGGCACACGACCCCTGGCCCTTGCAAACCTCAAGCCATGTCTTCATTTTCCCTTCCCAGAGGTGTCCTAATAAAGCCTGTAAACCCTGAGCCTAATCAGCTCAGTGAAGCTCATCAGCTGGTGGTTTCCTGAGCTGAGCTAGGGAAGTCCTGCCCTTGCCCCCAGCCTCTCACGAAAAAGCTTTGGGCTGTATAGTCCAGAGCCACAAAAGAGAAGTGGAGGCAGTGACCAAATCTGTTGAAAACTCAAGGACAAGGAGAGGAGCACACTGCTCCCAGCTCCTTCCCCAGTTCCTGCTCCCTGTCCCAGCCTGTGTCCCCTGTCTGTCCTGCCAGCACAGAGCAGGGCCTGGGGGCCTTCATAAAGCTTTATTTTAAAGTTTCCCTTTCTGTGTGCAAAGACCCTCTGAACGGTCTCTGTCTACTTTGCTTTGCTTTTTTATGCCACCAACAAAGGCAGAGGTACCCACTGAGTTGTCAATGGGTGGTGGGGAGTGCATGTGGGTCACCAAGGGAGCATGGAGAAAGAGGGGGAGGATGGCACTCACCAGCACAGTCCACACAGCATCCCACTGCAGACACTGGTGGGAATATGGCTGGGGTGGTACAAGGCTGGCATGAATCCAGAGTGATTCAGGTGCTGGTGGCACATTGTGGCTCAGGTGCTGTTGGCATGGTGTGGCTCAGGTCCAGGGGCATCGTGTGGCTCAGATGCCAGTGGCTTGGTGGGGTTCAGGTGCCAGTGGCACTGCCTCATCTGTGCCACCTCTTTCACTGTGTTGTTCGAGTGATGAACCAACAGATGAGCAAATGAGTGATGGTGTCTTTGTTCAGATCTCCTTTTCTCCCTCAAACAAATCCCTTGTGCCCTCCAAGGACCCCAAACATCCTCACAGACCCTTGGGCTCTCCTTGCACTCCAGGGCTGTGGTGTGCAGCCTGTGGTGGAGATGGGGCTGGCTGTTGGATTAATGAGCATCAGCCAGCAGGAGTGTGCCTTGTAACTGCAGGGACAGGGGGTGGAGATAGATCTGGGGCCAGTGCAATGGCAGGTTGGTGCTTGCAGCCGTTTCCTGGCAAGAGTCCTTTGACTCTAATAAGTTTAATGATGTGGGGGAAGCAGGAGCATTTTTAGCCCTGTAGCTCCATTTACAAAGGTTTCGGCTGAAATGTCACAGCCATCCGTCCACACCACAGGAAACTTTGGAGGATGCTCAAGTGCTGCTAGGAGAATGAGAGAGAGGTGGAGCTGATCTGAAACATGTATGCTTCCCTGTGGATCTTGACACCCAGCAACGTCTGCTCTACAGATACAGGCTAATTTCCCCAGCCTTGCAGCAAACTGTGTCCTGACAGTTAGTCTCAATGCAGTGCTCCTCTCTGCAGCCGAGAGCAGCCAGGACTATGTGTCTCTGCAGGTTCCTGAGAGACGGCTGCTCTCCTGCAGCTGTGGAGCAGCTCGAGCAGTTCATACCCATGCAGGGCACTTGCCTGTGCCAGGGAGCAGCTCATTCCCATGCAGGGCACCTGCCTGTGCCAGAGAGCCGCTCAGCATCACGCAGGGCTCCTGCCCACCTCTATCCTGCCATCTCTCTCCCCGCACAGGAGCTCCTGTGGTCCCACTGCAGCTGGCAGCAGGAACCAGAGTGGTTTCCTGGAGACACTTTGCAGGCAGAGTTTGATCCTGATATTTGTTGCCAGTTCAGGGAATGCACTGGGGAAAAAGAAAAAAAAATAAAAGGAAGGAAGAGAAGTGGAAAGTGTGTCACGCCATCACACAGCGCTCCCCTCGCCTGCGCCGGGAGAAATGGCCGTACACAGGCAGCTCCTTCCATAATTTACAGCTCCTATAATAGAGATGACATATTGAAAGCTATCTTCTATAATTACACTGAAATACATTTTTTGCTGTAGGCAAAAGTACTGTAAGGGTCCCAGGCCTCCTGGAGCAGCTGGGAACCTGCTTCCTGAGTTCACGGATGTCTTCTGAATTCACCCCAAACTGGGCTGAAATGTGGCCGCTCAGAAGATGCCACCAGCCCCACAGACTGCTGGCTGGCACCGTGCCCCTGAAGACTGTTTTGGGCCATTTCCTCTTTCTCTTGCACTTGTCTGAGGAGTCTTGATGAAGCATTAAGGCTAGCAGGAGCATCCCTGTTTCTACAAGGTTTCTGAGCAGGGTAACAAGGCCATCACTTATAACCTGACATTATTAATAATGTCTTGGACACCAAGCAGAGGCCTGAAAAATAGTACTGAAAAAGGGATCAAGTAGCTCGGATGCTATAAATAAACAAGAGAAAACAAGACAAAGCATCAGAGCCTTCTGAGTTTACTTCCACTCTGCTGCACTGAGGTAGCTCTGCAGATGGGAGGTGCTGGTGAAGATAAATGAAAAGCAGGCTCTCTAAGTAGCTATAACCAAACAAAGTCTCAGCAAGCAGTTCAAGTCAATTCAGGGAAGAGTTTTGCTTCTCAAATGCAAGAAACTCTAGCTTTGAAGCATCCCAAAGTTTGATACTGTATTGGTGGAGAAATTATTTCTCATAGAAAAGACAGATCTGACAATATTTTTAATGCAACAGTTACCATTTTTATTGTACTTTGAAACTGAATTTCCCAGACCTGCAAACAAGTGGGCAAGTGGCAAACTGTTGGATTCAGCTGTTCCTTCTTTGGGACTGTCAGAGCTGCTCATGAGTCTCAGGGAGAGAGTTGCTGCATTTTGGTGTCTATGTGACCTTACTTTTGTGCATCACTTACCAGGGGAGCCGAAGCTGGGGCTTTTACCACCAGTTGGATGGCTGAACCCAAGCTTTTCGTGCTAAGTTTGTCCAGGAAGTTGAGCAGATGTCACAGAGGAGGGATGCAGCTCCAGTGCAGTGAAGCCAGCAGGAGCAGGCACTAGTGCCTGTCTGTCTGCCCTGCTCCTGCTGGGGACTGCTGCACTTCCCTGGGGGCTTGGTGAATTACTGTGCCTGGTCTGCCTTTACACAGGGCAAAGCTTTGGGATGGAAGCAGGAGAAAGAGGTCATCAGGACAAGTCCTGTACTGTCTGGGTGAGAGCATAGTGGCCAGAGTTGCTGAGGACAGCATCCTTATTACTTTGCCATGGCAAGAGGGGACAGCAGCTGGTCTGCTCCATGAGCTTTGCTGCCTGAAATGTCAAAACAGGAAGAAAGAAAATATGCAAATGGAAAGTGAGGATGAGATGCGTTGAACTCCTTCACCTGGAGCTCAGAAAGTCTTGAGAAGGGCAGGGAGCTGGAGGCAGGAGGAGCTGTCGCTGGCGAGAAGTGGTGGTGAGCTGATGTAACCTCAGCCAGCAACGGTCGTCTGCACCAAGGCTCACCGAGCCTCACCAGAGTGCTGCCTCCAAATGGGTGCTGCAAGGATGTAAATTAGCCTGTAATTTACTTTCAGTAGTGTAAAGGAAAAAAAAAATCACTTTGCCTGAAGTGTATGCATCTTTCTTAAGGGTGTACCCAGATTTTAATTATCTAAATGTAAATACTTAACGAATTTTACTTAGAGTAATGAGCTAAAGTGCACACTACATAAATGAGATGTTCTAATTAATCATGTATGAACTACTGGTTTAAAGAAAAGCTATGTGAATTCTGTGAATGTTGGGCTATTGCCAAATTGCTAATCAGCATTTGCATTCATAGATGGCTTCACTTAATAAGTTGCGAGACGTTCAGCGAATGTTATAGGAAATGATGAGTTTTTAGATGCATAAACTTTTCACTTTTAACTCTTTCCCTCACACAAGCCATTGAAATGCAGGAGAATCCCTGAGAAATGTAGTTGTCGGACAAATAACATAGATAGTTTTCACCGTGGCTATAGAGGAGAAAGGGGAGCTAGAGTCAAACAGATGTGTAATGTACGGTGGCTGGACAAGATACTTGCAACGTTTCCTCTGCGTGATTTATTGGCGGCTGAGCATTGTGCTTGTTCCTGTTGCATTAGATGCACAAGAGCAAAGTCCTATGGCCTTACTTGGCTGTGCTCACAGCCTGGTGGTGGTTATGATGGCCAGCCCCTGTGTAGCGGACATGCAGACCTCCTGTGAGCACATCAGCCTTGTGTATATCTACTTTGTCTGATCCGGGTTTGAGATGCAGAGAACAGTTTGCCTTGTGCTGCCCTTGGACCCTGTGGAGGCCAGCACAATGCCCAGCCCCCTCTCCTCTTCCCAGGGCTCCACTGGGACAGGGGGAACTTAGTGCCCAAATTGTGCTCCAGTACCAGGCTGCTCCCCAGTAAGGGATTAGCCCCGTGGCCACCACACAGCTCTGTCTAGCAGACTGCAGTCCTGGTGTTTGTTTTTGAAAGAGAGAAGGCAGATATAAATCAGCAGTTTGTGGCAGCTTCTAGACAGCATAGGGGGAGCCAGGATGCCAGCATGACAGCCTGGTCCTGCTGAGGCCTGGATCAGGTGGTGTCTGTTGCTGATGCAGCCTGGAGAAGTTTATGTCATCATGTCTGTTCACCTGCATAGTCTGGGACTCATAATTGATGGCTCCTCATCCTTTCCCTCCTTCAGTACTTTGGGCCAGGCTTGGGCATGGCTTTGCTGAAGCTCACCTTCTAAAGGGACACGTGGTGCCTTGCAAAGTACTAGAGCTCTTCCCCTGCTGCCGGGTGTCAGCCCTGTCTGCTGGCTGCCTGAGGCTCAGCGGGCTGCAGGACAGACAGCCCTTCCCAGGGTTAGCTCACCTGGCTTCTGAATGTGTGCTGGGCCCTGCTTACATCCTCCCCCTGCCCACAGCCATTGCACCCACCAGTCCTGACCTCTGTCCACTGTGGTCTGGCTGGGGACATGGGGACAAAGGGGTGAGCTTGGAAGGAGCTGTTCAGCAGTTGTTCAGCTCTGCTGACTGCCCCAGCATGGTCCCAAGTCTCACGGTCAGGGTGTGTGATCTGTTCCTGCAGTTGCATGTGTGTGGAGGGGATGGGGACAGGGCTGCACAAGGTCCCCCAGCCCCTCACCCTGACACTACTTTCCCTCTCAACAGCCAGACCTGAGCTTGTGTCCTTGTGTGACAGCACAAAACAATTTCTAAGCCTCTCCTTCCTTCACAGGCATGTAATGAATTTACCACACATGTGATGAACCTTCTCAGAGAACAGAGCCGGACACGTCCCATCTCTCCCAAGGAGATTGAAAGGATGGTGGGCATCATTCATCGAAAATTCAGCTCCATCCAGATGCAACTTAAACAAAGTACTTGTGAAGCAGTAATGATTTTAAGATCAAGGTTCCTTGATGCCAGGTAAGACAGAGGCGAGTGTCTCCAGCTCTTTCTGGTGGGAAGGGACAATTGCTGGGTAGACCAGGGACTTGCTTCCCTGAGTGGGTAAGGGCTGCTTTGCCCCAGCAGAAGTTCCCGGCCCTTGTTCTTTACCCAGGGTGCCTGCACAGAGCTTCCATCCACAGCAATGTCTCTTCTATGTATTTAGTGCAAGGGCCAGGCTTGTTTACCTGATGCTTGCCTGTTTACCCTGCTCCTATGTGAGTTACACAGGATTTGCACAAAGGGCTGGTTTGTCACCACAGCAGTTGTTTAAATGGCTGCCAGTACTGATGTCTCACAGCATAAGGCCAGCCTTGCAAAACACTGACCCTGTAATGGAAGAGCTAAGTTCTCTGGGAGGCCCTTGCCCGTGGGCTGCGGCTGATGCTGGGTTAGCAGCTGCGTGTGCCCGAGGTAAGGAGGGCACCGACGCCTCTGAAAGCCAGATCCGCTGGCTCGCCTCCCGACAAGCTGTCGCCTGACTGGGGCACAGAAGAAGACAGCACCTTCCAAACTGCTCACAGCAAGCACATGTCCCTCAGACACCCGTGCCACTGCTGGAGCTCACAGCCCACCCCCACAGCCTGCAGCCTCCAAAGTGGGCTGGCTGTCCTGCCCTAGGGAGGGATTGTCCCCTGTGCTCTGTACTGGTGAGGCCACATCTTGAATACTGGGTTTGGTTTTGGTCCTCTCACTATAAGAAGGATGTTGAGGTGCTGGAGCATATCCAGGGAAGAGCAACAAAGCTGATGAAGGGTCTAGAGCACAACTCTTGTGAGAAGTGACTGAGGGAACGGGGGGTGTGCAGCCTGGAAAAAGGAGGCTGAGGGGAGACCTTCTCACTCTCTACAGCTCCCTGAAAGGAGGTTGGAACCAGATAGGGTCCAGTCTGTTCTCCCAAGTAACAAGCAATAGGACAAGAGGAAATAGTCTCAAGTTGCACCAGAGGAGGTTCAGGTTGGACGTTAGGAAAAATTTCTTTGCTGAAAGGGTTGTCAAGCCCTGGAACAGGCTGCCCAGGGAAGTGGTAGTCACCATCCCTGAAGGGGTTTAAAAGCCATGTGGATATGGTGCTGAGGGATGTGGTTAAGTGGTGACTTGCTGGGTTAATGGTTGGACTTGATGATCTTAACAATCTCTTCCAGCCAAAATGATTGTGTGGAGCAGACAGGCAGGGATTCAGAAGGGTTTTTAGACACAGGCAGCTTTGTGTCTAAGTCCTGATGAGGTGGGACATGGATCCCCAGCCCTTTCACAGGGCTCCCCTTGGTGAGTAGGGCCATGGCAGCTGCCAGCGCCTGGCCAAGGCAGGAGGAGCAGCCGGCACCAGGCAGAGCCTCCCTGCAGCAGCCAGCTCCTGCTTCACACCTGGAAGCTGTGAGGAGTGAAACAAGAGCAGAATCCTGTTATTAACAAGGAGGTCACTGGCAGGTGTGGAAATTAGGGTAATTACATCCAGTCGGAGAAAATGTCTGCAGAGAGTGCCAGGAACTGCAAAGGTAGAGCTGCAGATGCATGTTTTAAAGTGATTTCTTTAAAAAGGAGGAAGGTAAATAAGGCAAAATGAGCGGAAGCACAGTAATGAGATAAACATAGCTCTAGGGAGAGAGCCTGCCTGCTCCAGGATACAGTGTAGTTAGCAGCATCGTGATACTGCTGGAAGAGAGCGCTGGGGATTGCGCTCGGCTGCCGGCTGGCCTCGGGCACAGGCAGTTTGATTGCAACCAGCCCTGAGGGGAAGGGAGCTCTGAAGGAAATGTTTAACCGGTGCTTTCGAGAGGATGTTCAGGAGAGAGGGAGAGCAGCCGATGTCAGGCAGGGGGAAGGCACCGCAGATGTGTGCATGCTGTAATCAGTGTGGGAGAGCACAGCAACGGCCGGCTGCCTGCCCTGCCCTGCCGGAGGTGCTGTGGGGTTCCCTGGCTGGCATTGCCTCATGGCTGGGCTGGCTGGAGAACATGCTGGCGGTGTGCTCTGGAAAGGCTTTGCTATGAGGCCACACACCTCAGTACATATCCCAGGTGGTGTGTGAGAGCCTGGGCTCTGCTCTGCCCTCAGCAGGAGGGTGCACAGATGGGTCTCCCTCACAAAGCCTGAAAGCTACTTGCTCATGAAAGCCAATTAGCTCAATGAGTGCTATGTAAGGACACGTCAGTGAGGCCATGCTGTCCTTTTCCACCGTGCTCACCCCAGACACCTGTGCAGAAGCCCCAGCTGACCTGTGCTAAAGGAGTGAGGTTCATTAGGCTGCTGTCAGCATGGAGTGATTTAACAGTTGAGAGATTCAGGCTGGGTTCTATACTCAGGTGAGAGGTGCTTCAGGCTTAGCACCCTGCCTTGCCTCTCGCTTCATCATGTTTTCTGCCACCACACACAGATGTGCCCCCATGGGATGGAATCCTGGGTGGAGGTGGATGGCATGAAGCCAGAAGCAGAGTCTGGACTCTTGCAGGGTGGATGTAGGAATGTGAGCACTGGAGCCCACAGCCCTCTCAGCATGCTGTTTAGGGCAGAGCCCAGCCCCATGGGAGGTATCAGGGTACTGAACAGTGCTGTTGTGTTGCTGTGTGCTGCAGCACAGGTGTGGAACAAGGGTCACTTGCAGCCCAGCTGACCCTGCTGGAGGCTTGTTTGCAGCTGGAAGAACAGCTCTGATTTTCTGTACTCATTTCAGGCGGAAAAGACGTAACTTCAGTAAACAAGCCACAGAAATCTTGAATGAGTATTTTTACTCCCACCTCAGTAACCCCTACCCCAGTGAAGAAGCCAAAGAAGAGCTGGCAAAGAAATGCAGCATCACAGTATCACAGGTAAGCAACAGGTGGGAGTGAATCCTGGCCTCTGTCGCTCTGCTTCCTGGACAGTGCCTTGACCACCTGGCTCCCCTTGTGAAGCTGTGGTCTCCCTCCAGGCTCTGTGGTGTGCTTCCAAGGGAGGCGTGCAATGTGGAGCAGATCCCTGCACAATGCACCTTTGTAATCCCTTCAGATTTGTGTTGTTGACCGTGATGAAGTTCAGCAGGGCGGTGGAACATGACAAAGCTCCACAGGAAAGGCAGCATGCCTGTGAGGCTGGGGTTGTGCTGGGGTAAAAGGAGCATGCATGCAAAGATGAAGACAGAAATAAAAAGGGTGTAAGGCTGGCAGCTTTCTCTCTGTGCAGGCAGTGAGATTCCTTGCTGAGTCTTTCTGTCACAAATTTGTTACAGCTCACCATTATTTTGGGGGAAGGCCAGCTTATTGACAAACATATAATCTATCTCTATAGATCAGAATTTCTTTGATTGCTGGAAGTTGTTTTTCTAAGGCAGTGAGAGATTCAGCCTCTCAACATACTGAATTGACATAAGAGGTTTGTCTGTAGCAAAAATGTATTAGGCAGATTTGCAGCTTTTATCACATACCAGATGTTACTGTGGAGTTAATACAAGGAAACGAGCATCTCCCTAATCAGAACAGCTCACTGTTGGCTGCTTTCTGTACAGGCTATAGTACATTCCCAGCTCTGGACTGGTGTCTCTCAGTGATGTTCAGGCTGATGACACTGCTCCATCAAGCCTCATGTCACCAGAGAGTTTAAGGAAGAAAACAACACTTTGTGTTTCTTGTGGCCTGTACATTTGATAGAACCCCCAGATTTCCTCACAGCCAGTCTGGCTCTTACATCTTGCAAAGGTTGTATTTGAGTGGCAGGGAAAGCTCACCAGCAGTTTCCAAGTTCTCCAGCCACCCCACTGCCCACTCTGAGGGCCAGTGTGCTCTCTCCTCGCAGCTCTGTCAGCTCCACTTATCAATATTTCATGTCCTTTAGAGGAACAATGCCTGCGGCAAATGTGTTAACTATTAATGATTGCAGGCTGCACTATTGGCATTGCTAGCGATGCAACCTTTAGCTTTATAATTAAGACCTGAGTTGAGATTTACTTTATAGGTCTCCCTTGAATGCATGAAAAATTCAGGCACTTTATTGAAGACTTCCAAATGAAAGGCTGCCCAGCTCCCCCAAACTTGGTGTTACTTAATTGACTTTGGATGCACCCTCAGCACAAACCTGGCAAAGGACACATGAGGCCAGCGGAGATGTGTGTGCCTTGCTCTCTCCTTGATCACTCCTCAGCATGCAGCACTTACCGTGCTCTGAGCAGGGTGGGAAGCACCTGTGCCAGTGAAAGGCAAGGCATGGAGATTGGGACAGTTTCTCCCAGTCCATTTACAAGTAGCTGTGATGATGGGCAGGAGGGTTTTTTTGGGGGAGAGTTCAGCACTGAATTCATTCCCTCTCAGTGCTTCTCCATTACTGTCAGCATCATGCAGGCAACTGCTGCCCTGGCAGCTACAGGGCAGCCATGGCAGCTGCTGGACAGCTCTTCCACGCCCACAGGCAACACTGTGGCTGCAGTGGATGCCTAGAACCATCCAAACAGCCTTAGAGCACATGACTAGCCAGGCACCTTGGTCTGCAGTCCTTCATCTTGTTGCTGGTTTCAGTCCTCTGGGTACAAGATGATTTATAATCAATTCCTTCTGTAAGTGATGTCCAGAAATCTTCCCATGTGAGCCATGGCAGTCTCCTAAGTGGTTAGGAGAGGCAATGCCACCACCACTAACTTGGAGAAACCAGAAGTTCTTCAGCTCTGCTGACAAAATATAACTGGGAGAGAGTACATGACATCACAGACCTGCTGAAGAGATGCTTTTTGTCCACCCAGATTGTGCCTGGCAGAAAAGGAGGTAGTGATCCCTCAGAGTGGACAGAGAAAAAGCTAGATGCAAATAAGGCTGAAGTGACTGAAGGAAACGAGATGGAACATTTGAGAAGCCATAACTGATTGTTTCTAGTGCTAATAGATCTGATTTCTTTCTTAATTGGTTGTTTGATAAGATTTAATGTATATGTTGTAGAATAGAATAAAAGACAGGCAGATGTTCCAAAAGCATAGAAGCAGCAGTGAGCCTGTGACACAAATATAGGTTTGTCTCTTGAATATTTGATAGAAGCATGAATTAGTTGTTTCTTGAATCCATTAGGAAGCCTGAGTGAGCGATGGGAGTAGCTGCATTGTGTCCTCTGTAGCACTGCATGCAGTGCCCTGAGCTTGGCAGGGTGACATGTTCCAGCCTGGGGTGAGGGCAGGGCTGACCACACAACCTGGGCATTGGCTGTCAGAGGTGCAGGTGTGAGGCCATGGCCATAGGGATTCACTCTGGCAAGATATTATAAATGATGAGGAAAAGCTCTGGATGATGGGAAAGCCTGAAAACAGGGCAATGTATCATCTGATGGGAGAGGAGCATGTATGTGAGAGAGGGAGTGCCTGTGATCAGCTGGCTGCTTAAGTTCCTGATATATCTGCTGTCACAGCTGGAAAATGTGAATGCTATGGATATCCTTATCTTTGATTTTCAAAGGCACTTCCAAAGGCTGCATGGCTGGACTGCAGGGTTAGTTAGTATTTGCTTGGTCAAACTGGGTTCAAGTTGTCTTTCTTTGTACTGAAATATGTATATATTTTTGAGGCCATCTAGCAGAAAAGTTCTGGGCAAGCACTGTAAAATAGCCAGTGCACACTGCTCTGGTGTCTGGCAGCAGAAGTCAAGAGGATGCAGTCCAGAAATCAGGGGTGAATTGAGCAGTCATTTAAAATCCTGGCAGGAGGAGCATCGCGTGGGATAAGCGATGGCATCCAAGCGAATGACTGAGCTACACCTTGCACAGGGCTCTCATGAAAAATCTCTGAGACCACAAAGGTATTTCCAGCCTTGACCAGGAGTCCCTCAGACATCACTGTGCCTGGCACTGTGCCTTATTTACCTCCAGTGCTACAAACATGCTGGAGGTGCAAAAGAGCTGGAAAATAGAAGAAAAACCAAACCAAAAGTAATGAATGGTTTTCCAAACTCCTGGAGGTTGTGGCTCGTATTTGATAAAGAAGCTTTGTCCTTTTTCTGGCTGAGCCAAGCTTCCTCCTTAGCCTCTCCTAACAATGATCCAAGGTGTTTCTTGTACTGTCAGTGCCTTGTAAATGCTGGGGGCAGATGTGTGGCAGACCATTTTCTCCCTCAAATACTTAATTAGTGAGTGTTTTGGGTGATCCTCCCCCCAGATTAAGCAGCTCACTGAAAATCTTGCTGCCATAGCACTTTACTGAGCCGCAAAGAAAATTGTCTCCCAGAATCATTTAGTTGCAGACGGGAGATAGATGGTTTCAGTTTTGATATTGGTGTTTAAAATAATATGTAGAGAAGGTTTTCCAAGAAAAGCATAAAGACAAAGTATTTATTAAGACGAACACCTTGCACAATTCCATTTTTAAGAGTATGGGAAAGGTAATTCTAGGGGAAAAAAATGTCCTTAACTGAGAGCATCGTCGGCTGTAATTTAGAGCTACCCGATCAGCACGTGTTCCAGGGAGATAAACTGTATCATCTGTTCTCCCCTTACCATGGCTGCGAGGCTGATGTTTTATACTTTTGCAGATGAGCCTCTTTCAGGGTGTCATGAACAACTATCAGTCTATCATATGGGCTATAGAGAGGGCAGAGTCATTGCTGAAAGCATGTCAGTGGATTACAGCAATAACATTTTTCACTGCTTCAAACAAAAGAAGGATGTGGTTGACAAGGAAATATATTTAAAATTCTTTTAAAGAAAGAATGCAGAAGCTGGTTTTCAGCACCCCTCCTGCCCCTGCTTCATCTGAGTCCGTTTCTGCAAGCAGGCTGACAGGGAGATCTGTGGATATATAGGCTCTTGCCTTTGGACTTCATATGGGAAGTAAGGGGGGGGAAAAAAACCCCAAGCTTAATTAAATAGTTTCTAGAGGTAAAAAAGTCTTCATTTAGATCATGCACCATAATTGTGCCACACTGATCTTCAAAACTGTCTATTTTGTGCCATTGGGTTAGGTGTGGAACACCACCTCTGTGCTACAAATGCTTGGGAACACAATGGAAAATTGCCTGTGCTCCACAAACACGTAGTTCACTAATTTCAGCAGCGATGCTCTCATGTCAGCTGCGTCTCCTGCAGAACGAGCGCTGATTTATCCCATGACATCAGCCAGTGCGGAGACACGAGGCAGGCCTGCCCCATCCCAAATCCCACATTAGGCATCTTGATGGTTTAAGTAATAATTTATTGTCTTTTTATTTAACATTGCAATTACCATGATAAATAAGTGCAACAGTATTGTTTGAAATGTAATATACAATTAAGCCAAATTAATTAATTGGCCTTCAATGATTGGGGGAGAAAGATGTTCATTGGTTTTTTATGTGAAGAGATAGTTTGTTTTAATGAAAAATGTGTTGTGAAGCAGCTCACAGTGGAGGCAACTTTCATCTTTAGGATGATTGTGGGGCTGGCTGAGGAGCCAGGGCACTGTGTCTTGTGCCGGTGTTGACCTGGGCCAACCCGGCAGCGGTACCCTGGTGCCCCCCTTGAGGGTGCCAGTGCCACCTGTAAGGGCAGGGTGAGGTGTGCTCCAGGATGAGGCAAGGGAAGCTTCAGGCAGCCAGCACATGGGAGAAACTCCATGGTGGTGAATCCAGCCTAAATCCTGCCTGGCACAGCTTCTACCCAAGCCATGCCCTGGTCCTGTCCAACCACCCATGTTGGCCAGAGCCCTTGTGTGCCCTCAGGCCATGGCACGCTCTGTGGCAGTCCCTCACTGATGTGTTCCAAGGGAAAGCAAAGAGTCCTTTGGCTGGGAGGTGAAAGGGCCCGTTGGCCCAGAAGGACACTGTGGTTCCTCAGGGCAGCTGTGCCAAGCCCTGCTGGCGCACAGGGCACAGGCTTTAATCTCAGAAATAGTTTCACATTTCTGGATATTCATTTAGATGTGGTATGCAGGTTAAACATAACGTACGATCGCTGCTCCTCTCATTGCTTCCAATTAAACCTTGCTTGTTAGTTTAACCTCTAGGTAATCCCATCAAACAATTGATGTCAAGGAAACACTGCCCACAGTGGCTCTGGATGAGTGGCCATTAATTTTAATTGCCTTGATATTAAAGATTAAGAAGTATTGGGACTAGCAGAATGGAAACGATCTGATGTCAAGCAAATCCACTCATTGAGGCTTCCCCAGGCTGCTGGTGATATTAAAATTTTACTGTGAGAATTAAATAAACCTTTATTAGTGATGGCTGTTGTTTGATTGGTCCAGGGGCGTACATAAACAGAGGGGTCTCGTACACATCCGTGGACAATACAGTTGATGTACAGAGATTCCTCAATTATGAAACTGTTAATAAAGCATAATCTGATTGTCCACAATAATTATTTGCTAGGTTTCATTAATGTATTATTGCTTCTCTGACTGACAAGGTAATATTAAGTGCAATATATAGAATACGATAGAGTATTATCTAGGGAACAGAATGTATAAGGTACCTTCCGTATTCCTGTTCAAAGCTGGAGGCTTTTCATTAATTGTGTTTAAACAAAAGCTATAGCTACATAAAATAGAGCAGGATTCGTCTCCTCCCTGCAGCAGGGTGCTTTTCTGGATGCTGTGGTGTGGGTGCCTTACTGGGCACTGTGGTGTGGGTGCCTTACTGGGCGCTGTGATGGAGCACAAGGGGGTGAGAGGTGCTGCAGAGCTGCTGTGGCTCGTGGTGGGTGCAGCCATGGGGTGCAGAGGCTCTGAGGAGCACAGGACCCCAGCTCTTGTCTCTCCCTGTGCCAGGTCCCTTGCTGCAGGGATGGTTGATAACCATTTGTGTTATTACAGGTCCACTCCCCTTTACCTTTGTGTTGTTGTAGATACTTTCTAGTCTCAGCAGCAGTGGCCATTGTCCATGTTACAGGCTGGGTTTTTTATTTAGGAGCTCTGTTGTGGCAGCTGAAGTTAAACAAAGCCATGGAGAAAGATTGTATGAACTTTTTCAGGCAGCTCCAGCCGTGACCTCTGCATGGGTTAATAGTCAGTGCCCCATGAGCCATCTTGGCTTCAGTACAGTATCTTCAAAGGGAGATGACAAAGTGACTTTTCAGCCTTTATTGATTTATATGATTCTTTTCATTTTCAGCCGACCAAACACGATGCTATGAGTGGGCTGCCAAGGTTGTTCCAGCCCAAAAATAAAGAACAATTGCTCTCACTGCCCGCTCACCTTCACTCAACCAGACCTTGGTCCCCTTCAGCAGATTTCGGGGTCTTGCACTGATTTTGTTGACAAATGGCTCATAGAAGTAGGAGACAATGGTATACTATATGCTACAGAAAGCTCCAGGATATGCTGTCATCAGAGCTGCCCCTCGTGCATCAGTTTGCCAACAGAGAAGCAGAGTCAGATCATGCTCCTTCATATCCATAGTAATGTCTAACTGATGCTTGGTTACTTTGTTAACTGGAGCACCTGGCAGATACAGGCTGGGGGCTGGGGCCCTCCCATTTGCTGAACCAAACACCAGGTCTTGAAGAGATCATGCTGTGCCAGGTCAAGCGCTTTGTGTCCTTCACCCTTCCCACCTCTCTCCTCTGCAGGTGTCCAACTGGTTTGGAAATAAGAGAATCAGGTACAAGAAGAACATTGGGAAGTTCCAGGAAGAAGCCAATCTCTACGCGGCAAAGACGGCTGTGACTGCAGCGCACGCCGTGGCCGCGGCCGTCCAGAACAACCAGACAAACTCCCCCACCACACCAAACTCTGGTACGTACCCAGCTCGGGTGATAAAGCATCCTGTAGGGCAGTCCATACAGGATCATCCTCAAGGGCTCCCTAGTGAATTTGGTTGGGCTGAAAAGGCTGCAGCAGCTCCCTAGCTGATGTACTCATGGCACAGGGGAGTGGTACGAAGCCCGTGGACCTCCAGGCTAGACCACTGCAAGTTCTGAGTGCTCTCATGGGTGGTCCCAGTGGCTTCAGTGGTGAAGCTCCTGCAGCCTTACAGGGTAACAGAGTGGGGCCCATGTTATTCCAGTATGGTGACATCTGCCTGGCTCAGGCTTCTGGAAGCTTTTTTCTTTCTGTAGGTATTTTAAGCTTTTACTCCTTTAATGAAAATAACATAAAATGAGGCAGGCTCCAAGTCTGCTTTTGAAGAACTGTTGAATTTATTGTCAAGATAAGAACAAAATAGAGGAATATTTTAACATGAGCTAATTAGAATTTAAACTCTGGAGTGCTTGAAATAGAGTTGATGCTATAAATAGAAATCTAAGGATGCCACTTTTATTTTGGAGTTTCTCTACCACATGTTCTTCTGCAGCATTTAAAAATTGTCTCACTGGTGTGCTGTTGACATTTTGCAAATCTAAGCATTAAATTAGCAGGGGAGCTCATCAAGAAGCAGTTGCTTTTTTGGGCTCCAGAGGCAAAGGTTTCCATAAAGCACAGATGTGTTTGGTACTATTTACAGTCAAGTTTGCTGTGACTTAGTTGTAGACAACTTTTAAAGTGTATAAAGGTCTGTGGAGAAAAAAAATCCCACAACTTTAATGAAAAGAAAGTAAGAAAAAGGTTCCTCCTCTGACGGTAATAAATTGGCTAATTAGGAATGACCAGCCATTTCCTTTTGAAGGAGACATTAAGCACAGATCAAAATGAGTTTTTCTCCGAGTGTTTGGTGATAGCATCTCACAGTGAAGCGATCTGCCAGAGGAAAGCTCTCAACATGCAAACCTGTTGTTGTACAGGCTGCTCTTCCAGAGGGAAGAGCTGACCTGGGTCACACAGGCCTTCCAGGCTTTCCCAGCTTGGCAGTCCCGGGCGGCAGCCGGTGCGGTGGTGAGAGCCGGCAGCAGGTCCCGCCGGGACGTGCCGAGCCGAACCGGTGGGCGGGGGGCCTGAGCTCACCTGCGCTGGGGCCAGTGTCTGCTGTGCACTGCTTTTCCTTCTCCTCTCCTGTCTTCTTCTCCTTCC
>NW_027142385.1:4093165-4183165 GCF_026170545.1 Melanerpes formicivorus | reverse complement strand
AACCACCAGAGTAAGGATTAATTTATTTGGAAAAAAAGAATGCTTGCTGACAACCTCTCCTCCAGCTGCCAAGCTGAGTAAAAATATTGTACATTTGTTGTTTATAAATTTGGATAAAAGAGGAATGATGTTTACTTCAGATGGAATATCTTTAGACTCGTATCTGCACAAGAGTTTTTCTTCCTCTAAGTAGATTCTCCTATCTTTAAAAGAATAAAAAAAGGCAGCAGCACCGCTGCCTTTGGAGCAGGGTTTTGTGCGTTTTCAGTCGGTGTCTGATCACTTCGGTGCCTTAAAGCAGGGGGTGTGGTTTGAGGCGACTGCAGGTTGGGTGTTGCTGTTAATTTGACTTAGGAGAAGCCAACCCCAAACCTTTGAATTTGTCAGCACAAGCGCTCCTCTGTTTGCTGTTTTTCATCTGCAAAGGAGATAATTACCAAGGCTTCTTTCTTGTCCTCTTGGAGCCATAAAACATTTCCTTTCCTCGTGATAAATGAACCATTTTTTTTTAATGTAAAACCTCGCCGGGCTGGGTGCGTGGGTTCGAGGGGCAGCGGCCAGGCAGGCACCACACGATGCCATTGCACCTCCTGCCCCATCCTCCTAGGACAGGGCAGTGCTTCCATGGCCCAGAGTGCCACGGATCGTTTTGGTAATGAAGCACGTCATAAGCACATTAGCATAGGCTAACCTTTCCCTGCCGGGAAGCGTCCCTGCCAAGGCCGGGGGCGCCGGGAGCGCGGGGCCGGGCGGCTCTGGCGGGCTGCGAGGAGAGGCCTCCCCGTCACTTCCACTCAGCGTCCCCCAACTCACGAGCCCCGCGCCTCCCTCTTCCTGACTGACATAAAAATATGTAGCGACAAGCTGTCTGCCACAGCAGAAATTTGATCAGACATTGATTTCAGCAATTGCCTCGATCGGCCGAGACATAAGGCAAATTTGTTCCTGAGCACTGCTCTGGCTGAGGCAGGTCTGACGCGGCGAGGGCCGGCGGCGCGCGGAGCCATGGAGCCGCGGCCGAAATAGGGGCTGCGTTTAGAGATAATTGGAAAGCTGATCCCAGCAGCCCCTTTCCGCCTGGCAGCCCCACGTTTGCGTGCTGGCAGATCGCGTGTGCAGGGACCCGGGCTGGCCGGGTGGAGCAGCTCTGCAGAAGGCCGGAGAGAGGTGATTCCAAACTTTGGGAGATGAGGGGGTTAACACGGATCACCTCAGACTCGTCTTCTCAGGGGAGAAAGCTGACGTGTCGGCTAAAGGGATGTTCTTCATTAAAGCGCGGATGGTCGCTGCAGAAACCCCAGAGTCTTAATTGCAGGCAACACCTGGCTGAGCAGCTCCTGCTTCTCCAAGTCGCCTTTCCGCTGGAGGCTCGGTGTTTCCGCAGCGCCTGCTTCCAGCATCGCTTGCCTAACGCCCACTGCTGTTTCCTTTCCCAAATCCTGCAGCCAGAGGGAGTGTAGGAGAATCTCCTTCCCAGAGCATCTTCTCCCAAACCCCGGGCATGCCAGGCTGAACCTTTCAGTGTATGGTGTAATTAATATGCATAATTGTATCAATTGAACTGTTTTTCCCTTTTCAGGCTAATGGAGGCTGGCAGGACGCAACTACTCCATCTTCTGTGACTTCCCCTACAGAAGGGCCGGGAAGTGTGCACTCTGATACCTCTAACTAATCTCCTAGCAACACTTTTTCCCTGAGCTGAGATGCCTTGATTAGCGCATTCAGAGTCACAGGAGAAAAAGGAAAGAGTTTTTTGTAGCCAACCACCTACAGCTTTACTGTAAAACCTTGTCTTATTAGAAAACTTGGTAAATCTGTTTTTTAAAGGTATCATAAGCATTTGTATTTATACTTCAACCACACAATGTTAAAAAGCACTTTATCCAATTAGGCCAAGATTTAGCATTGTTTATAGCCCTGTAACTATTTTATCATAATTTATTATCAGCAGTTTTAACAATGTTGGTCTAACAGTTGCCAATTACTTGGCCTTAAGGGTAAAAGTACAGGACAAGCTTAACCTCAGTAGCAAGAGCAGACACAAAGAAACACCTCACCTAAAATTTAACTTTGTGCATATTTCCATGGAGAGCCGGATCGCAGACTTTGATTGTGTTTAATCTTTTCATATCTCTTATAGAGTTGGAATAAAAAGAGCTGTTCGGTTATTTCGGTTAACGATGGTTGTGTTTAAGAATCCTTATTCGTCACATTTTTGTTGTGATCTATTGTCTTACAAATTAGATTGGAAACCAGGAGGATCTTTTCTTGCTAAAACTGCCCGGACCCCAAGTCGAGTCTCCTCTCTGTATTTCGACACCGGACTAGGTTGTTCTTAGGAGATGAAGACACTTGCTGCTGATCTCTGTGAAAGCCAGACCTGGGGTTTTACAGTACGAGCTAGGTGCTGCACACGCCTGCCAGGATTTGTTACCTCCTCTTGGCAGCGAACCACAAACAAACAAAGGAAAAAAGCAAAGGAAAAAAGCACCATCATATGGAGTGTTGTACATAGTGTAGCAAAAGAGTATTTATACATCTCACCAATCAAACACAGCTTTATTACCTCATGCGAACTCATACAAACCAATAGACTTTCAACATGTTCTGTAGCTTAGAGTGCTCACTTACTACCTCTGAACGATACTCACGCTGTAGTTTGTCTCTTTCTTATCTTTTTGCATCTTGTAATTAACTCTTTGTTTCCCCATGAAATGTAATGTACATTGTAATCTTTTAAAAGAATCAGGGTTGCGTTGGCAACTTTTAAAGAAGCAGAAATGGAAACATGGGGGTCTTAGGTTTAACACAAAACAGTGAAACTGTTGTAAATACTGAGAAACATTTTGAATGTTCTTCATCTTGTTACTAATCCACGCAAAAACCAACAACTAATTGTAATGCATACAGACTTCAGTATTCAGTACTGTATATTCCCCCCTGTGTAACAGGGGGCCCTTTCTTTCTCTCTTTTGTATTGTATGCGATTCTGAAACTGATTGAGTCATGAAAATAATTTGTGGCAGTGATTCTAATGTATTAAACCGTTTCGTGTTACTTTCTAACTGGATTACACCCTGGATTGAAAAGTCTTCCTCGTGGTAGTTATATGTAGTTTCAAACATGAATAAACTTTTTGCTTTCATGATCAAATGTTGATGTAATTTCTTCCTGCTCAGTCGAAGTCAGACCTAGGAGATGAGTAGGCTACCAGGAGTGCAAGCTGTCACAAAGCAGGAGCTGAGCATTTCTTTAAATACCAGTAGGTCGTTGTGCCCTCTCGCCTGGAGGAGGCTGGAAATCCTGGAGAGGTGCATCCTGGCAGGAGCAGGAACAGAAGCAGGAGCAGCATTGCTGCCAGTCCCTGTCTCCACTTCCACCCCACTCTGCTTGGGAGCAAAAATTGAAGTGGAGGTGAAGGAAGGGGTCAGTCCTTTAGATGAGTTTAAAAACCATTATCATACTCACTCTTGATTACCATCTTTATTTAACATTAACTTTGGAACGACAGCCTAGGCTAGCAAGTGTAATGTGATTATAACAATATTTTTCTTTATTAAAAAAACTTTTTTGGAAGGACATATATATATAAATGCTAATTTTACATCTTTTTAATGAAGTAAAGGTCAATAACAGGTAATAGCCTATTTACCATATCTCAAGGAAATTGACTCACAGGAAATCAAATTAACGTTAATCACTTGCAGCAAATGGTCTTTGATAAATACAACTACTTACTACTTGGGTTAGTGTAGCTAGGCAGGAGAGGGGCTAGTGCTCACTTCTACCAGCCCGTGCCAGGCTGGAGCCTCAGAGCAGCTGCCTGCCCATCATGTTTCCTTTCCAGTCAGCTGTTCCAGCCTTTAGGTGTTGTTTTGGTGGCTAAGCAATTACCTGCATGATTCAGTGAGCTTGTGGGTCAACTTTTCTTATCAACAACTTCTTGTTTCAGGTGATTTTGTAAAATACCTTTGTTCACCCGCTCCCAGCTGCAGGACCATTGCCATACTCTTCTCTCTCTACATCCCACACGCCCTCATGCACCAGTTACTGCTTCTGCTTCTATGGATGGAGCAGACACAACTTCTCAATCAGTTTTAGAATTGAACATTGCTTCTTTCACTTCAGGTGGTGCATTTACATACATAAGTCAATAGCTAGATGTGCATTGCAAAGCCTTCATTATCAGGTAACGAGAGTTTGGGGCAGATGGGGTCCGTGGACTTCCTAAGACTTCTGTGTGTGGAGGACAAAGCACCAAACGATTTGCATTTGCTAATGGAACTCCCCAAGTCCACACGCTCAGTGTTTATGCTCCAGCTCAATGGAAACAGTATTTTAAATGTAAAGTGTGTCAGTGGAGGCGTAGGCAGCGTAATGAACACACAGACGTCCCTCATCTTGATCACATCTCTGCTGGCCACAGGCAAGGACCTGTCACACACTGAGGAGGTTCATAGGAAGGCCATCAACAACCTTTGGGCCGCACTTGCATGCCCCGTGCCCGCTGGGCATCATTAGTGTGCTGCTTTACAGCATTAAGGCTTTGGGTCCCTTTGAATTACAAGTGCAATTTGGCCTTTCCTTACATTGGCGAACAGCCACGTGGTTACATGGCAAATAATAAACATCTTGTCCTTGAGGCTTGATCACACATCAGAAAGGTTTACTGCAAGCACCAGTATTAGGATCATGCTCTTGATGGTATTGTGTTTCGCCCAGTAGCTACACCCTGAACGGCCATCAGAAACTTGTGCAGGAATGGTGACTTGTGCAAGGATCCCTCCTCTGTGCACACGGCCAAGATGGGCCATGGCGCTCTGGCCATGAGGATCCTCTGTTGCACCTGTCCCAAAGCGGGGAGGAGACCCTCAGCCCTCCCATCCATTGGACCGTTAGTGGTGTGATTCTGATTCCCTGCATGCAGGTTTGATGTGTTGGCAGATATGAGTATCCCTGTAACTGGAGCTGCCACAGCCTCATGTCCCAGTGCACCGTGGTGGCAGAGGGTCAAAGCCTACCAGACTGTGGCCCATGGCCATGGCTCCCTCCAGCCCTGGAAAGTGCCAGCATGGAGACCCCACCCAGAGCATGTTAGGAGTGGCAGGGGAATTTGCAGATGGTCTCAGAAATCTCCATCTCCAGTGCCCAACACCATCCTGATGAAGGCACTGTCCACACTGCACTGTGCATTACAGGGCTGTGACAGGTTCAGGAGTGTCTGGAGGAGAGACCCACAGTGCTCCCCTGGGCAGGGCTCAACCAGTCACTTTTGCGACCGGCCCCAGCTCTGTCCAACCTGCTGTGCCCCTGAGCTGGGGATCTGCACCACAGCCACTGCACCAAGGAGCTGGCAGTGGCTGGAGCAGCCTGCAGAGGAGCCGTGAGAAGCCCTGCAGCCAGGGAGAAGCGATGCCTGGCATCCTGGCAGAAGCACCCACTCGCAGAGCTGTGAGAGCAGCCCTGCAATCATCTCACAGCCCCATGAAGAGCAGCAAACCTTTGTGCACCAGAAGCAACACAGGTGATGATCTCCTCTCCCTGGCATTCAGCCACCAAGCTCCTGGCTCCCTGCTCCTGGCCTTGGATGCAACGAGGGATTCTTAGCCCAGGAAGGGAAGAGTCAGGGAGGTTACAACCTTCCAAAATCCATGCCCCACAGGACTGGTTCAGTGGGGGCAGCTCTGCTGACAATGCGAACTTGGCATGAAGTGTGGGATGCTGAACGCCACCGCGTTACCCTGTGGCGGTGCCTTTTGCAGAGACCACAGAGGAGTAAGATGCTGATGCCAGTGTCTGTGCCATGTATTTCCAATGTGATAAAAATATCTCCCGAGTAACTGAAGATGTTTCCAGTTTGTGTTAATAAAATACATCTTTTTAAAGAATGGAATTCTTCAAAGATTGGCAAATTTTATTTTATTTCATTAGCTTTAATGTCACTGCCATATGGACTGTGAAGAAAAGTGAACCATTAGATCAGAGGGACTGAGTTATCAGCATGACACAGAACGCACTGATACAATTGTTAAGGATAAGCCCTGGGAGTGATTTATGGCGTGCATTGTATTAGCCACAGAGGAGTTATGATATGCTCCCCATTCCTGTATCATATTAGGATTTTATTAGTCTAATATGACACGGTAATATAATATATGATTAGGATTCCCATCCAGTTATCCTTCCCTTGGTGGTGGAGAGCAGGAGAAGGTTTTGTGTGCAGTAGCTCCCCAGGCGTTGTGCCCATGGCGGAGAGGAGATGCCTGGAACAGCACTGCTGCTAAATTGGTCTCCTGGGTTTCCAGGTGAGGCATGGGTGCTGCTCACTCCTGCAGGCACACTGGGCACCCTGAGCAGCCAGTCTGCTACCAGATTTGTTTTCCCCGTGCACCTGAAATACAAAGCCACTTGCTCCTTTGTGCACCAGGCAGCAGTGGGAAGGATGGTGCCAGCATTTAAAATCTTTGCTGACAGCCACCCTGCAGGTGCTGGGCTGTGTCCGAGCAGTACCTGGGAAATGAGCTGTGACAGGCCAGAGCAAATCTGCTTCAGGCACCAGCCCTGTCGAGGTGTCCTGCAGCACTAGCGATGCCCATCTCACCACAGGCTTGGCACAGTGGGAAGTATGATGTGCCCAGACCAAGAGAAGGGGAGCCATTGCCAAAACAAGTGGGCACAAGTTGAGACTGTAGGATAAGCAAGGGGGGTGTTGATGCAGCTGCTGGTACCATGAAATGGCAGCCGACAGGCTCCTGCTGCCCTTGCTGAGGCCATGTGGGTGACCATGTTGTGTTTAGTACAGTCCAAAAGCCCCAGGATGCTGCCCTCATCTACACACATATATGTCTCATTTGGAGGCCAGTGCAGCAGCATCCAAGACACTGGGGACACTGGGCTGGGTCTATGCTACATTGTGCCAGCTGGGCAGCTGTGGTCTGGTCCTGGTCCCCCAGGGGCAGAGTCACTTGGCTGGCAGCTGCAGATCTGGAGTTGTCCCTCCCACAATCACCCATGACCCCTGCCCTGCACTGGCTGTCAGCCAGCAAAGGGACATTAAGCAACACCAGTTACATGTGGCTGGGACAGCCAGCACCAACTGGGTACAACCTCAAAGCCCCAAGCCCTCCTTGCCCCTCTGTGATCCTCTACTCTTTGTCTGAGCAGGCTGGACACAGGCACTGTATGCCCCAGCATCATGATGGCACCACATGGTGCAGTGTCGGAGGTGAAAGCAGGAGCTGTGCTGCGGGCTGAGCTCAGCCCCATGCTGCAGGATGCATTGACATGACACGCTAATTGTTCTGCCTTGTTACAAGATCCCCCTTGCCCCCACACCTGTCCCTGCATGACTCTACCCACTGAAAACTCCACTTTCCTAACAAACCCCGATGACAAACTTTTCTTCAAAGTTTCCTGGTGCTCCCTGTCCATGTGTTGCCAAATCCCCTGTTTTGCCTGGGAGCAGGCTCTGAAGTAAACGCCGTTTGTAGCCTCGTTCTTGCCTCCAGCAGCAGCAGCAGGGAAAAAAAAGTTCAAGCATATCAGAGTGCTACTAGGTGATAAATCCCAAAATCTATATCAAAGCCTATTTGATCATCTTCCTGTCATTGATATAATAAAAAGGATTAATTTATTGGAGACTGCCAAAACCCTCATGTGGCAACAAATTTAAGGATCTTGTTTACACAGGCTAATTAAAACCAATTAATTTCATTCATATCTGTGGCTACTAATGTGGGTGCAGACGTGTGTGCTTGTGTAGGGGCTGCCATCAGTATGTATATGGCATGTGAGGCCATGCCCCTTTCCTGAGGTGGAGGGTACCAACCCTTGGGGGCATGGGTGGACTTGCAGGCTGCCCCAAGGAGCACACCTCTGGACTAGTGGCTCCCTGATAATAAAGGAGTCCTCCTCTTCATCTTGCTGCTCCACATGCTCAATTCTCGGGCTAGCACTGGGAGAAGGGAGATGCCTGGAGGAGCTTAGGGTTGCTCCTCTCACAGAATCACAGAATCACCAAGGTTGGAAGAGACCTCAAAGATCATCAAGTCCAACCCAACCCCACAGACCCCATGACTAAACCATGGCACCAAGTGCCACATCCAGTCCCCTCTTGAACTCCTCCAGGGATGGTGACTCCACCACCTCCCTGGGCAGCACATTCCAATGGTGAACAACTCTCTCAGTGAAGAACTTTCTCCTCACCTCCAGCCTAAATCTCCCCTGGCACAGGTTGAGACTGTGTCCTCTTGTTCTGGTGCTGGTTGCTTGGGAGAAGGGACCAACCACCTCCTGGCTACAACCTCCCTTCTGGTAGTTGTAGACAGCAATAAGGTCTCCCCTGAGCCTCCTCTTCTTCTGGCTCAACAACCCCAGCTCCCTCAGCCTCTCCTTGTAGGGCTTGTGCTCGAGGCCTCTCCCCAGCCTCGTTGCCCTTCTCTAGACATGTTGAAGTGTCTCAATGTCTTAAACCGAGTGTCCCAGTTCTGGTGAGGTCTGTTCCCAAGCAGAGTGAAGACAGCCCACCCAGCCACTTACCGAGGTGATGGTATTCCTTCTCCAGTAGTAGAGTGCAGACCCCCAAAGAGGAGACAGCACAAGTGTGCATGAACTCTGTCCCCAGCACCTCCAGCCCTGACACATTTGTGTGCTACTCCTGCACCATCATGGCTCCCCATGTCCAGGCTACTGCTCCCTGTGCCGAGGAGCGGACAGCCTGGCACTGGGGCCTGGCGTGCTCTGCCAGCAGGCTCCACGGAGGGCATGCGGCCACCCCTCGCCCCTCACCCCTCGCTGCTGGGAGCCTGGGCGAGAGGCCTGGGGAGCGCAGGAGGCTGTTCCATGCGAGCCGAGCTCACCTCTTCACGCCATCCATTAGGGTAATGAAAGGGCTTCTGCCTTCTCTTTGGTGGTAAAATTCAGCATAAAAGAGCACGCGTCATTAAATATGGAAATCCAGAATTTTATTAGCAATCTGCTAGATCTGAACTGACGCCAATTAAACAAAAAAGATATCATTTATTAAAGGGAAAAAAAAAAAAAGAAGAAGCAGAAGAAGAAGAAGAAAAAAAAGGCAGAGTTCAAGTTGTATTAAATATGAAATGCAATTTGCTGCTGGTTGTGATTTATTACCGTCGGTACATTGTTCAAAGAAGCATGTTATATTTCAATAGAGAAATATTGTTTATTCATTAATATTTTAAAACTTGCTTATTGCTGTGTACGACTCTCCTGCAGAACGAAACTTATGATTTAAAACATGAATTAATAAACACATTTGAAAGTGTTAGACAATATCATAACCACTCATTTTTCATTTTCCTGGGAGCGTATTAAACTTTTATAATTCTCTCTGTGCCATTATTTCCCAAATAAAGGTATGGGCTCTAAATTACTAATTTCAGGTAAAGAGGAGAGAAAGCAATAACATATGTTGGGAATCAGTCACTATATCGTGCTAATGTGGGCTCGGTACTCTTCTTGTTGCATTATTCATAAATCTTCTGCTTAGTGCCACGTCCTCTGAAGAGGGTTCCCTGTGCCCTGGGTGCTTCTCCCTTGGCAGCTGTAGAGTTGCAGGTACAGCGGCACGACAGCGATGCGTCGCGCTCTTAATGCAAGGAAACGTTTGATAGAGGCTGACATCCTAAATGAGGCTGAAAATATTTTATACAAAACGTGATAAAGCAATAATGATCTCAGAGCCCTCAGGTTATCTTGGTTATTACCTGCACCCACCACTTGAATCAGCAGCATTAAGGGGGCCAGACCCAAGACGCAGATACCTCTGAACTCATTAGTCCTGAGTACTTTATATAGACTCACCTATCAGTTGCTTGATTTAAACTAACCTTTTTTGTATCTTAAAAATCTCTCCTGCCTCAGCCTTGCTGTATTACCATAACAATAACCAGTATTTCAATTTTAAGAACTCATTTTTCCTCAAATAGAAAGTGCCAATCAATTTAAAGAGCAGAAGATGCACGCTGAAGGAGCAGGCAGGGCATGTGCTCTGGGTGTCTCACCCTGCTGCTTCCAGCCCCTTGTGTCCAGGAAGTGTTTCCTGGCACTGCACATTCTCCTTCTCACTGGCCACCCCAGCTGGGCTCTGTGGCACATGCTGGGCAGTGGAGAGTCACCTCCTAACCTTCCATTGCAGGGGAGTGGGGTGAAAATAATTGAACTGGACATGAAGCTGACATTTAGAAAGCTTCCCCAAATGCTGGCCGTTTAACGCCAGTAGTGCTGCAATGTGCATGACTGAAAGCAAGACCCTGCCCAGCCTTTCCGCTTGGGAGCAGCAACACCAGCTGAACAGTTGAGGAGTGAGGGGTGCAGAGAGGTGCAGGAGGGGTCCCCAGGGCCATGAGCACCCAACAGTGGTGACTCCATGTTACCTCATGTGTAATGAGTTGCTGAGTGCTCCAGCTTTGCCCACTGGCAGTGGCTCCAGTCTGGGGTCCAGGGTACCATAGTGCAGGTCCAGGGGATGTGTCAGGGCCAGAGGAAGCATGGGGGCCGTGGTGGGAGGGCAGGCAGCTCTGCACCTCACCTGATTGATGGTGGGTGGTGAAGAGCTACTGTTCACACCAGGGCAGCCCTCACACCTGACAGTTAATGTAAATTAACTATTCACTTCTTCATTGGGCAAAGTGATTTGGCAAACCTTATTACTCCTAGCCAGTCAATTAATTAAAGTTCAGTGCTTAATCAAGTTCCAGTGGTCATACACGGGGCACAGGATTTCTCTTTCTTGAGCACCTCACTCAGAGGTTAAATGAGAAGCACATGGAAAGGGCAGCAGGGCTGAGCCAGCTGCACTCGGCTGCCCAGTTCCTCCTCAAATTGGCCTCCACCTTGTCCCTGCTGGACCCAAAGCAGCCACGTGTGAGCTTGAGCTACCCCAGCAGCACTAGGGTATTTGGCAGGCTCAGCAGTGAGCTCCAAATTGGTGGCATTGCCCTGCCAAGTCTGGCTGCCTGTGGTGCCATGGTGGTGCTGGAAAGGGAGGCACTCCTGGGCACCACTTCGGTGCAGGGAGTGGGAGGCATCAGTGCAAGCCCCAGATTCTCTTGCCACCCCAGAGCCTCTCTGCACTGGGGCACTCAGAAGGATTCACTTGGAAATGCATTTTCTCCCCACCACGGCTTGGCAGACAAAGGAGCCATGATAAAATTTGTTCCTGGCCAGGAAAAATGGCTGCAGGTCAGGGAGGACTGGGCTGCGTGGGGCACAAGACTGGAGAGGATGCGGATGGCAGGCACAGGCTGCCCGAGGTGGAGAAAGGAGGGGATACTGCAGGTCTCTAGCAGAAAAATGTCTTTCAAATAGGCCTGACCATGTGTTTTAGTAACTCTCCAGACCATCCATAACTGGGAAGGAGATGCTGTCCAGCGCACACGGGCAGCAGATTCAATTAGGTTTCTCTCTCCCCAGAACATAGCACAAGAAGCAATCTCTCTTTTTTGAAGAATGTAATAACAGAGTGCAATGGAAATGCGTCAAAGAGACTCAGAGAACAGGATCCCTGCCTTAAATCTTGAAAAGCAGTCAAGAAAAATATGTTGTTTACCTGAATTTGTTTTTCATAAGGTCTCCCAGAGGATTAATAAACTAACCTTTCGGCTGTGAACACCTGGTCCTACACACCATCAATAATGCAGGCTTCACCCACTGCATTAATACACACTTAGTGTGGGAGGCAAATTGCAGAGACCTAAACGGAAGTTACCAAACAGACCATGCTCGTGACAAAGAGGTCACCAAGGGCCCCTGCCCACCTGTGTGTTTGCCCAGCTCCAGAACCAAGGGAGCTGGATTCAGCCCCTTGGCATAATCTCACAGCTCTGCTGCTGTGCCCCCCGCTGCCCACTGGCTGCCACATAATATAAGGCACTGAAAGGATATTTAGCCTGCAAAATATAGCCACAATAAATAATCAAAGCAGGACAACATGTTTCTTTGCAAGGTCTTTCATGCTTTTGTGCAGCTTGCAGATGAATGGTGAAACACTCCATCCTCTGGGGCTGGCTGGAGTAAGGACAGTGGAAACAAGGCTTCGAGTTCAGACCTGTGCAGGAGTGTTTGTTGTAGGGTACTGGATTTACAGTGAGCTTGTGGTGGACAGAAGAGCACACCTCTGTGTGGGTCAGAGATGTCTCAATACCAGGCAGCTGAGCAGAGCCCAAGGCAGGTTCCAGGCCTGCAGTCAGAGGCTATGGGCACCTGCTTGTGGCCCCATTTTAGGTGATGTGCTCAGCGGTTTCTGGGCTGCCAGTGCTGGGCAGGAGTACTGACCTGACCCTGCATTTTCCAGCGAGGTCCCAGGTGCTTCCTCTTCCCAAATGTCCCTCCTGCCTGGGAGGCTGGATATTCCTGACCCAGTGGGCCTGGAGCAAGGACCATTGCCAGAGGTGGCAGGAGCCCATGACCAGCCCCTGGCAGGACTTTGCCTTTGTAGGGGATTGAGAGGCATGTTCGAAGAGCAAAGTGTCCCAACAACAGCCCACTGACAGCTGCACGCTGCCACTGAGTGAGTCTGTAGGCTCGAGCCTGGCATCCCTTAATTGATTGATAGGCTCGGACTGTCAGCACTTAAAGAGATAATTCAATTTATAAAATCCTATTAAGTAGTGAAAGATTTTTTGATTGTTGAATTGTTTCCTATGTTATGCAAGTCATTTTGGTCCCCCTCGCTTGGAAATCTGCTACCCATTTGTGAGAGGGCTGGTAACAGCGTCGTTCCTCATCGATGGTGGATGCTCAGATGCTCAGACCATGGACTGGTGCAGGACTTAGGCAACAAGGGCAAAGTGGTCTCTCCATGTCCTGTAGAATCCCAGTGTCCTGCAGCATCCTGGCATGCAGGACTGTCCTTGTGGCTTTCCCACAAGTCTTTTCTTGGGCACAGACAGAGGCTATGGCACCTCAAACACCCTCCCAGCCCCACAACCCAGCCCCCCCTCCCACGAGGGTCACCACGCCAGAGCATCACCATGACCCCGTGGCTGCCTGTTAGGGTGTACCCTGCCGTGAGGTCCCTGCGTGGCCCTGCCACCCTGAATGAACCCCCCCCCCACTTCAGAGACACCAAGCTAGGGCACAGGTAGGAGGCCCCTGAGTTGCCACGTGGCAGCTGAACTTTCTTTTCTATTTCCAGTGCGTGCGCTTTGTTTCCATCCACCACCCCCACGCTGATGCAAACTCCCCTCTTGGGTTTGTTTCCATAGAAATCCTCAGCTGTAAATCCTTAAGTAACTTTTTGTTTTATTATTATTATTATTTATTTATTTTTTTAAAGTTATTTATAGTGTGCTATTAATGTCCTTTCAAGCCAAGGACTCCAGGAAATGAAATAATAGAAAAGGCACCACTTTGAAATGCATCCAGGCATTTATTGTTAGTAAGTGAAAAAGTAACATGAGCATTTAAAGAAAATATTGGCAGATAAATTGGGTTTTAAGGGAAATATAATTGGATATAATTTCTGCTTCATTCAGTTAGATATTTATTGTTTTATTGACTTATTTTCTTTTATTTATAAGAAGGAGCTTAAGCTGAAATTTAATTTTGTTGATATAAATATTTGTTTCCAGAGAAAATTTGGCATCAAAAGAATGTTATCTCAAGAGGATGCTGGCCCTGATAAAAGCACACAGCTTTTGCAAGGGTTTGGCTTTAAATATTTCCAATCTCGGTAAATATGAAGCAGTGGTATATAATCATCATTATCATAACAATTAGCATTATTCTAATTGATGGGCAGGGCTAATGGCAACGCAGCCACGTGGAAAATCCGTGCTTGCTGCATATTTGACTTCTTCCCACAGTTTTTGCTGAGATGTACAGAATTTGAGCTTCTCCTTAGGAGAAACCCCACCCTGAGCAGAAGGCTGTCAAGCCCACATCCCCTTTGGGGTGAAGCTGAAGGCTTGTCCCTGTGGTGGGCTGGGGCCAGAGGTCTCATTTTCTTAGCAGCCAGCCAGACTGAATTGGCAGCACCATCAGAGGCAGACGCTTTCCATTAATCTTCATGGAGAGGGTCAGCCATCAGGACGTGTCACCAGGAGGCTGCCTTGCCACCGCTGCTGTGGGACGCACTCCTGGGGGCTCAGTGGCCAGGACTGTGCAGTGGTGGCTGCACAGAGCCATGCTGGGTTCCTGTTGGTGCCCGGTGCCCCACCTGCCTACCTCTGGCAAGTCATGTGGGGCCTCGGTCTGCTGTGGGTATTACTGCTTTTAATACATTGAAGCCCAGACACAGGGTGTTGAGAGACCTGTGGAGCAGCTCAGAGCCAAGGGTGTCTGCCCTGGTGGGGATCCTGTTTTTCCATGGCCAGGTGGGTGACAATGTGTCCCTGGTGCTTTCAAGCATTGCCACAATGTTCCTGCAGCTCTGTAATGCTAACCTGACAGAGCCTTCTGGCAGCCCGAGCCACAGGTACGTTGTGCCACCTGTTCCACACCAGCAGGACACATCCCATGGTCCTTCCCTGGATTTTCCAGCCAGGTGCCAGCCAATGGTGCCCTCACCAGGGTGACAGCACCCAAGCACTACCATGCTTTTCTGTGCAGCAAACTCAGCTGTTCCCATGGCAACGGCTTTCCCAAACTCTCCTCCAGAGTCGAGCTCCTTTGGTCACACGCTGGTCTGTGCTGATGGGACATGGGCTTCCCTGCTCCACTCCCCAGCAGCTGCAGCAGGACAGGGACATTGAAGCTTGCCGGAGCTGCTGCCCTGCCACAGCTGCCTGGGTGCTCCTGGGCTGAACCTTACTGGGACATGGAGAACTCACTGTTTTTCAGAGTGTCACAAGCTCTCCTGACCGCATGGGATAGAGCAGCACTGGTCACATCCCAGTGTGCAACAGGCTATGTTTGTCCTGAGGGGTCCCAAGGAGGGCAGAGAGAACTTGAGCCCCTTCCCCTGCCCTCCTGACCCCTTCCAACGGGATGAGCAGGCGGTGTGCCAGAGCTGGGGACCTTTTAACCACATGAGTGCTGGGTCATTGGGACTGTGAACAGCCCAACTCGTAACAGAGATGCCGCCAAACGACCTCCAGATGGTAATGGCTTTTGGATTCAAACCAGCGCTCCAGAGGTGAAAGGCTGTGTGCTCCATTACCAACCCCCTGAGTCACTCTGTCCCCCTGAAATATGTCATGCACACTTCAAACCTTTCCCTTTTTATAGGCAGATTTAACTGCTGCACATAACAGCTTATATCAACAACAGGCGAAAAAAAATGTCCTACGAAGAACAGGCCTGAAACGGTAAATATTTAACAGGTCCTTTCTGTCCTTTCCTTATATGTATTAAAATAATTAGTTTAACAAAGAGGACTTTGTTCCCCTGTGTTTGAGCCACAACGGTGTCTGGTGCAACAGTGCAGCTGTAATTCAGTCTCAGGCTTTTGCTGGCATTTATACACGCTGCTTTGAGCTGCTCTCCCAGTTTACGGTGTCAGCAGAACATCTTGATTGAATTACAGCCTTGTATTCAGTTAGGAGCCATGTATTATTCTAGATGCAGTTGAGTCGTAGGTATCTGTCTCTGCTTATTTGGGGAGATAGACCCTCAGGAAAATCAGGAGACCAGATGTGGGATAGGTGCTCCCAGCCCTGCTGCATGGCACAGTGCTCCAGCGTGCCCGCAGTTGTTCTGTGCAGGAGGGAAGGCAGCAGAAGAAGAGCAGTGGTGAGCTCCTGCCCACTGCCCTGGCAGTGCCCACTGCCCTACACCTTCTGGGTATGTAGGACTTGGTGTCACTGCCTGCTGTCCTTGATGGTGCTGCCTAGTGTTCTTCTACTGCCAGTCCCAGCCACTGAAATGTGCCTGCTCGGGGCAGCCTTTGAACATATGGCAAACACCAGTTTTTCACCAGCATGTTATCCATGGGTTTTTATCTCCAGCCAACTTGAAGCATAGGCCCTTCTGAGACATGTTCTGGAGCTGCACCAGCCCATGTAAAGGGCTCTGACCCACGCAGCAGCATCCACCCATGGCAGACCCCTGTGGGACCCATGGCAAACCCACAGGGATTGGTCCTGGAGAGGAAGCAGCACCCTTAGTGTCCCTGGGAAACCCTCTGGTCTCAGTCTCTGATTCCATTCTGAGAGGCAAGAGGAAATCCTGTTCTGCCACACCACTGGCATGGAAAGAGCCACATTGGTTCAGCTTGTCTCTTAATTCAAAACTAAAACTGAGCTCTGGAAAACAGGATGGGAGGGATGAGGCATTAGGATGGGGACTAGTATGTTGGTGGGAGGGAGGACAGCCCCAGCCCCTGGGGACAGCATGGACTGTGCAGTGCCTGACCTGCAGAAGGGTGGGAGAGGGGATGAAGTTCTGCTGAGCATCACATGCAGCATCAGGGCTGAAGGGAGCAGCTGGTTGCCTCCACATGAGCTGCAAGGGGCTAGTGGTGTTCACCTGCTAAAGGGTGATGGATTTCTCCCCATGCCCAACATCTCACTGGCTGCTCTAAGCATATGGATGTGAACACAGCATTTTTGGGAAGCACTATGCCTCCTCCCTGAAGAAAGGCAGCAGAAGGGCAGTGATGAGGCCATGGACTTCACTGCCATTGCAGGAGGGAAGTGCACGTGTGCTGGGAGAAGTGTGGCTCCCATGCAAGGGGAGTCCCAAGGGCCGTTGGGCACTTCCTGCCTTTGTCTGCACCCACGTGCATGCCCCAGGACGTGGCAGCAGCAGCCCTCGTCAGCCATTGTCGTAGCAATGCCCTTCCCCTAATTTGTCTTATTAATCGGAGACAGCACATTGATCAGTCATGGTGAGAGCTGGAATAATTGCAGACTCAAAATAGCACAGATTTCAATGTTTCAGATGATAATCTCTTGCCTTGGAAAGAGCTGTGGAGCAGCAGCACCGTGTGTTCGGCAAGCTGCTTCCCAGGAATGCTGTGCAGGAAGGAGAGGAAGCTGCTGAGTGAAGAAAGCTCATGCTGCCAGCTGGGTGGGGGACTCTAAAGCCCCACACTTCACAGTGATCCTAGTGGGATACATGGGTGGGCAACATTATGGCCCCAAGTCCCAGCAGGATTGCTGGATGCTCTGCTTGAGCAGCTGCCATCTGGGCAGCAGCTCCGTGGGCTCCTGACTCCTTTGATTCCCACCTCTACCAGCCTCAGTGCGTGGGCACCTCTGCTCTCACCACGGGGACCCGCATTAGCTCTGCCTCCGTAATGGGTTTCCTCTCTCATCTGCAGTGCCAATGTTTCCAGTAGGATCTATATCTTTCCATAGGCAGTTTGTTTCATCACAGTAACATAATAATGTGCTGAGAAGAGCTCATAGTTGTGAATTAATGTTTAAAAGCTCTCACTTTTGGGTTGTTGAAATGAATGTTAATTTGACAAATGGCAGTCATTGGGATTGAGACGGCATTAACATGGAAATAAGAGTTAACCTCCAGCAGGGCAGATACAAGGTGAGATGAGCAGACGCTGCAGAGGCTGTAGTTTTTCACCTGATGCTCATACTGTAAATACTGCCAGTGTCCTATCTATTTATAGAACTGTAATTTAAAGGCTAGTTCAGGAAAATCTGAATGACATCTCCTTAAGAGAAGCAATTGTAGGGTATCTTGGAATATGTCAGGCAGCTCTCTTGCTTTCTCTCTCAAAATACTCATATGCCCACTAAATCAATTTGCCTTTCTCTTGTAACTGCATTTGCGGGGCCATTCTTTTCCATTTTCTGTCACTGTCATAAGCTAATTCATGCCACTCTGCGGTGCGGGAGGGTCCAGCCGCCAGCTCTGCCACACCAACACACGCATGGATCGCCTCATCCCTCCTGGAACTGCAACTAGCTGCTGGGCTGGTGAGGGTCTGAGAGGTCTCAAGCTTCATGCTGGGGCTGAGGGTCCCATCCGGGCAAGGATGATGGCCCACAGGAGCAGATCCTCCCACTGATGCCACTCTGCTCCTCTGGGTCTGGGAAATGAATCTGTGGAAACTTGATGGTGCACAGCAGAGCACCTTCAGCTGTATCTTCTGTGAGATTTTTCCTAAAGATTTCCACAAACTGGTTTGTTGGGTTTTTCTGTTTGTTTGTAATCCTATTTCCATTCTTCTTCCTCCAGTTCTCACTTGGTTGGAAGGAGGACACTTTCCAAACAGGAAAGAAATGCAGTGCCTGCCCCCAGGTCCAGACCCACAGCACTGGGAACAGAAAGAGTTGTGAATGACACTTTTTTCCCCTTAGAAAATCTTCATTTTGGAATAAGACATTTTCATTGAAAACATAATGCAAAAGCATGTTCAGCTGCTCTGCAAATGAATTGTTTCACTCCAGTGGCACACAGTGCCATGCCTGGCTGCCAGCCTGTGCATGAGTGCCCGCCCTGGATCCCTGGCACGGGGGACATCTGAGCTGCTAAGTGCTGGGCACAGCCCTGGACTGGTTGTTGCACCTCTCTCCTGTTGGAAGCTCTGCTGAGGAGCTTTCCAATAATTTTTAGTTTTATGTGTGTCATGCAATAAAAAGCCAGCAGCAAACATCTCCACTTCAGTTTAGTTCTTTTCAGTTTTGACATCAGGTTCTTCTCTTCTCTGTTTTTGCTTCCCTTTGGTAGGGAGATCTCATTCTCCATAGCAGACGTCAGTGTCTTCTCTCCACAGCCAAGGCTCAGACACAGAGCAGATGCTTCCACACCGCTGCCTTCACTGTGGCCTGCAGTGGCCCTGAGCTGTACTAGGAATGAGGGCTCCAGAGTACACAGGGATGTGTGAAGCAGCTCAATGTTGCCTGAGGTCCATCTCCTTTCTGTGCAGGAGTCCAGAACTGTCCCCCTCTCTGTGGTTCTCTAGACTGGCACAGGCAGAAGGGAGCAATACTTTGGTTGCGAGCAGCAGTAACAAGACCAGGAGCTGCATCAAAGAATGGTTTGTGTTGGAGGGATGTTTAAATATCTAGTCCAGCCCTTCTGCAGTAAGCAGGGACATCTTCAACTAGATCAGGCTGCTCAGAGTCCCATCCAACATGACCTGGAACGTTTCCAGAAATGGGGCCTCCACCACCTTCCTGGGCAACCCCTCCAGTGTTCCACCATCCTCATGTAACCCTTCCTTCTGGAGAGAAGCTCCTCTGCATAAGGACAGGGGACACATGGGAGAAGGAGGTTTCCTTTGTCCTGGGGAGATCTTCCTGCACACAAAGCAATAGGAGCACTGGGTGCCCTCAGAGGAGAGGCTTCTCTGTCCCCGGAAAGAGCCTGTCCCTAACACCAGTGCTTGATGTTTGTGCATGTCCATGCCTCTACTCTTCAGCTTGCATCCGTGTGTGTGTCTAGTGTTTCAAACCAAGATACTGCCAAAGCCCTACATCCTGGGAATAATTAGAGCAGAAAATCCAGTGAAAAAAGAATTCTGAGCTGAGGGCACTGGCTCTTGAGTGAAATTACCCCCCCACAGAGATCTTCTAATGGGACACATAGTGGTGTCACTCCCGTGTAAAAGTCAAGCTGACCCATTTAACCCCGGCCCCACCAAGCCGCTGATGTGCTGACTGTCTTCCAAGAGGTTTAATTTGCCCCTAAAATAACAAGAAGAGAAGTCCACAGCCATTCTCTCCACCTCTGATTTTTACAGCCACTGTTTTTTAAAAGTGGGGAGGAGAAGGGGCTGTAAACCAGCCCATCTCAACCCAACCCCAGCAACATGGTGGTTTTTTTTCCCCAAACTGTTGAATGTTTTGAAACGTTCCTACATCTCCAGACATAAATATTCTGACTTGCAGCTGGGAAACTTCCTTCCAAGTTGTTTTGTTTGTCAGGTTCAAGTACAAATTTTCAGCTGAAAACCTTCTTTCCTTGAATCTTAATAGTTACTGGCCAACAAATGAAAAAGAGTCAAAGGGAGTGAGTTACATGACCTGTCTCTTTTTGTTTATTAAGAACTTCTTTCCAGTGTCTGATTCTTACGGAAATATGGTTTCAATTTGCTCTTTGAATTGTGGATCAAGAAATGTTGCCAATACATATTTTTCTCTGTCAAAATTTCATTTAATCTGGAGTCTGTAGATGTCTTAAGAGCCATGTCTCCTCACTGGGTTATTACTGTGGGTGCCTGCTGTCATGTTAGTTTGATATTGGAATCGTGGTTGCTCCGGAAAGAGGCGCCGGTCCTGCCTCCTTAGTGGGGCAGAGGAGGAGTGGGGGAATGCCCTGCACTGTGCCTCACCCTGGCCCCTTTACCCCTGTCCCAAGGTTTAGAGTGTAGGACTTGTTGCTGGTTTAGGTCCCTTCAGGTCCCTTCCTCCATGGGACTAGGCATCCTGGACCTGGTGGAGGATGAGCACCAGCAGTGGCAGGTCAAGAACCTGCCAAAACCATCTGCAGAGCATGGGCAAGACCCTGGGGGCAAGGGCTGGCTGGGAGATCGTCACAGTTGGACTCCTACCAGCTATGACTTTGAAGGCCCTTGGCATGGTTCCTGAGTGCAATGCTGGCCTGCAGGACCTTCATGTGCAGCTGCTGCACCCCAGGTGGCTGTTGCAATGGATCCCTTGGCTCTGACTCTGTGTGCTGGGTGAACGCAGCTGCCTCCATCAGGACCTTTGGCCACGCATCCATTGTGAGTCCCACTGTGAATCTGATGGTCTCTCACTGTCTCCTGGTCATGGAGAATGCACACAAATTAAAGGTGTGAAGGCCCTCACAGTGACACTGTCTAGTTGAGGATATGGTAATTCTGAGTTTATCCAGACCCAGGCTTTTTTAAAAAGTTAGACAAAGAAGCGTGACTTTGAAAGGTGCCAGCAGTCACTCCTTCACCTGCTGGGATCATGATGTCCTGCTGCACCCAGGGGAATCAGGTCCATGAAACAACATCACCCACACCCACCTCACTGAGGGTGAGCACTCTGCAGCAGCCTGCTCCCCTGTAAGAGGAGGGGGATCCTCATAGTCCTTGCAGCCTGGCCATGGCCGCAGCACAGCCTACAGAGCCCAGGCAGCACAGCTCTGGCAATTTGTTCCCTCTGTTATTATGACTTCTCCTGCAGGATTACAGCTTCTCACGACACTGCTCTGGCCAAGCACTTCTCCCCTTGCATTGTGAAGCAGCACACTCCTTAGCAGTTAGTTGTGGCTATTTCAGACTTTCAAAGGATTAACCTTTCCCATCTAAATGAGAAGAAAAGGGAAGAAATGACTCACAGCCTCTCCCCATCCTCTGAAAAGAGCTTTCTCTGATGGAACTGGAATGCTGGAAATAATCCAGAGGAATTCAGAAAATGAACCTGTCAGAAGAATATTTTAATAAACCCCTTTTTTCAGCCACAGTATCAACAGCTCACACTCTTCCCTTGTCATGTGAAGGGAGCCCAAGCAGCCATCAGAGAACAAAGCCGGTGGAGGGGCTGGACCCCTCAGCCTCTCCCCCTTAAGCACTCGGAGGCTGCAATGTGTTGTATCCTGCTGGCAGACTGCATGTGGGGCTTGAACTAAAGACCTTCATGAGGGACTTTGCAGAGGCCACATCAGGTGTTGGTGCACATGTAGAAGGTGTGGGGACACAAGCAGGGCTCCCCTGGAGCTACTTACAGATGGATGAATGGTGCTGGGTAGGTGCAACCCAGGTATGGCAGTGCCCCAGGCAGCTACTGCTGGCAGGGCTAGGGCAGGTCTCACCCTTGTTAGGTCTCTTGTCCAGATGAGATGTGAGCAGACGTGGTGTGAGCTGCCCTTCTAGGCAGAAGGTTCAGCAACAATGGGTAATGGCCATGGCTTCTTGGCCACTGACTCAGCCACCTCACTGGCCCATATGGCCATAGTAGCAAATGGGCTGGTGCTGCAGCAGCTTTGGGAAGCTGCTGACTGCTGTGCTGGCCGCAGTGACCCTCAGCAAACCACCCTGGTCTCTCTGGCATGGGTGCTGTCAGGACTTTTCCTACAGGGAGTGACAGCTTGGCCATGGTGCCATTAGCCCCGGGTGCTCTCCACACCTCGTCGTGCTGGGCTGTCCACGTCAGACCTGCGATGAGACATTTGGAGGAAGTTCTTTATTATGAGGGTAGTGAAACACTGGAACAGGTCCCACCCCTGGAGACATTCAAGGTTAAGCTTGATGGGGCTCTGAGCATCTGATCTAGTTGGGGATGTCCCTGCTTACTTCAGGGAGGTTGGTCTAGATGACTTTTAAAGGTCCCTTCCAACCCAATGCATTCTATGAGGCTCTGCAAGCCAAGCAGGTGTCCAGGTGTGCTGCGAGGTGGGGCAAGAAAATGATTGATACATGAGCAGTGTGTGTTAAAGCCATTTGTTTCACATTACTTATGAGTAAATTTACTCCCACCTCATCCCATTTCTCACATGCTGCCTGTGTAAAGGTGGTTCTCTTTATGAAGCTGTCCTCCTCGTTGTCCACAGTGCTTTCAAGTAACTGACACGTTTTAAAGCAAAATCAGCAAAGGCTGCATTAGATGAAATGTATAATGTGGCAGCAATTTGCAAAGTGTGGCTTCTAAAATAGACCTTTCCATCTGCAGAGATTCAAAGGTCCCAAAGAAATCCGGGAAGCAGAACTGCTGGAAGAGGGTCTGGCTGACCCTGGGCAGCAAATTGTCTGGGCATGTGCCATGTAATTTGGGAGCAAGCAGAAGTTGGGGTCACAGGAAGAAATGACACACCAGATAATAAAGAGTAAAAGATGCTCTGCAGAGCTGGAGAGAACTCTGTTGCATTTAGTCCTGGATAGTTGATACTTGATAGTTCAGAGTTAGATACTTACAGATGATCTGAAAAAACAACAACAACAACAACAAAAGTGCTTTAAAGCTGCAGCAATTGGTCTACCAGAACAGCTTCTGGGTTTGGATGGCAAAGACACAATGAGAAAAAAACCAAACATCCACTCAGATCTGACAGGTGAGAAGGGAGCAGGCAAGAGCTGCAGGGATGCTCTTTGCACTGCTGCATCAGGCTTGGGGCTCTTGGAGTGGGGAGGACACAGCCAGGACCAGGTGGAGGGCAGAGCTGCCTTGTGCTGAAGTGATGAAGCATCAGCCTGGTGTGAGGTACCTGGTTGCTCTGGCCCATGCCTGCTGCCCTGTTGAGTATCTTGGTGTTTGCACAGAATTGAGTCTCACCTGAGAGATAGTTGTGTGAGAAGTGAGGTGTCTTTATCAGTTTGGAAATTCATTTCCTGGTGTCAAGGCTACAAGGATGTGAGCAGATAAACTGAGAGGCTTCTCCTGGCAGAGTCCATGGCTGAGCCTGGGATGGATAGAGATGTCAGTCACTGTCTGCAAGGAAGATGCCCATTGTCCCTGCCTCCCGTAGGAGGTGTCCTGAGGTGGCAAAAGATGTTCAGCTGGAGCTGGTTTTGGCAGTGGTGATGAGGTCAGGGCTGTGGCCTGGGCTTTTAGTGGGAAAGGGATCATCCCAGCCCTGGGGAAGGGAGCAAGCATCCATCACCTGCCTGGCAGAGCAGTGCTAGGGGAGGCATGGAGAGAAAGGCCATGCTGGGGCTGGTCTCAGTGCAGCTCATCAGGTCAGCAGAAAGAGAGGGCTGTGAGGCCTCCTGGGGTGTTCAGAGCATGTGCTAGAGGCTGCCCAGCTCTCAGTGCTTCTTTCCCTGTGCTCGGACAGCCATAAATTAAAGGGGAGCATCTTGAAGGAGGCTTTAATCAAAAGTTAGGAGTTGCAGCCAGCATGTCACAGCTCCTCATTAGATTGCCATTATAATGCTCTGTAATTGGAAAGACGTTAATATTGACAGTGTTGTGAAGAATGTCCTGCTTCTCCTTGCATGCCTGGAGTTGATAGAGTTGAATAATGGAGCAGATATGATGGATTAGAAAAATTCCCCAGTTAAGGTCCCTAATTATAGAGTTTTACCTGCCCAATTAAGGTGGAGTGCTTGAGAAAAAACTAGACACTGACTCTCTCCAGGCACCCAAGTGCTCTGTGAAGTGCTCTGCCACAGCAGCCCTGCCCCAGAGGATTAGTGGAGTTTTATCCTGCTTGAAATGTTGTCTTCCTGGTTTCCTTGCAGTATGAAGCTCAGATCTACTCAGAGGCTGAAGTAGTACCAGCAGCTCCTGTTCCTTCACACAGTCTAGGCTGCACATTTATTTTACCCTGCCTTCATGTGGGTTCAAGAAGCAGGGGTAATTTAAAACAGCCTTCACAACCCGAGTTTCCTTTGTCCTTTTTAAACAAACCTGAGTGATTCTGGGAGGAGGAGATGACGGTTTGGTCAGTGTGTTGGATGAAGACACAGGTGAGAAGACACTGGTGAGAAAGCAGCAGCAGGGGCTTTACATTGCTGCTTCAGACAAGGAATGGTAATTTGCCTTTCTGGGTTTGGAAAACATTTTGCAAAATTTAAAGTTAAAAAGCTGCATCAAACCTAGTTGGAAGGGGAAGCATGTGAATGTGTGCTGCTCAGCTGGGGGGCGTGCAGCGATGCAGGGCATGGTAACAAGGAATCTACCCAGCTATGGGACACCAGGCCAGCCCCACTGCTGGCACCCCCCACATCCCCACCCAGCACTGGGCTGGGAACTCCCAGCCAGGCAGACAGAGCTGGGACTCACTGCCTAAGAGTTGCACAGCTCAGTGTCTTGAAAATTCAGAGTCTTAGGCACACTACAGGTATAATTTTTTGAGGCAAATAATAATTTAGCTGTCTTGAACCTAAGGGTGAATCATGGCACTTTTCCTTTAAGCATCTTAAAAACCACATGGCAACACTGGTCGTGGGGAGCTGGCAGGTGACACTGGTAGTGTCCCCTTGGTGACACCTGCCACTGCAAAAGGGCAGGTATGGCAGCACAGATCCTGCTCATCCTGCTCCTGAGGAGCAGCCAGCTTGCTACCGTAGAGAACATTTCAGTATCTAAGTCTTCCTCTAATCCCTTCCTGCAGTGGTGGGACAATTATTCCATAAATTAGGAAATAAATACTCTGCTTGGCCTCTGGCATTGTTAACTATTTACCCAAGCTGTGCTTTCTTCTCCGGAGATACTCCTGCAGGGCTGCTGAAGGATGGAAATGTGCCTGCGCTTTTTTCCCCCCCTTCTTTTTCTTTGCCCCTGCCTCCCTTTCATCTGCTCCTGTGATGAATTGTAGGGAAAAAACTACCCAAGCCCGCCTGTTTTGGCTTAGATCAGCTTTTCTTCTCATTATAATTTAAGTCTTTAAGGGTCTTCAGTAGGAGCCTGTAAAAGTCAGATCATTCATTCCCGTTGACGCCATGTGTTTCACGGCCATTCGGGCTGTGATTCATGCGGCGGTGCCCGGGACACGTCTCCTTTGTGCCGCGGCAGAACAATGCCTTTGTGTGCCGGGCTGGGCGCCCCCGCGCCGGGCTGCCGAGGGTTAACCGGGAAAACCTTGTAATAGCTGAAAACTATGGATTGAGCAAAATCTCCCTGTCAGCTCTCTGTGATTTTGCTGAGAGCACTTGGACATGCTGGCATTGGATTTACAAATTGAAAATCATTAATAATTCTAACCAGGCTGTGATAAATCTGAGATCAGTCTCGATGAACCTGGACACCATTTCATAAATCAAAAAGATTACTTAGGAATTTTTTAAAATCTGACGTCAAAATGTCATGGTTACTAATGGTTTTTGTAGATCTCTTACAGTGATATATCATTTATCTACGCTACATCTAAAATGTGACACCAGGGCAGAAATGTGATGTCTTTAATATCATGAATACATTTTATCCCATAATAAAGGTATTAACAACTTCTTGTGACTTGTACTTGAAGTTCTGTGCCTGATTTAGAGCTATTGTTATCCTATTAACTGTTTCCCCCCCCCACCCCCCCCCCCACCCCCCAAAAAAAAAATCACGTGCAGGCAGACTTGTTGCTTGGTTTGTGTGGTGTTGGGCTGGTAACTTGCCAAGGTAGTGAAGGGGGACCCTTGGCCTGGGCTTTTTGTCCCAGCTCTTCACTCTCCCTCCCTGCTGCCCTGGGGTTCCAGGGCACGGTTCGCTCCTACCATGCAGGACAGCCTTAGTCCTGTCTGGGTTGAGTCATCGACCCTGGAGGCGTTCAAGGGGAGATTGGACGTGGCACTTGGTGCCATGGTCTAGGCATGGGGTCTGTGTTGATAGGTTGGACTCGATGATCCTCGAGGTCCTTTCCAACCTAAGTGATACTGTGATACTGTGGGTGCTGCTCTCTAGGGATGCTCAGCAGGAGCATCTGCTCCCAGGGTCACTTGGTGAGACAAGGCTCATCTTCCTGCTGGAACTGCAGGACAATAAGGGAAGGAGGCTGCGGCTGTGCTCATGGCTGGGATCTGCTGCTCCTGACCAACCTCTGGCTGCTGGGGCTCTGCCCCTTTCCTTAGCTCCTTCTGCAGGGGCATGCACTGCTGTGAGGGTTTTGCCAAGCGGTCACCAGCAGATCTCCATGGTTTGACCAGCCAGCTATTGCAATGTTCTGTCATCTCCTGCCAAAGGAAAAAATATGCTGCTGTTTGGCAAGGAAAGGGAATGATGGACCTGAATACCTTATGGTAGTGGTAAGATGTGGGAGCACAGCAAGACTTTTTTCAGCATGTGGCTGGAGTGAGTGTAGGTAGTTAGATGTGCAGCTTGGTGACAAGGAAAAGCTGGAACCAGGATGTAACTAACAAACATGCATGGCTCCCAGCACAGAGTTTAGTTTTGCATTGGCTCATACTGATTTTTCCACTCCTTTTAAGTGGGCTGTTCTGAGAAAAGTTTACAAGACTTAGGGAATAAAACTCCATCAAATAACCTCCAGAAAAATATTCTTCAGACCACTCCTTCAACTGATTAATGAAACTGGTGTTCCCTGAAATAAGGGAAGAAGTTGCATCTATACCATTGCTTTGACTCTGGAATCACTCACAGATGCTGTTTGCACAGACTGGCTTGGATGCTCTGCTCCTCAGTGAAGCCTGGGTTTGTGCTCTAAGACAGCTTTGTATTTCATACCAGACATTGTCTCAGCTCTGACTCTGGGGCACGAACAAAAACCTTGAGGCAGTCTAAAATTTGCTGGAAGCAAGTGGCAGCCAGGAGCTCAGGTCCAAACTCACCCTTAGATCCCATAAACCTGATTTGGCAACTCATCGAACCAATGGTGTTACATCAAACCTTAGTGTTAAAAGAAGGCCTAATAAACATTGGCTGCTCAAGGCCTCATCCAAGCTGGGTGCTCAAGGCCAGGAGAGGCTGGATCTCCTCAGCTCTGTGCATGTTCAGGTGTGCACGTCCCTGGAGGTGTTCCTTTGTCTCTCTGCTTCTCCCACCTCCAGCGTTTGCTGGCATGGGAAAATGCTTCAGCCAGGGGTGCTATAGCACAGCACAATGCCAATTCTTACAAAGGATTGCTGTATTATAAATGACTTTTGGAGGGTTTGCTATAAAATGTTACATTGCTTTGGTGCATCCTTTTTAAAAATGAATGGTTCAACTGTTAAAATTTAAAGAGTCATTCCCAGGCTCTTCCCAGTGAGTCAGAAACACACTGCAGGAGCACACAGCCTCCAACGCTCCGGGTGTAGCTAAAGAGCTATCAGAGCCTAACAGGTAGCTGAGGAATTTAAAGCAAAGCTTTATGGGGAGAGATTACATTCAGAGGTGAACAAATGGTGGTACCAAGCCTATGCAAAGCAAGTGACAAAATGTAAAAATCCTCCCCGCCTTTTGAAGGAGAATATATCTTTCTTTCTGCATGGTTCCCATGAAAAACAGGCCTTTTTATTTCCCTTTTTCATGCTAGGAAATTAATATTTGCCTTTAAAAAAGATTTGGTGGAGGTTTGTGCGAAGGTCATTAGTAATCTCGCTGGGGAATAAAGAAGGGAGTGATTGAAATCTGCATGGGTTTGTTACTCATTTGTGACTTTGCTTTACATGCAACGTTTTTATTAAGAAAATAATACTTTGGGGCTGGTAATTGTGTTGCCAGCTGGGCCTGGGAGGGGAGAGGAAGAAAGCAGAGCACTGAAACCTACTATTTATGTCCCTGCTAGGTACAATTCCAGGCAGGTATATATATGGTAAATCTCCTTGAGCTGTCCCCAAAGTCACCCTGAAGTGCTGCAACTCTTCCCAGCGCTGAGCACATCCCTCCAGGGCCACAGCTCTGTGGCCAGACTGCAGCCACTGGTGGCACAGCCAGTCCTGGGCACCATGGTGTGTGGGCAGCCCCAGGGGTGGGCACTGGAGCAAAGCGGGTGCTGGCCACACAGACCTCAATCCCCTTGACGGGGACAAATGCCCCCCAGGTCCTCCTGGAACCCCCAGGGACTTTCCCAGCAACTTCTGCTTGTCAGGTAGCAAGGTCACCCGTTTCGGTTCCGTTTAACCCCAAACCGCCCACGGTTAGGATTCAAGCTCTAAAACCCTGGTACTGCTCCCAGGTCTTCTTAAAAATTAGCATAGCACAGAGTAGGTACAATCTGAAGTTGGCTTGTAAAATCTTTTGGAAGGATCATTAAGGGTATTTCATTATCTCCATATTGCCAAGGTCAGGCTGTCCATATTTCCTCTTTAGTGCTGCGATGGGAATATGCCGCGACTGTGGTATAATAGACCAGAAAATGTCCACACTGGGAATGATGGTAAATCAATAAAAACTCATCAATATAACTCCCACTTTCCCAAGGTACTGCAAACAGCCTCAAGTTTGTAATTTACTTACGTATCTTCACCTTTTTCCCAACATTTTTTACACCAACTTCTGAACTTTTTGTCTGTGTAAAATCTTTATGAGAGACAATATATATAAGGGATAAAATGCTTTATTGAAAAGATTATTGATTTTTTTTCGGCCAAGCTGCTTGTGCAGCAGCTCCATGCTGCTCTCCCAGCAGGGAGATCTAAATTTGAGAGGGGTTGCAGCAGCTGGGTGGGAGGCAGGCAGATGTGAGGCTGGCAGTGTGGATGGAGAGGCATCTCCTGCCTGTTGCCCACCCAGCGTGTGGCTGCTGAGCTGGGAGAGGAGAACAAAGGTGTGCAAAGACACACTGCAGAAGGGAGAGGGAGGAGAGCACAGCCTGGGCATAGGGAAGAGGGTTACACATCTCTCCCTAAGCAATATCAGGCATACTTTAGTCCTGCTTCCTCCCAGATCCACACTGCTTGAATGCTCAGACCAAGCCCAGAGCCAGGGTGGTTACTCTTATCCCACACATCCCATAGTGGGAGTGGGGAGCAGCAGCTAACAGGTCTCCACGGTGCTACTGGAGCTCAGGTGTGTGCTTTTGAAGATCAGAACAGCACTTTGGCTCTGCCTCAGTAAAACCTCAAGCAAACAGAAGTGGAGGAGTGCTCCTTCATTCTCTATACCACCTTGCTTATAACCTTCTTTCTTCTTTCATTTCCCACTACTACTCTTCATCTACTTTCCTCCCCTCTTCCCCCCCCCCCCCCCCCCCTTCTCTCTCTCTCTCCTCTTCACTTAGGTAAAAAACCAAAACCAACCACCACAAATACACTGTACTTTTTCCAGGCTGACAAAGGGACATCCTCATCATGCAGCATATCCTGCCACAGACAGCTGGACAATGGCTCCTGGCTCCCTCCCTGATGCTCTCAGAGTCCCTGTGGACGTGAGCATGAGGCTTGCAGGGTGCCGAGTGTCTTGGCTGGGAACAGGGAGGGCTGCAATAGCGCACATGATCCATTCTGATGTGGAGGATGCTGAATCCTTTGGTGCAAGCCAACCACTGAAATAAAACCAATCCCATTTTAATAGAAGTCCAAAGACACAATTAGATCTTGCAGATTATGCAAATGAGGTGTGGCCCTCTGACTGCTGGCAATTTGCCACACAGACCTCTGTGCTGCAGCACTTGGGAAGCCCTCTCTGAACACCAGTTAGAGACCCTTAGCCCCTTGCACAGCTCTGGAGCCTGAAGCCCTGATAAATATTCCACAAAATACGAACAGCCTATTTTCTCTTGCCACTCTGACCTTTTCCCCAAGACGTTAGAATGTATTTTTTTTGCCAGCTACTGTATGCTTATCCCCAGGGGTCAGGGACCTACAGGGCTCTATTAACTGTCAGTGGGGTTTTTTTCCTGATGTCTGAGTTTACCCACAGCTAAGTTAATGTACTGAAGAGAGTCTTGGCAGGGGCAATAGACATTGTGTCACTGAGGGCATAAAGGCCAAGGAGTGGATGGAAAAACCTGGTGGTGAAACTTAATCAGCAAGTGAAGACGTGAAGCAAGACTGCATTTGATAAGAGGGACCCCACAAACACCTAGAGGAAACAGGAGTGGCTGCTTTCCCTTTCCCCCTCCACCCGTCGGTCCCATCACCCAGAGCTGGCAGCTGGGAGGCAGAGGGGTGCTGCTGCCAGTGCTTGCCCTGCACAGGGGTAGCCACAGCACTCATAGCAGCACCCTTGCACAGAGCACCTGGCTCTCAGCTTTGGGGTTGCCTGCAGTGCTCAGGCACTTGTCTGGGGGATAAGTGCCTTCTCTCCTTCCATCCTCTATTTTCTCATTTTTGACTTTTATGGTTTTTCATTTACAAGTCTAATCAGAGAGAGGCAGCAGGATGGAATAGTGCAATCATTCAACATGGATTAACAATAGAGTCAATGGTCTACAAGTGTTTGCAGCATCCCACAGCACGAGCTCCTTCAGCACCCAGTCAGAAGAGGCTCTGGGAGGCTGAAGCAAGGAGTTACAAACACAAAGCTATTGCCTGAAAACCTTGGCTGAACACACCTGCCTTCCAAACTGACCAGCATTTTTCAGGAGATCCCCTTGAGAAAGGCTCTGGGCCAGACAAAGGCAAGGGAAACATTTAGTTTTATCAGTTTTCAACAACTTCACTGCCACAGCTGTGGCCACAACACAAGCAAGCTGGCCAGAAGACAGCTCACTGAGGGTGCCACTAACTGGGCTGGATCAGATCCCATCACAGCCATGGCCTTAGACCACATACTGCCGCCGTGAGCCCAGCTTTCCATGCTGAGTGTGTTCCTGCAGGGAGTCCCACATGTACCCTTTGGATTGCTCTTCACAGCTCTACAAATACAAATCTCCAGACCCATTTTTTGCAGGAAAGAAATAATCCAGTTTAATCATCCCAGCACACATCACTGTTTGAGTGTGCAAATCCCTGTCAGTGAGAGCCTGAAGAGTGTGGCACCCAGGTGAGGAGTGTAATTTCAACCCACTGCAAAAGTAATTAAGGGCACAATTGAGCAAAATAGTAAGAATCTGGGGTTTGTTTTATTTTAATCACTTGCATAGGCACTGCACTGAGTCAAGACTTCATGCTGCATATCATTCCTCCATACATGGAGGAATATTCCACTTGGCTAAGAAACAAGGTGAGCCTCCCAGCAGCACACTGCACTGGTCCTGAGCCCTGCTGACCTGGGCTGCACCAGCACTGCCAGAATGCTGCAGCTTTGCTCATCCTGCCAACTCATCCCACCCTGCTCTTCACACAAACTGGCTTTCAAAGCCTAACAGGCTAAAACTGGGGGTTTAAGAGCAGTCTAAAGTTAAAAATAGCTGACATTTTGAAAGTGACTGCAAGGTAAAATTCAGGCTTCCACTGGGTTTGTCAGCTATCAGGATGTATTCTGAGCAGGGGAGTGTGCAAAACATGATTGCTGCTAAAGACCACAGCTGAGAGAAAAAAAACATGTCACACTTTTGTAACTGTTGTATGTGAAATAAAACATAATAGATTCACTCTCAATTGAAGACTAGATTGGTAAACAGGGTAAATGATATTCTGTGATGAAGTTTAGTAAACTTCAAGGCAATGCCTGCTGAGGCAGGAAGGAAGTTTTGGGTTTCAGACATTCTGAGCCTTTCACCATTGTTTTCCATGTTATTTTAAACTGCTGTTACCCCAAAAAGGTGCAGGCTGTGGCACCTGAATATATCCAGACATGTCAGCTCCATGATGCGACTCACTGTGGCTGGCCCATAATTTACCAGCTTTAACCCTCCTGTGGAATGACATCTATATAAATATTGTTAATAGCACTAACATAATGTTAAGTCAGGTTTTACTGGACTCCCTCATACACCCTTTGGATTTATTAGCTATAGGATTTGAAGTAAATTTTTATTAGCCCAAGTTAAACCCAGCTACCATGGGCTTGGCATTTGGGCTTTCTTTCCCCCATCTTTCTTCCTTTATCTGAGCTTGGGCCCCCTTACCCCAGCCCGCTGCATCCCTCCTCAGACCGAAATGTCCTCAGATAAATCTTATGGAATGAAATATTTATTAATTTTCCTAACCAATGTTGATCTCATAAATTACCAGGACTTTTTCATGAAATGGTTATTAACATCCATGGCTGTATGTTAATGGCTTATTGACCAAATATGGGATAATTAGACCCTAGGAGCACTGGCCACTGTGATCTATGAGAAGCAAATTTGGCCCTTATTACACCAATGACCTATTTAATATCTACTGATGAATTTAAGGTAGAATCACAGGCAGAACTGGTTTCAAGGAGCTGCCCTCCAACTAATGAGCAGAAGGATTCTTGTATGAAATCTATTGATCCAGAAAAAAAAAAAATAACAAAAATAATTGTCTTGGTTTGTAACTGATGATTAATTGGCTAAAGAAGTGCTAGGCTGAGGTGCACCAGGAAAATGCCGGTGACCAGATATTTCCTGAGATTAACACAACAATGAGTCTGTTTGACGACAGGGCCCTGCCTTCTCTCCCAGCTTGGAAGGATTTAAGTCCTAATTTCTACCAGGAAGATTAATACTGGTATTTGTAAGAGATTTTAAACATTTATCTCTGCTGCAGCTTCAGGAAGAACTGTTTAGACCCGCTGCAAATAAGCGAGCTGTGTTTGGGTGAAGTTCCTGAGCATCCTGTCTATTTGAAATGGGAGAGTTAACATTCTGTGTGCTGCTCAGGGAGATCCTTTCCTCTGTCATCTTCACAGTATTTAAAATCTAATTACAGGTAAAATAAAAGGAATCAAAGGCAAGCCAGAAAGGAAAGGATACAATCCGTTTGAGGCACTCAAGCTACAGCCTCATGGTAGGCAGGATGGATAAGTTTGGGGAGAGTCTAAAAATTAAGCTGGTGATGTTTTTGTGAATACAAAATAATCCTTCCAAAAAAAAAAACCCAAAACAGACCAACCAACCACAAAAAAAACCCAAACCAAACAAAACCAACCAACCCACCCCCCACAAAACCAAGCCAAAAAAGACTAATTTGCGCTCTGGACCTTCCACCCAGAGAGCTTTCTATACAAATGCAGCTACTTGGAGTTGTTACAAGAACATCTCAATCAGCAGAGAGGAGTTATTTGCATCCCTCATTGATTTGGATCCAAAGAGATACAATTTAAGGTATGTGTTTGTGTGGGAGCTGATGGATCATGGTGCTGTGCCTCGCTGGGCACTCCCAGCCAGGCTCCCCTTCCACAGCTCATTGTTTAGTCCTGTTCCTAAGGCCCCCTCCAGCTGCTTTACCCAGCTTGCCTGATTCCCTTGAAACCTGGAGTGTCTCAAATGAGGAGAGACTGCTTTGGCAGGTCATCATGGAGATCCTGTAACACAACAGATGAGGGAGAGGAAACAATTTATTGCCCAAATAAACACTATAGCTCCAAATATCAGGCAGCCACCACTCTTCTTATCCCATTTGCTACAACTTTTAGGTCTTGTGAAGCTGCTAACGGTGCTTTTAAACTCTCCCTGACAGATTCAGCTTCTCTGTAAGAAGGAGTAAACCCAAGAAGGGATTAACCAATTGCTGCAAACAGGACTGCTGTGTGTCCTCACAATTCAGACATGGCCAAAGCTCCAAGATGCTACAATTAATTTTAACCTCCATTACATTTAAAAGAATCCCAAACAACAGCTTTCCCCAGCAGTTCCTCCATCATGGCTGTGCAATGCAGAGCTTTCCCAGGCCAGGCCAGACTCAAGCTGCCAGTCCAGGACTGGCTCACGCTCCCAGTCAAGGTTGGGCTCAGCATAGTATCATAGTATCATTCAGGGTTGGAAGGGACCACAAGGATCATCTAGTTCCAACCCCCCTGCCATGGGCAGGGACACCCCACACTAGATCAGCATGGGCCTTGCAGATCTCACACTGGAGTCTCTGATGCCTGGGCACACAGATTACTGCAGCAGTGCATCACTGCAGATAAAGTAAATCCAGTAATAAATACGGAGTGCAGGAGTAGACTGCGAGGAGTAATTCACAACAGCTATTGTACCTCTCCAATTCACTGTACTAGGAGAGATTGCCTGGAGGTAGATAGTGGAAATATTAGAAGGTGAAATAAGAAGGAAGTTTCTCTAACTGAGCTGAGGACAAGCTTTATAGGCTAATGAAGGGACAGATGACACAGACAAAAGGAAAATACCATAAGAGATAAAAAGGAAGAATTAATATATGAAAAATGAAAGCAAGCAGATTAAAAATAGAAAGCTACCAGCACTCCCTTTGCTCACATATTACTCCCTAATTACAGATAAGAACCCAGGGGCTGCAGTCAGACACACTGTTTTAATCATTTCTATACCCTTTTCCTGCTTCTTTTGCCCTCTCTCAAGGAAACTGCTAAAAACCACCAGAAAGATGAACAGAGGAACAACTCAGCCAGGATTCCAGGCATGCCTGGCAGAGGTACCCACAGGCATCATACCAAGCCAGGGAAGCTGAGGCTATAACCACCACTGCTTATCTTCCTCCCTTCATCTCTTCTTCAGCAGCACCAGGAACACAGCCAGTGCCCAGCTGTCTGAGGCTCTTAACAGCTCCCACCCTCCCAGATTGCATGACTGCAGGCAGGTGAAGTGGGTGTTTAGGAGAGTGACTGTGTAGGACTAGGGTGACACTCTCTTGGTGGTAAAGATAGCCTCCAAATTCATCCCAGATACAACCAAAAGAGCAACTGTTATGAAAGCACAACCCGAAGGGACTGCCCAACCAGGGGCTGTGAGCCTGGAGCTGAGTACAACCGAGACCAAAAGCATTGAAAGCCCTCTGCCCAGAGCAGAGCAATGTCCCAGTCCCAGTCCTCGCACTCCCTGACCTCACACCTGCTGACCAAGTGCTCACTTCGTGCTTGGTTTCCTGCTCAGAGTTTCACTACCAGCCAACAAACCCCTGGATTTAAAAATTAAATACAAAGAAAAGAAACCCAAATTCCTTTCCCCTGTCTGTGGAGTTCAACAGGAGAATGCTGCAGATTCTCCCTCTTTCCTTGCAAAAGTCATGTCACTTTTGAAATGGATCACCTGCCTGCTCCAGGCTCTGCAGTTGCAGAGAATTCCTCTCTCCCTGCTGATTCCCAGCAACCCACCACAGTACTGCCTCCCAATACCTCTTGCAGCTGAAATTTGCTCTTTCTTCTCATGACAGGGTGTAAGAAAGGATAGGTGCAGATTTTAACCTCTGTAATAGACACTAAATCACATATATTTGTTTTCCTCTGTGCTGGGAAAATGTCCCCAAGGAAGCATGTTAAATTTGGGCTTTAAAAGCACCAATTTAGCTATTATGAGTTTTCCAGGCTTTTTCTATTCAGGGAATGTTTGGCTTGAATACAGTATGTAGAAGAAATAAGATCAACTCAACTGTTTTAAAGCTGATTGACACCTTGGGTTTTTTCCCTTGTAATCTGAAGCGATGGAAAAAAAATATAAAGGGAACCAGACACTCATTTAAAAGAAATTATTTCCTTGCCTGCAGTCCCTGATCAGGGCTGCCTGTGCAGGGAGAATGAGATCTCATAAAAAGCCTTTCGTGGGTTCTTTTTCACATCATTTCAATTCAGGTTTTGGTGGCAGATGAACTGTATTTCATCAGAGTTTAGAGGAAATTCAAAGTGAAGTTAAGGAAGTTGCTGTAAATGAGAAAAAAAATTCCCAACAAACCCTTTCATTCTAGCTTAACATATCAGCCAAATCAGGAAACAGCTGTAGCAGAAATATTGTTTTTAATAATCGGAGAGCGCAGCGGAGCCGCAGCTTTTGTTGGAACAGTGACCCCCAATGGCGAGAGCGACGGCGGCTGCCGAGGAGGAGGAGACCCTCGCCAAGACGAGGAGAGTCTGGCTGAAAACCCAGCCGGGGCTCTTTGTCACATCCTTCCAGCCCATCACCTCCCTGCCCGCAGCACCTACACACCCAGCCCTCGCCCCTGGACTGTGGACATCGCAGAGGTGGCAGCACCTGGCCTCACTCTCTCTTGCTGGGATGGAGCTGCCTGGGGACACATGGGAGGTCTTGTGCCCTCTCGGGAAGATTGGCAGACATGAACCCCCCTTAAACCTTGTGTCCAGCTTCCACCAGAGCTCTTGTTGCCTGTGGAAACTTGGCCTGGGAAGGCACCCACGGCCTGCCGAGGCCATGGGAGGAGGTGCTGGTCCCTGGCTCTGTAGGGCTGGTGGGCAGCTCCTCTCAGGGCACACTGGCACCCCTGATCACCTTGGAAGCACTGGGTGGTGGCAGGAGGCAGGCACCAGGTGTGGGGCTGTGCAGAATCCTGGGGAGGGAGGAAGTAACAAAAAGTCTTTGTGGGGAGCTGGAGTGGATGAAGCTGGGGAGAGCACACCAGGCATGAAACAACAGCATGGTGTTAGAGAGGAATCCCAGAAAGTGGTCAGAGTGTCCCTCTCTGCTTAGCCACTGTAGAGATGGCAAGGGGAACATGATGGAAGTGCGAGCTGTGGTGTCTAATGGCCAGTGTGAAGTGATCCCAAGAACAGCCCTGGGAGTCTCCTGGCACAGGCTCTATGTGAAACAGCCTGACCTGGGGCTCATGGCTTTGACCAGAGTCCAGGTTTCTTGCTGATAGGTCGGGACACCTGCTCCTGGGGGCATGGAAATTCCCTGTTGCTTCTCCAGCACAATGCCACACAGCTTGAAGCCCAAGTGGTGATGCTCCTCTGCCTGCTGCAGTGTCACACCATGCTCAGGTTGTTTGCCCTGGGTGGGCTTCAGGGGCAGAAAGGAGAAGCAGGATGCTTCCTGCTAAGGGAAATATCAGGGGGCATAATGTTGCAATGGCTGCACCAAGAGCCTCCCTCTGGCTGTTGAATTTTTCCATCACTGAGGCTACGAACTGGCAGTGCCTGATGCACTAGGTGCAAGATAGTTCTTTTCTTTCTGGTCAGTACTCATAGCCTCGTGGTTGAACGGTTTGTTTATGCTGACAGAATGTCATCTGCCTCGGCTTTGATTTTGCAAATAATCTACCTCCAGCTACGAATGCTCTCACTCCAAGATAGCCTCAACTTCCCTACCGCCACAGGGCACGGGATGATTTCCTGATGGTTAAGGGGAGATGAAAGGATTTTTGCCCTTGTCCCTTTCCCTTCTTTTGAGAAGTGAACACTAAAGTTTAAGCCTCCCCACAGAAAATTTGTAAAAATGTGAGAGGACAGTGGAGACCAAATAATTATCCATAATCAATACAGTTAAAGTCAATGGACTCTGCATGTCCTCTTCTAATAGACTTTGTTCTGGGTTGTACCTTGACAGTTTATTTAGAAATATGAACTCTGGAAGGAATGGCTATTTGACTATGTAATCTTGTTAAACTCATACATTCAGTCGGTCTGAAGTCTATATCACTGCAGGCAGCTGGAACTAAATGTTTTGATAGCTAAACAAAAAAAATGCTTCATTGAAGAACATCCTGAAATAATGGGACTAATAAGTTGCCAAGAGAACGGTTTGCGTGGGCCTGAGTGAAATTATCAGGAGGCAGGGGGAAGAAAAAAATTTTTGACCCACATCTTAAATTCTTGCTTAGTCAAGTTGTGCAGGGAAATGGATTGTATAATGGGACACATTTATAGAATAAAACTGATTAGTGACGGTGGTGTCTTAAACAACCGACGTCCAGCATTAAATCAGATTAATTTAGAGGTGATTTTGTTGATGAGCACACACTGACTCTCCCATGGTGTGAATTTCAATAGCTTGCCTTCCTTGTTGGAATCCATAATTCCATTATTTGAGACACTTCATTGTTATAGATAACACATTTTAAGTGATATTATTTATGCCGTTTCGTCTTGTCACTTAGATTCTTGCTCAAGTTCATTAATGTATTGTGCTCCTCTCTGTACAAGAGGGTGCAGTGAGAGCAATTGATTTTAAGTCCACATAATGACTGATGATATCATGCATGTTTACCGCTTTGACACTGCAGACTGGATGCTAATGCTGCAGAGATAAACATGATGTCATTTTATGCAATTAAACACTTAATATACAGCAGGTAATGATTTGGTAAGCTTGGCACATGCAAGCAGTGGCTTTTAATCTTATTAACAGGGGTGGGATGATGCCACAAGTGATATACACATACTTAGTCTGTATCAACAGAAAAAAAACCTTTTAAGGGCTTGGGTAATTCTGCTGTGATAGGATGAAGATACCTAAAATATGTCCCTAGCAGTTCATGAGCAGCTTTTATGTGATTTAGGAAGAGATGTCAGATTTGGACTATCCTGAAACCAAGCAAGTGAAGTGTTCCATATATAACTGTGTCCAGTTCTGGGCCCCTCAGTTTAGGAAGGATGTTGACTTGCTGGAACGAGTCCAGAGAAGGGCAATGAAGTTAGTGAGGGGCTTGGAACACAAGCCCTATGAGGAGAGGCTGAGGGAGCTGGGGCTGCTTAGCCTGGAGAGGAGGAGACTCAGGGGTGACCTTATTGCTCTCTACAACTGCCTGAAGGGGGGTTGTAGACAGGCAGAGGTTGGTCTCTTCTCCCAGGCACCCAGCACCAGAACAAGAGGACACAGTCTCAGGCTGCGCCAGGGGAAGTTCAGGCTGGAGGTCAGGAGGAAGTTTTACACAGAGAGAGTGATTGCCCATTGGAATGGACTGCCCGGGGAGATGGTGGAGTTGCCGTCACTGGAGGTGTTCAGGAGGAGACTTGACAGGGTGCTTGGTGCCATGGGTTAGTTGATTGGGTGGTGTGGGGTGATAGGTTGGACGCGATGATCTTGAAGGTCTCTTCCAACCTGGTCTGGTCTGGTCTGGTCTGGTCTGGTCTGGTCTGGTCTATTCTATTCTATTCTATTCTATTCTATTCTATTCTATTCTATTCTATTCTATTCTATTCTATATGCCTTGTTCTCCTCTTCCCAGAGAGAGTGGGTTACTGGCTGACTGTGGACACGGCACACTCTTGAGAGTACAGGCATGGGGTGAACACCAGTGTCCCACCATCTTCTCTAAACTGTTTTGGCCCTTCTCATTGCTAGTTAATGCCACAGAATCACAGAATGTTAGGGACTGGAGGGGATTTCCAAAGATCATCCAGTCCAGCCTGCCTGCCAGAGCAGGATCACCTCTACCAGATCACACAGGAACACATCCAGGCGGGTTTTGAGTATCTCCATGTCCATCTAATGAGGCAGCCAGGTGACAACTACATCCATGCTGTTGATTGAAGGCTGAGTGTATCCTGCTCCCTAAGGGGAAATGTTTCAAAAATGCCCCTCTGGTGTGCCAGACCCACTGCAGTCCTGCCCCTTCTCTGGAGTGGTGGAACCTCTGCTTCTCCATGCAGTTCTGGTCTCCCTCCTGCTGTGGATGCTTTCAATGGCCAGGAGCTGCTCAGAATTTGCCTTAGCTCCACAGATGCAGCAGCAAATGGTCTCCTTCCACTACAGTCAATATTTCCCAGCTCTGACAGATTAGCTGGAGTAATCACAGATTTTATGTGGCACAATTAACATATCTTTTCTTTATAGCTCTTGCACATGAATTTGTCTGTGATAAGCAAGGTCAAGCTGCGCACCAAGGCAGCACCATACTTTCAGGCAGGACCGAGGCTCACAGTGCTGCTTGGCAGGAGACTCTGCCAAGTGACCACACACCAAGTTGCTTCAGTAACTCAGCAGCAAGCGGACTGCAGCACAACCTTCTCCAGTGCTTGTAGCAGTGCCACCTTTTCTCCTTTGCTGTGTTATTTGGAGGTGGCAGGCACAGATTTTAAGACCTGCTCATTGTATTACTGGAAAATCAGGAAAGGAAGGGAGTTGTGTGGGGTAGACCCCAGGCACCACCACAACTGACATGGGTGGGGCTTGGGTTGACCAGCATGTGAAAACATGGAGCAAAGCTCTAGAACACAGGGGAAAGGTTTACAAAGCCATCCCCAGATGCTGAAACAAAAGACCTGGCTTTGTAAAGGGATTGAAACAACACAGTGGTTCTGTCTGAATTTCTAGGGTCTCTTCATTTTAGGGGGAAGATGCGTGCAAGTAGAGATGCTCAGGTTGACAGTGGAGATGAAGGAGCTGAGCAAGCTGGAACTCGGTGAATGACCTTATTTTATTAAGTCCCTGTTCATCTTAGTCTCTGTGGGTTCCTGTCCTCCCTCTCCCTCCTGCAAGATATGCAGTTGCTCTTCCATGCTGCCCTTTCTGACAGATCCCTCAGTCCCACTGACCTCTGTCATGGTTCTCCCCTTTCCCACTTCCCTGAAATCAATTACCTGCTCTGCACTCCTCCATATTCATCAGGGCTCCAGCCATTTGACCTGCAGCCCCCTGCTCCCTCTCCAGCTGGAGTGCTGCTTCCAGGATTTGTGGAGGAATGGCTCTGTCTTCACTAATCAAGCAAAGAGGGGTCAAACAAAAAAAGATGCTGTGGGGCCCCTGGGCTGGGTGCTCTGGGGTGCAGTGATGTCTCTGCCTTGCTCCAGAGCAGCTGTAGTGTTAAGTGTGACTGACCATGGTAGACCTTGTGCACCTTGGTAGGGAGTGATTGCTGCTGGATAAGAAGCAAAAGGAGATGAGTGTGTCAAGGAACACCCACAGAATCAAGGACAATAGCTGGGTTTCACTCCCCACACCTGGAACACAGTCATCCTTGCTCCTAGGAGCTCTGGGTGTTTTGGTGGTCCCTGTGGAAGCCCCAGTGTCATGCTAGTCCAGAAGCTGGCCATGGGACAGGGCTGTACCTGGCCATGGCTGAGTTTAACCGTGACTGACCCTGCAGGGCAGGAAGTGCACAGCCCCTAAATGAGTCTTTATTTCACAGGCTGGTGTGATCCGTGGGTCCCAAGATTAACCCCAACAGCTGCCACAGAGAGTATCAGGCTTTGTGCTTCATTTACTCTCAAATCAAACAATATCCGTGTGACAGGGGATGTTGATCCATGAGTAATTCAGCGGAGGCTGCTGCAAAGCTCCCTTTGCAAAGCGATGCACAGCCTGTGCTCGTTGATCCAGCCCCTTCCAGGCCTCTGCTGAGGCAGGGCTTGGCAGCTCTGCTTGCTCCCTGCCTGCAGCTGCCCACAGCTGCCCATCCGTCTGGCACCACCCAGGCTCCCACTTCAGCCTGCTGCTCTGCTCAGCTCACCCCCTGACCAACCACCCTTCTGCTCTTGCCAGGACCATGACAACAGTTGCCCAAATGGCTTTTCCCGTTGAGTGCTTCAGGGTGAGCACAAGCCCTGGGCTGACCAAGGACACTAGAACTGCAGTGCTGTGGTTAGCAGGGTCCCAAGGTTTCAGATCCAGGGCTTGCAGGTCCTCACTCTGGCCTCCTGAGCAGAGGTGGAAAGGTGTCAGGCAGAGATGTGTCATGCCTCGTGAGGGGACACCCACTCACCAAGGGATCTTGGTGCTGTGGCAGCCACGTCACTTACATCATCACTGAGTCAGTGCTGCTTGTGGGAAGTGGTGCTGTGCTGGGGACATGAAGCTGGCGACCAGCTCCTCACCTCTGTGACTGCTCTTGTATTGTGGCTGGTGCCTTTGCTGAGAACACAGGAACCAGCCCTGCTGCCAGCCCAACCAGGTTCCACCAAGGGCTATCCCAGCCACAGCACCCACTGGTGAGATGACAGGGGAGACCTGTGGGCAGGAGGGCATTAATGTCACCAGGGCTGAGTGCTGCCATCAGAGAGAGACAAGCTGAAGGGAAAGCCTCTGCCACACAGGTGCTGAGCCCTGTGCTGCTCTGCAGGAGATGGTGCTGTTTCTGGACAGCATCCCAGAGCCAGGCTGCACAAGCACATGTCCCTGTGCCGTGGTGGGGGCTGAGGCTGCACCTTTGTTTCTCTTTCAGGTTTCCTGTCCAAACAATGGCACCAGGGCTTGTGTTTGGATTTCATTTTGTCTTCTTTCTAAAGTCTCTGGGACATGCCTGGGTTAATATTATAGTTTATCAACAATCAGTGCTCAAGAAATAGGCTGTCTTTGGGTGATATTTAATGAGCTTGGAAATGAGAATATGGCTGTGCTGTTGTAGGAGACAGGAATGAGAATTTTAATGAGGGTTTATGTTTAATAAAAGATTAATAAATTTTAATTAAATTAAACCAATAAAGTTCAATATTTGCTTAGCATATCAAAGTTCTGTTTGGTGTGGTGGTGTGTGAAATGCTAGCTCACATTCTGCTAACACAGGGGTCTGCCTCCTGCTTCCACTGGCATTGCCAGCCCTGGCAGAGCAGGTATGGGAAAATCCTCCTGTTCTGGGAAGGGCCTACAGGGAATGTTAGAATTTTGGAATGTTTTCCAGATGGGTCATCATCAGAGGCATCAAAGGTCCCTCCCTGGATCACAGACCCCACATTTGCTGGCAGATGATGTTCAGCTACCTCCAGCATGCCAGAGTGAGGTGGTGCCACAGAGAGCAGCGTGCAGCTTCCTGGCTAAAAGCTTTCCCATGTAAAACAACTTCTAGCTTGGGGAAAGTGTTTGCTGCTCAGTTGCTCCTTTGGAAGCCCCATGGGCTTTCATATTCGACAAACTCTTATTTAGTGTCGTGGTTAACACTGCGAGAGCTGTCCCTAAATTATCAAAGTCTATTTCAAGATACATTTTAAAGAAAAATTGAGATAAATCCTATTTAGTTGTGAATGCAGTGAAATTAAAACCAGCCCAGCCCAGAACTGGTTACAGAGGCTTGCAATGTGAGCAGTATGTGGCACTGAGACCTGTGCCCAGCTTTGTGACGTGCCAGCACCTCCTTTCCCAGCCCGGTCTCCAAAGCAGGACTGGGGGGCATGAGGAGCTGGTCATGGCTGATCCATGAGTGAAGCACACACTGCTGGGGATCCAAGCTATGCTAGGTTGCAGCCACATGTCCCTGCAGACCTTGACAGAATCCCAAGCATGGTGGGGCCCTGACAGCGTTTCAGTGCCATGGGCTGGGTGCAAGGACACTCTCAGTCCCATGTTCCTGCAGCAGCTCTTGGCAGAGGCTGGCAGTGACCTGGTGGCCTTGCACAGGGCCCTCCAGAGAGCTTCTGAACAGCATTCTGCAATTGTAAGCGAACAGCTGGCATGAAACATGGTTTAATCGTTTACAGGGGCCTGAGCCAGATGTGGTGCATGCTCCCTGCACTGGGTCAAGGCTAATCAGCGCAAGAAGGAAGGGGGACAGGCAGGCTGATGCAGCTCCTGCCAGCCAGGAGCCAATGCCTGGCACAGTCTTCAGCACAGGTAGAGTGAGCAGCTGGTGCAGCATGGCATGGTGTGGCACAGCACAGAACAGCATGGCATGGCACAGCACAGAATGGCATGGCACAGCACAGAATGGCATGGCATGGCATGATACACACAGTGTGATACAGCACAGAACACTGTGCAGCCTCTGGGATTTGTAGTCTCCCACAGGCAGCCAGGACAGCATGGCAGTCACCCTGTGAGTGTTGGCACTCATGGCTGTTGCTGGCATTGGTCAGACTGGGAGCACAACTGTGGTCATGATGGGCTCTCACTTTTTGCAGGGGCTGCCAGAGGCTCCCACCCCAACATACAAGATCCCTGCTCCCCATTCACTGCTACGGGCAACACATGCCCACACAAATTGTGAATCCATTTGGATTTGGAAGAAATGGAAAAGCTCAGGGTTTATATCAGAGCAATGTCTGTGGATAGAGCCACAGCTTTCTGTCAGCTGCCAGTACTGCTCCAGGAGCCCCTCTTGGCTCAGCCCCTCTGCTGACTCCGGAGAAGAGTTTGGGCTTACACTCCTGGTGGTGACCACCCTCTCCCAGCATGGCCAGGAGAGTGGCAGGCAGGGAAGCGATTAAGAAATGTTATTAGGAGGCTTCATAGGCAATAAATGTATTTCTCCTAAAAGAACTGGAGGAATATTCGGATTATTACATTTATTAGAGGGCTCAGCAAATGTGTTACACCCATATGACAAATAAATGTGATGGGTTCAGATTTCATTAGGCAGCCCGGGGCAGCTGTGCTTTGTCCCAGCCACAAATGAGCAGGGTCTCTGTCATGATTCCTTAATGGTCATTTTTGCATCAGTAGTAATGAATGCACAGAGTGTGGTTGTTCTGTCCCTTAACCCTTGCCCAGCGTTGAGGCCATGATGTTGGAACTCCTGAGGTCTGGGTGCAGCTGATGGAGGGAGCAGCCCCTCCATTCTGAAGGAACCATATGAAGGAGCCAATTTGCAGGCTAATGCATTGCTGCATGCCCTAAGCAAGATGGCAGTGAAGAGGAAAGAGCTCTGGGCACCCAGCACCACCTCTGCCAGCTTCACTGGGGCTCAGAGTAAGATCCTGACCGGAGGAGCCTCCCTGTTGCTGCGCCAGTGCTGCCCGTGCACAGCGATGCATGCAGGGAAGGAATGCAGGAGGGGGGGTGGGGGTGGAGAGGGACAATAATTGCTCTGGGGTTTTATTTATTTATTTATTTTTCTCTTTAAATTTACCAGTGTCAAAACCAATCTGAGCAGTGGATGCATATATTTAAATTAAAAGTAATTAAAAATGCGCTGCCAGAAAAATGCATGATGGATTCAATGTAAGAAAATGAAGTAATAAAATACTTTATGGATTAACTCATATCAGACTGTTTTGCAAATTTATTTTTCATTATGATCCATCCATATCAGATAATGTCTGAATTTATTATGTTGCCTTCAGGCAGGCAGTGTCTGAAACCTTCACAGCCCCATTTGGGTCCCAGTGACTGGTGAGCAAGGTTTCTGTCATCATTTCTTAGTGGTCACTTCACCTCAGTAATAATGAACGAGTCAAGCAGGGCTGTTATTTTCTTTAATCTCTTTCCTCATATTAAAAAAATACAGCCAGCCACATCATTATTGCAGCAGGCCCAGAGGACTATTTCCAGGTCATTACTCCAGTTCGTCTGAGCGTCTCAAGGTCCTAAAGGGTTTGGGGTTATATGCAATAAGGCGTTCGTCGACAACATTTCCCTTGAGCCCTAGGTGTTAATGAGAAAGATTTTCCATGTGGCTGTTAGCACTGTGCAGTTTAAAAAGTCACCAAGAAAATGGGATTTCCTATTTCATCTTCCTGTCTCATCACTGATCTTTTTGTTTGCATACCGTGGGAGGGTATTTACCTCTCTGATTGCTTGGATTCACACAGTTATTCTTCTAAAGGGGGAATTTGATCCATATGCAGGGCAGATCTCCACCAGCCAAGTCTGAAATTTTCTGGGTTATTCACTTTTAATCTCTTAGTCTGACAGAGTACATTCCCCCCCTCCTGGACAGAGGAAATGTCAAAATGCTTACCTACACCAATGCTAATGTCATCAAATATTCCATATTTTGCCTGGGAGAGAGGCTTGACATAATAGCAAGCATTTGAATGTTATGATGGGGTTATAGAGTGCAGTCTGGTGTCTCCATGCTGCATCTCATAGGACAGCCCCATAAAGCAATCACATGCCTGGAGTGTGCTGCTGAAAAGCCTTGAGACTAAATGAGACTGTGCAGGGCTGGGTCCCAAACCATAGGCAGAGGGTTGGGCATGCCAGGGCTCTGGACATGGAGGAGAGCCACTTAGGAACACGGGCATGGCTGTGTAGCCTGGGCTGAGCATGGGAGAAGTGTTTGAGGCCCTTGCTGTCACCTTGGGGCTGCATGACAAGTGTTGCCTTTGGTGCATCTCACCCAGCTGCTGAGGAAGGGCTTGGGGGTGCCTGCAGGGCTGGCGTGCTCCTGTGTCCCCTCCCAGCTTTGTGGGGCAAGGGCAATTCCCTCTTAGGAAGGGGCTTTGGTACACCCATGTACCCCAGCCATGTGCTTTGCTTGTGCCTGGAGGGTGCCAGGCAGCTGCTGGAGCCCTGAACTCCCACAGGCGTGGGGCAGTCCAGGGGATCTCAAAACTCAGAGGCTTAAACTTTCTAACCTGATCTTTGATGAACATTTTTGTTTGCTCAGCATCTTCAGCTATTTGCCAAACCAGAGTCCACTGCACTTGTGGTGTGCTTTTAGAGCTGCTGTGAATTTTAAAAGGTGTAAAAATGACAGAATATTAACAAAAGCATTGATTCCCTTATTTATTTTTATGCATTTTATTAACTGAAACACTTTAAAGTGTAACTAAAGTGTAACCACTGTGTATTAAATTTGCTCTGCAGTGTTAGATATGAATCTCAAGCAATAAACCAAATTGGGTTCTTTATAAAGCAGAAATTTAGAAAGAACACAATTGGAAGTGCTGCCTGCACCGCCAGGCAATCGCTGCAAAACACCAGCCCTGCAAACAACAGGTCGTCTGCCCCCTTCCTGGGCAGGATTTTGCTGAAGCTTCCCTCCAGCAGAAGTTCTTTACAGAGCCATGAACAAGTAGATAAAGCACCAAAAGCCATGCAGATCATTTTAGGAATTTCATATCTGAGGAGGGGCTTGGAGCGGAGACACACTGTTACGTCAACAATTTTTATGACCACTTACTCAACAAACCTGAGCTCCTTTGTACTCCAGACTAAAGGCGTGAAATTGTCTCACTCCATCCTCAGAATGGAGGTTTTATAAGTTCTTGGACAATCTACCCCAGTTTAGGGAAAGGACATGGCTTTGAAGCTCTGTCTTTGCTCATACTCCAGCGAATTTCGCAATAAAACTAATTCCAGCTGCGGGGAGATTTTTGGTGTCTGGAGGAATGCTCCCATCCCACAGATCTCACAGCCATCTTATCATTAATTTAAAACAAAAAAAACCTCCTCTGGAACAGCAATATAATCCCACCAGGAATGCTATTGAGCAGGGCCCGTGCTTGGAACATGTGCAAGGCTATAGAAATGCTAAGTGTTCCAGGAGCGAAGAAAAAAAAGGCGTCTTAATCCAGGTACTCAGAGTTACTGAATACATATCAATTTTCCCCTTAACCTGTTCTTTTAAAGATGTGCAACTGCACAAATCTAGTTATTAGCAAAACTTAGATGGAAGATGAGTTCAGAGGCGTAAAAATATCTTGGTTCCCCAATGGGGATAATATTAGCACGTCACTGTGTAACGATAGCGTGCAGGAGAGTTTAATTTGTGCTAGTGAGGCACTTGCATTATATTGCTGAGCATCAGGAAAAAGCCAACCAGGAAATTCATAATTCTGCTCTCAGTGCCAGCTTTACATGATCCAGGGTCACCCATTGCCTGCTGGTTGGAAAGAAAATGTTTGTCCAGCTACAGAGGCGTGAGAATGAGCCCTCCAGGCACCTTGCAAGGGAGGTTCTGGCTTTGTGCTGCTTCAAAAGAAAACAAATGCAGGTTACACGAACACGTAGGTGTGACCGTACGGCAACATGCAGCACGTGGGGACAGAGGGATGGGTGGGCAGCCTTCACTATAAAGCACTCTTGACCTGGAAACTGGAATCACAGCAATGGTGTGGAGCTTTTGCAGAAGGAGCACTGGGATCTCAGCCCCAGTGGCTGGATGAGCAGGGAGGAGAGGCACCGTTGTGGTTTCACACGCCGCAGGCTCTCGCTTCACCCCTGCCACAGCCAGAGCCGAGCCACTCCAAAGCAGCCCCGCACGCGCCACAGAGAAATCCTTCTTCAGGCCTAATGAGCCCACGGCAGCCAACCTCCCGCCCACACCTGCTCTGCCAGAGCTGTATTACGGTGCAAACCTAATTAACAGCGGATCTTAGAGGCGAGCCGCACGCATGGGCATGAGGCAGAGCACCGCAAGCTGGAATACAAAATCTATATATAGATCCCTGCATCTTCCTGACTCTAAGCAGGCTGTACAGCAGCTATTTTGGGGAGGAGGCGGTGAGCGAGAGCCTGCCCGGGGTGAGGGAGGCTGCGGCGGAGGGCCCAGGTAGGCTCGTTAATGTGCCTGGCCTTTTCAGGGAAGATTTAGAAGGACTCTGTAATCTGCACATTCTAAAGAGCTGACGGAGACAGTTATTAAGGGCTGGTAGGTGATGGCTGCTCACCGTGTTATTAAAGTGCTAAAAGATTATGTCTCTGATAGCTGTGTGCTTACAGTGTCCTTCATGACCACTTCCACAGGGACAGGCACAAGGAGAACGGCAGAGGATCGATAAAAGGATATTACCACTGGGCCAATCCCAATAATAAGAGAGGTGATATATACACACCATTTAAATTGTCCAACACATTTAATGTTCATTAACACTAATTTTCACAGGGCTTGTGTTTAACATATTATTGCAATGAAATTAATAAAAAATACCCCACAGGAAATATAATTTAACTGTTTATATACTCACCTTCTGATTGCCAATTTCCTGCCGAGCTCTGCTCCCGCATCAGCGTTTGCAGGAAACAGCAGTCAAGAGAGACAGTGGTGGGGCGGGGGGATGTGTGTGTCCCCAGAGCCCTGTGCCCAGAAGTCTTGGCACAGCACAGACCCACCAGACATGGCAGAAACATCTGGCAGAGACGTGGCTGCCAGCACCATGGGCCCTGAGCGATCAGGGAAGGGGTGAGGGTGGCAGCAGTGGGCTTTTCACTGGGTTTCTCATTTGTCATTTTTCCTCCTTTTATACTACCCCCTTTTTCAAGAACCTCCTTCAGATTTTTTTCCTTTCTTCTTCCCCTTCCTCAGGATCATATCTTCGTCTTCACCTTCCTCAGAATCAGGTGGATGAATAGTGATAGGACTAGGGGGAATGGAATGAAGCTGGAGGTGGGGAGATTCAGGCTAGATGTGAGGAGGAGGTTCTTCACCATGAGAGTGGTGAAGCCCTGGAATGGGTTGTCCAGGGAGGTGGTCGAAGCCCCGTCCCTGGGGGTGTTTAAGAGCAGGCTGGATGAGGCTCTGGCCAGCCTGATCTAGTGTAGGGTGTCCCTGCCCATGGCAGGGGGGTTGGAACTAGATGATCCGTGTGGTCCCTTCCAACCCTGAATGAAACTATGAAACTATGTCTGTTGGGCCTTGTGAAAAATCTCCACTTGGACTTGTTTTAGTGCATGGGCATTTTTCACTTAACAGGGAAAAAAATAAACATGTAATAGTTTTGTTATTATGCAGTAATTACTGGGGAATTATGTATTTATTTATATCTTATGGAGCACATGGAAATTGTATTTGGCCACAGTGTATAAATTGTGCCGTAATTACTGTAAAATTGACAGTTTTTATACTTCCAACAAGTTAGCTTTTAAATCACACAACCCCCATGTAAATACTTTAAAATTATTCAGTAATTACTTATTTACATTGTAATTAAAATAAGTAATTAGCATACATTTACAGAGGATTTACATACTTATTTGGGAAAATAGTTCCTTGGCAGATGCAAAAGAAATCTTGAGCTGATCATAAAAAAAACCACAGGAAATAGATGTGCGTGGAGAAGGAGCTGTGGTAGCTGCCTGAGAGTGTTTGGTCCTGCAGGGCTGCATTTTACATGTCCCTGCCTGCCTGTGGTATGGATCTCCAGTAAAGGCTGGCCCTGTGCATGCCTGTTGTGGTCAGGAGCAAAGCCTGTGAGAATGGATTAAAAGAGCAAGTGCCTGTGGTGAGCAGGACCAAACTGCAGCCAAGGGGTGTTCAGAGCAGCCAGTGCTGACATGCTGAGTGGGACTACCTGCAGAGAGTGTCACCCATGCAAGCACAGGAGCTCTAGGCATCACCCAGCCTGCTCTGGCAGCCCCAAGTCTGCTACTGGGTGCCATGGCCTCGTTCCATTGTGCTCAGTGACCCACTCAGCTTTCATGAGTCCCCAGAGCCATCAGTCCAGGATGATCTGCAGTTCCCCTTTCCTGTGCAGAAAAGGTGGATGCTAGTTTGAAATCCTGATTAAGGAACAAACGTTTTGCAAGTGATGCCAGCAAAGGTTGCTTGGCCCATGCTCTGCTAGCAGGCTGGCATAGCCTTTTGCTATGGAAGTGGCTGGGGTGCTCCAAAGCAGCAGTTGCGTTCTTAGAAAGTGTGTTGGTGTGGAGAAAATCAGACTTTGAGCCAAAACTGGCCCTTTAAAAGCCCACACTGGGACCGAGAGGGCTCGGTGTGCAGGATTAGCAAAACATCCGCTGACAGTCTGCAGGGCTGTGTAGTTACTGTGTATGTATCTCAGCTAAACAAGACAAATCTGGCTGATGATTGTGTCTAACTAGGAAGAATGATTGAAGGTCTGTGCCCTCCTCAGTAAGGATAACATAAATGATGATTGGTTTGAGGCAGGAACTCCCAGGCCAAAGCTGCAGGCACAGCCGGTGCAGTGTGCTCCGGCACAACTGTTTGCAAAGCAGATCGCGGGGCTGCAGCTCACTGCCTGGTGCTGCTGGCAAGGGTTATGCTGGGGCGGGGGGGAGGCAGGAGAAACCCCATAGCATGGCCCCAGCTGCTTCCCTGAGCAGGGCACTAGCCTGAGCAAATACTTCTTGCAGCACAGTGTTAGGGAAGGGATTTTTTTCTCCTCCTAACAGATTTGTATCCAATGTGGGCTTTCTACTGGAAAAAAGATGCCAATCTCCAAGCAAACTTTTCCAACAGATGGAGCAATGATAGGATTTTGGGCTGATGTGCATGTGAGCTCTGGTGTCCAACACATCCTGTTCCTGATGCAGGCATGATGGGGCAATGAGGGCTCCTCCTGGCTGAGGAGTGGCTTGCAGATGGGCAGCTGCGAGCATGAGTGAGCTAGAAATGATGCTCCTAGTATGAACAAGCTATGAGGTCTATATAGGTTCTTCTTGGTCCTTTTCATATTGGTGCCAAGGTGACAGTAGGTCAAGTAATACGCACCCATGGATCAGGCACAGCTTTGCTGGGTATCTGTGAGTGATGTGGGGTTCCTGGGAAGGTCCAGGGCTTGGGGTAGTGGCCACTTGCTTGACAGTGGCTCTCATGAACTCAGTGATGATGGATTTGTATCTTCACACTCCAGGTTGCTTTTTGTGATCTGCTCTCTGCTTTCACATGCTCTGGTTTCCCAGACTGGCCATGGATTTGGCACGTGCCTGTCACTACTTCTTTCTTTATTTAAAATGCCCATTTTTGTACTTGGTGATTGCTGGTGGGAGGAGCTGGGAACCTTACAGGCATCCAGCGCTTTGTGGAAAAGACAGATATTTTTCAGGAAACTAATGGTTCCAGTGGGCAGACTAATTCTTGTTAATGAGCATGACCTCGTCTCTGCAACTGTGTTAGCCACGTTCAGCCAGTTCAGAAATCCCTTTCTGGTGAGACAATGCAAGGTGTGCACAAAGGGAGGCTCCGTGGCAGAGGCTCCGCTGCGGAATTGCACTCCCTCCCCAGAGCACTTTCGCTGGGCCGTTATCGCATGGACTGTATTATTGGATTTCTCCAAAGTCTCCCTTTATCCTTATTAATGCTGTGAATGTTGTAGCAAGGAGTGATATGATCTAACATTGGATAAAATCACAATTTGTCCTTCTTCTTGGTGTAAATGTAACAGGGCTTAACTGTACAAACAAATAAGCCTAAATAGAAACATTTGTGATGATAAATGGGCAAGGAGAGCGCTCTCTGCAAGGTGAGAGATGACAGTGCCTGTGAACGGAATGGAGAATCTTGCTGCTTCAGGGTCAGTCCCAGGCAGCCTCAAGGTCAACTCTGCAGCTCTCCCTCCTCCTCCTCCTCCTCCTCCCCGCGGCGATGACAGAAGTCCCTACAAGGCTTCAGGCACCTCGGGCAGCAGCAGGCTCCCAGGGTGCTGCTGTGAGTGTGGCAAGGGAGGTTGAGCTGTGCCACATTTGGGACATGGTTCAGTTCCAGCAGTTCTTGGTGGTGAGGCTGAGTCCATTCACTGATGAGAGGACTGAGACTTGATGAGAGAGGAAAGAAGTTTGCTCAGCAGCACTTAAATATATTGCCAACTGGCACATGGTGTAAAGTATTTCCCTTTTTTTAACTTCTTGTCTTCCATGTTGAGCAAATAGCCCAGAGTGTGTCTTTGTGTATGGCATGTGGGGTGGAAGCTCCCCAAATGAGCTGCCATGCACACCCCTGCCACCTGTGCTAGGGGCCTCAGAGTAGAAAGAAAGCAGAATAAATTAAAACTGGATCATATCCCCAAATTTGTTCAGTGGACACAATGCCTGTGCTGACCCTGCACATGTAAATGTGGGAGAGGCAGCGGTGCTAGCAGGGAAGGTTGTAAGGCATGGTGGGGCAGGAGCACTCTGCAGGACCCTCTACCCCCCACACCCTGGTGCTGTGGGGCTGTGGGGCAGTACCTGGGGGGAAGTGTGTGGTGTGCCCTGGGGTGAGGTTCTCTGGCACAGCCGAGCGTGGTGTGCAGCGCTGACCCTGCACTCCCAGCACAGTGCGGGAGCAGTGTGTAATGAGGCCCCGTGCGGATATTGATATGACAGAACAAAAGGCCAAGGTGCAGTAAGGACAGCAATCCGCAGGTCTCAGTCCATTTGTTTTTCACACCAAATCCATCACGGTAATGGGTCACCTTTCTGTGGCAGCTCATGATTACCTGCTTACTGGGGAGCGTGGCAGGTGGGCGGCAGGCTGGGGCCAGGAGGGAGTAGGTGTGGGCAGCCTCTCCCACCACCCTGGGGGATTTATGGCAGGTCAGTGCTGTGCATTTCCCTGATAGATCAAGTGGATTGGAGTTTATTTGGGTCACAGAGACTGGTGCTGTTTGCAGTGATAAAAGACTGATGGGGAGAGCATGTTGGAGCTGCCTGGGAAGCAGCACCTGGAGGGCACCTGCCTCAGGTAGCAGCTGGCTAGGCAATGGGGTGTCCTGGAATTGTGGGAGCTGAGCTGCATTCCTTACCACAATCCCATGGCTGTCCTTCACCAAACTACCCCTCCTTTATCCGTGGCACCCAAAATCCTTTCAGCTAGGACTGCAGCCCTCACACCATCTGCCTTCCTCTGTCAACAGTTCAGGTCACAGAGAGCATCTGCCTTTCAGAAGTGAGGGCAGCAGCTCTGGGACCCCATACCCTAGCACCACAGGAGGCAGAACTGGACTCCAGGACATTAGTCCAGCAGCACCAGAAGCTGTGCTGAGCGCTAGGCTGAGAGGAAAAATATTCCTTTCTGTAGCATCCTGCTCGCACACGTTCCTAGTTAATATTCATGCACCAAAATGAGACAAGTGCTTAATGAGATCAGCTATGAGTTTCATTTGAACTCCACCAGCAAAGGAGTCCTCAAAATTGCTTTGCAGTGGATGTGCTAAAAAGTTTAATACTCAGACGCTGCCAACCTCTGCCGGGGCCGCGGTGAGTTGTGCGGCAAGGCGTGCTCAGCCGCTCTCCGTCGCTGTGGAGAAGAGGGAGCTGGAAATTAGCACTTATTAAAACCCATCCCTCCACGTGCTTCAGCAGAGGTGTGAGCAGGTTCAGCAAGATCACAAAGAGTTGCATCTGTCGCTTGGCGGGCTGCCTGCCTCTCGCTTAGGGTTAATGCTATCAGGGAACTCGCGGACAAAAGCTAAACAATGCTAATTATTTCAATGCATAGAGAAAGGCAGCCTCGGAAGACAGAGCTAAATCTCACAACATCTTAAGGCATGGAAGCCATCTGTGATAAGGGCGGTTGCCTTTCAAAGATAAGGAAAAGAAATTGAAACATATTATACATAAATGGATGCAGGCAATGAATCATTCTGCGGCATCCTCGCGGTTGGACTGTGGCCATCACAAAGAAAATAGTAATAATGATAGTAAGAGTAATTAATACTATGGGTCCTTTTTGCTGCTCCTGGCTGGAGGCCCTCAGCCAGATCCCAGACACTAGGCCAGGCACAGTAAACACACATTTATGGTAATTTTATTTGAACTCTTGAGAGTACGTCCCACACCACTATGATTTGATGGCTTATTAAACCCTGCAGGGTACCTTCTCAGGACGGGAGTGCTAGGAGCAGTTGGAAGGAGAGAGAGAGAGCCATCAGCAGGGACCAGCATCATTTCCCTCCTAATTAAAAGTCAAAATGTCATCTAGGTTTTTGTATTGTAATTGCAATGGTCATTGCAAAGACACCATGAAATCTGGCTGCATTAGCACTTCTTTGGGGGGAGGTCTGGTGAATGAAGATGTATTGAAGGCTGCTTTCTGGCATTCTTCTCATACAAGTCTAGGCTTTAAGTGCAGTAAATGAGCCCCCTGCCAAGAACTCACCTCACCTCTGGGCCCCCCGTCCCCCCCCACTGCCCCCCAACTATATCAGGGGACTTGGATTTAAAAAAAAAAAGAAAAAATCATACATTCCAACCCTAACTGATACCAGTAAGTTTGTGCAAGCTTATGTAAATCACACAAAAAGTGACAAGTTTTCCTATTAAAAGATAATTGTAATCAGGGTGCTGGACGTGCGGTGCACTGATGATTGGAGATAGACGGGCAGCGTGAAAAGATGGATCGTTTTAATTTGCACCAATTAAATTGAAGTTCATGGGATCATCTTCTTCAATCTTCATGAATACTTTATTTTCTGGCTGCTATGGAGCTATTAAAAAGAATGATTGAGCCAAGAGCTAGGCATAGTATATTTTATGAAATATCACCTTTAAAGAATTTGAGTGCGCCATTTTCATAATGAGTTTTCTAGTACCTAATACCCTTCTATATTACTACATTTTTAAAGTGGATTGATCTGGAAAGTGCAGAAAGTGCAGGTAATGATACATTTTGCTAGGATAAGGTGGCTGATAATGTATCATGTTACTGCTCTGAGAATAATAGATTGCCTCGTGTTTGAGATGTGGCATTCTTATTTTGGTGCTTGGCTTGTGCAGACAAGGGGAATCCTCTCTGTCTCCGGAAAAAAAAATGTTTAATTGTTTGTGCAATTTCCTTCTTGTTTCTTCTTTGTCTTTTCTGTATAGTTTGTGACCTCAGAAAAAAAGATTTCTGAGGTTTGAGGGAGGCTGTTCTCAGGTATGCATTTGTCTTGATGGATGTTGTTAGAACAGAACAGCATGTAGGAGACAACACACTATGGGAGATAAAGAAATACACAACCCTATATTATTTACCAGTGCCTCACATTCTCTTCCCAAGAGAAATGAGTGATGATAGCTTCAAAAGGATAAGTCAATGAGAAGGGTGGTCATCTCTCACTCACAACTGCCAAAAAGGCCCCAAGTCTCACTATTTCACATACAGACAAATCAAAAGCTTAACGGGAAACTGGGGATGCTCAGCTCTGCGCTGGATGTGAGCCTGCCCTGCTGCTCTCACTCAGCTTTTGTGACTGTGGAGCTGAGGGATTCCTTCCTACGTGGCCCCAGGTGCAGTGCCCTTGTCCAGATTTCTCCATCCCAAGCTGAAGTGGCACTGGTTCTGGCTCTCCAGAATGGGCACTGGTGCCCATGGCTGTGAAAGCTGACCAGAAACTCCTGAGCACTGTGAAAGCCAGAGCATCTGTCCAGGTTGAGTGACCAGGTTTGGTGACTGCACCCTTGCAAATAAGCCACGTTAAAGTTACACTAGATAAAAAATGGGCAAATACACAGGAAGTCACAGTACCTTCAGCATCTGCAGGATCAATGGGTTGGGCTCAGTTTCATCAGCAGGAGCTGGGAGGTACCACCCTGTGAGGAAGCACTAAGTGCAGCAAGCAGGGACATGGCTCCCAAGCTTGCAGCACTGCAGGAAAAAGCACGCTCATCCCACAGGGATGGCCTGCTGCTAACAGCACTGGTCCTGGTTCCCAGGGGTGCATCCTCAGTGCTGCAAGTCACAGCAATATGATGCCATCTCTCTCTACATAGGTTTAAGCAACAGCAATCATAATTAACCCTGCTAATTAATCAGGGCATAACATATTAATTGCTAGCACACGAGGCTCCAATTGAGCAGGTGTTGTGTGGGAATCTAATAGGATAATGAACTGAGGAGCAGTGCCACGTGCAGCAGAGTGCACGTCACTTGGAGGGACAGGCTTGGCAAACCCCAGCACTTGGCCAAAAGTCACTGTCCTTCTGCTGTCACCACCTACAAATAGATGGCTGGAGTGTGGGGTGCATGAGGTGTGAACCAGAAAGGAAGGTGGGAAGGCAAGTGCTGCATCTCTCAGCCCTGAAGGAGCCACATTTGGGGAGCCAAGGTTCTTGGGTGGGATGGGCAGAAAGGCCAGGACTGATCCTGCAGTGCTGGGAGACAGAATTCAGCACCAAAACGTGGGACCTGAGGCTCAGCTGTGGGTGACAGATGAAGTTCCCTTCTGGTGCTGGACTCAGGCCAGTCAGTCCTGCCCCTGCTTCTTCCTCTTGCTGTAGCCTTTTCATGGCACACAGAGTCCTTTCAATCCTCTGACCGCACACTCTGGGTACAACACTGAGAGGAAGGCTTTAGAAAGCCTTTTACTTGCCTGAAGAGGATGTTCAGACTTTAAAAGGGGGGGTGGTAACTTTTTGGTTTTTGGCAGGTGGGGGAGCAGAAGGGTCACTTTGAATGATCCTGAGAAAGCAATAGAGAAAAGTGAAAGCTACTGAAAGTCAAGACACCTTATAAAAGACCTTGTAGTCAGACCTGCATATAAGTTGCCTCATGCAGTCCACTTAAAAATCTGTAAATATTTGGGTTAATCAGACATTACTGTTTGGTGTAAGTTGTTTTTTGGGGGGAGGAGGAGACGTGGAGTCAGGGAGTAGTCTTTTGTTTTGTTTTGTTTTGTTTCAGTTTGGTTTGGTTTGTTTCTGGTAGAAGAATAAAACCCAAACACCAAAGAAATACTTTGTTGCACCCATGATAAATATTTCTGTTTGTCAGAACGATTTGTGCAAGGCTTTCACTGGCCTTGCCCCGGAGATCTCCCAGTGTGCAGAAAGGCCCACGCTGCCTGGGGTGTGGGACACCAGCTCAGGCACCCAGAGGTGGCCCTGGGCAGTGTAAAACCACAGCCAGTCTCTCCCCTTGTGCTGTTCCAGACTCACCACTGTCTCCTTGCACCTGAAGCCTCTCCTGCTCCTGCTGCTAGGGGCTTTACTTAGTGCAAGCAGCAGCCTGGGGTGCAGGGATCAGGGGTTCTGCTCTCAGACCATGCAGGATGGACCCTCCCAGGACAGAGCTGCAGCTTCCAAGGAGCTGCCAGCCCAGGGTCTTGCAACCTTCATGATGTTTCTGCACTGAGGATGTTTCTGCTCCACACTAATACAGGCTTGGCATCAGCCTTGTATTTAGTTTCCACTACATTTCATTCATAAAGAATACAGGTACCTGTGTGCTATTACACTGCCTGAGGGACGAGGTTTTATGAATTTAATCTTTGTCTGGACCTTGCAGCACAATTCAGTGCAGCACCAGCCTGGACACAGCTTATGGAAGCTGTGCACCTGCTGGGAACAGTCCTACTGACCCCCATCCTGGGAGGAAAAGCCTTCTGTAGAGATCAGGGACCTCATCCACAGAGGTGATATGATCACAGGCTGTCCTGTCTCTGCATCAGGACTGTGGAGGTGAGCTAGAAGCCTGCCTGACCGATCATCCACCAATGTGAACACCCCCAATATTTAATAACCTTTTTCTTTAGGGTGAGAGCTTTATGAGGATTGCACAGGACCCTCTGCGATCTGCTTCACTATTGGTTAGTTTAATTGTCCTAAAATTGGCAATAGATTAAAAGAAAATAATTATCTCTAATTATGTTAATTAAATGGCTAATTCATTAACGAGCCTAACATCTTTTACTTGGACCATCTCTGCTCTGCAGGATTATGCTTCCAGGAGGAAACGCCAGCGCATGCTGCACTCTGTGTAAACTAAGTTGCAGCGTGTTTAGAGCAAGCTGGATGAACAAAACCCTCTCATTATTCAGCTGACAGAACAAAACTATAAATAGTGGATCGCAATTAAAATCAGAACAATTACTTTTTATCCATTATGCTGCCTTTTGCACAATAGCAGCCTATAAAAGGAAAAAGCACAGTCCTTTTAGATCTCTCTCTCTCTCTCTCCCCCCCCCCCCCCCTTATCCAGAGCAGTAGCTGGCTTGCTAATTAGGAAGCTTTTGAATTAGATTATTTGCATGTCTGAACAGGGCTAGGGTATTAAACATCCCTGAGGACATACTATAATAACCTCTTCAGTGGCTTTTAGGATCCCTAAGGAACCAGGAACTCTGAAAAAACCTCCAAAAGGAGGGAAAGTGCATAACGATTTCATCCAATTAGGTATGGATTAGTTGGCTCTGTGTCTTTGAATCCTGCTCTGTGAGAAGGTGTTCTCCTTCAGGAACATTTGACAAAATCATCGGGGAAATTATAATGCAGTACCTAAATGAAATCGCAATACCTTAGTTTCTCCTCCAAGAAAAAATAAACTACAAAATCAATACAGTGGTGTATAAAGTAAAAAGAAATGCACCAGTCACTTTATTGCTTAGCTGCAAGCATAGCCTCTGTGTTTATAGCATCCATGAGTGACTATCAAAGTCAAACTCCAAAGGACAAATGCTTGCTTCTGTCATGATTGGCTACAGCAGATTTTAATGTTTAAATACCACTGGTATTATCCTCCTCACAATGGCTTTCCACACTCTCCCAGTTTTAAGAAATCACCAGCCCATTTATATTTAACAAGACAATTAAGCTGCTGAGCTCCCGAGTGCAGCAGTGGCTTGCAGCGGGGCCCCTCCAGGATGCTGGGTTTGGTTACGGGTGCTGCTCTTGTGTGCCCTGCACAGGCAAAAGGGCAAAAAATTGCTTTCCTGGAGACACGTTTGGTCTGCCCATGCAACCTATGGCCGTTGCTTGGGAGTGGTGAAGGGCAGCAGAGCTAGGGGCCCCTCTGTAGGCATGGTGGTTTAGAGGGGTGGAGTGAAGCCCAGGCAGTTGGCCAGCCCCATCTTGCAGCTTTTCTTTCCAATAGTTACCTCCAAAAGGCTGCTGAGTCCTGGGACCCTGTCTGCATCCCATGTTCCCCACCCCCATGCTGCCGTGGGAGCTGGTGCCCAACCAGAACTACCCCCAGGGGAAAGGAGTCTGCCTGGGCATCCTGGGTGAGGACAGCCAGAGTCAGGCATGAGAAAAGAGCAATGCAGGCAACTGCACAAGCAAGGTGGACCTAGGTTTGCACTGAGAGGCCATTGATTTTCCTCCTTTTAGTGTTTTTCTTTGAAGTGCTGAAATCTAATTTGAAGACACTGAAATCAGAGCTTCATGAGCAGTATGATTACTAGAGGATGCCTGTGGAGGTGAGCAGTGCTTCTCAGACTGCACCGGCAGGGACCACTCAGTGTCACCTCTCCACAGTGCATCCTGCTGCTGGGATTGGAAGCCTGAATATTGGTGTCTAATTGGAATGGATTTCCAGAATAGAAGTAAGAGAAACTATCTAGAAAACTGAGCATTCAGGACTAAGCTTTATACATACTCAAATGCGTGGGTGCTTTGCCCATGGTGCTGCTTGTACAGTTGGTACATGGGTTTGCATGCTTGGAGACAGAGCATTGAAGCATCACTGCACCAGCTTCTCACCCAAAGCAATCCCTTCTCAGATAACACAGAATTGATACCTGACTGCCAGATACAAAGGGATTCCCCTCACCACAGCTTGCTCCTGGCCAACAATATTTAGCTTAGATCTCTCATGGTCTCCTCTGCAAGAACCAACACTTCAGCTGAATTTCCATCCATGAACTTTCCGTCATTGAACTCCTATCAATGCCCCCTTGCTCCTGGTTGGGGAGGGAACCAAGAGCAGCTCCTCTTTCAGCCTAACCTTGTAATACCTGAAATAATTTCACACCTTTCAGACCAAGTTCCCAGCCCCCCTCCTTGTTTTCTGAGCTTGGTTGGACTCTGTGGTGCCATTCTGAGACACACTGCGCAGCAGCACTGCACACCACACCCTGAGAGGTACAGACATTCAGAGAGAGCTATTTCAGTATTTTCTACTCTCTCCTCATTCCCATTCCTCTGAGCCTATGACATCTTGCTTGCCATTTGGCTTTGAGGGCAGTGTGTTCAAGGGCTCAGCAATGACCAGCTTTCCAAATCAACCAGTAATATGCTGGGGAAGTTCTGGGGTTTAGAGCATTCATATTTATCAACATCATCCTTCACTAGCGATCACATCATTCTTCTGCCTTGCCTAAATTTCTCTGAATTTCTTTCATCTTCTCTGAATTTAACTATTCCATGCAACTGTTTCCTTTTCCAGGTCAGTAATTAATATATTAACGCCATTAGAGTGAGTGTGTAACCATGTAACACACTGCTAGTGACCCTTTACATTGATTAATAAAAGTCTAACTACTACTACTACTTTTGTTTCCTTCCTCTTAGTCCATCTTATTGATTCATAATGCTACTGTATCTCTTCCCCCCCATTTTTATCTTGTTTCCTAAGAAATCCTGTGGGAAGACCTCATTAAAAGCCTTTTGAAAGTCTAAAAATATGTCAAGATATTCTCTTTTATCCATTTATATATTGGTAGGTTCAAAGTATTCTAACAGATTAATGAGACATGATTTTCCACAGCAGAAACTGTGTTGATTGGATGTGATCTTCAAGGTATTTTATCATTCTATATTTAATAAATGTTTAAACCATTTTGCCAGATACCTGTGCAAAGCTGAATAGTGTCTAATATCCTGGATTACACTTAGAGACTTTAAAAAATGTATAAATACAGCTACACCCCCTCTGCTCTTCTTCCAGAAAGGGAGAGAGAAAACAGTGCAGCTATATTACCTTTTTGGGCCCCCCCCTTAAATGCAGTGAATATCTAAACACATGGCCTTTTGTTTTCTCTCTTGTCAGCTCTAGGCTGAGACACAGTGAATATGTAAATAAACTTCTTATCTCTACACATAAGGCAGAGTCTCCAGAACAGCTGATGGACATCACTGCTTACAAAACCAGCATCCTCAGGACAAGCTGAGCGTGGACACGCTCCCTCTAAGGGCTGGAGCAGTGCCCATCCCACAGGATACTTTCCCTTTTGAGTACTGTGTCCAGTTCTGGGCCACTCAGTTTAGGAAGGATGTTGACTTGCTGGGACGAGTCCAGAGAAGAGCAACAAAGTTGGTGAGGGGTTTGGAACACAAGCCCTATGAGGAAAGACTGAGGGAGCTGGGGTTGCTCAGCCTGGAGAAGAGGAGACTCAGGGGTGACCTTATCACTCTCTACAACTACCTGAAGGGAGGTTGTAGACAGGCGGATGATGGTCTCTTCTCCCAGGCAGCCAGCACCAGAACAAGAGGACACAGTCTCAGGCTGCGCCAGGGGAGGTTCAGGTTGGATATTAGGAAGAAGTTCTACACAGAGAGAGTGACTGCCCATTGGAATGGGCTGCCCAAGGAGGTGGTGGAGTCGCCGTCATTGGAGGTGTTCAGGAGGAGACTTGATGGGGTGCTTGGTGCCATGGGTTAGCTGTTTGGGTGGGTTGGATTGGTTGATGGGTTGGACGTGATGATCTTGAAGGTCTCTTCCAACCTGGTTTGGTTTATTCTAAAAATAAATAAAGGTTTCTTTTCCACCCCGGCCTGTTCAGTCCCTGTTTATGGACCCACAGTTCAAACTTTGGATACTTTCCACTTCCCTGGAGTTTGTCCATTTTTTTTCATGAGCTTTGATGAGAAACCTCTAACATTTCCCCTCCATTATTATTTAACTCTAAAGATTAGCTTGTCAAAGTTGGAAGATTGAAACCATAAAACACTTCTTTTTCTTTCTTCTCTGTTGGAGAGCAGTTAATTTCTTCAGAATGAATACCATCTTAATTACAGCCCACTGCTCATTATAAAACAGATTACTGGGAAATTATTTGTCCTTTCAGTTACTTGTATCTCTGCTTTATAAAAATGGAATTTTCTCACTAAATTCTCTGCAGATTCAGCCCTTTCCAGCGTGCTGCTTGCAGGTCCCTCATGGCACAGCAGACAAGCAGTTGGAGACCTGTCTGCAGTGCTGCGCTCGCTGGCGTATTTGCGGCGGCACATCTCTACCAGTCACTACAGTGCTGGTAACTGGTCATGGACATCAGCTGGAGACATTGCTTGTGTCAAGGCAAAGGGAGAAGTTTTGGCAATTCCTAGAGCAGCCTTTGAGGACAAGAAATGAAAGCTGATCTCACAGAGCAGTGAAGGTCATTGCTAAGAGGGAACAAAGCTGTGGCACCCTGCACTGCAGAGCCCTGGTCCCTACCCTTCCTGTCCCACTACTGCTGCAGGCAGGCCATTAATTAATGTATTTGTCCCAGTTCTGTTTGCAACTAGAGAAACAACCAAGATCTAATAAATCACCTCAACTTCATCTACAGCCAGAATGTGTTTTGAAAATGGAGCGTGTGAGCCTGCATGTGCTGTGTGCTCCCAAGCCCAGAGAACCCCAATACCCCTGGAAATTTTGACAGAAATGGAATAAGAGACAGGCCCTTTAAATTAGTAAGCAGGAGATTAGGAGGGGGAAAAAAAAAAGGAAAAAAGAATGAAAGTTCCCTGCAGCCTAATCACATCTCTTTGGGAAATTCCCGCACCAACCCAGCCGTGAAGCCAGCACAAATCAATGTGGCCCAGGGGATCAACATTTTACATATATATAAAAAATTGTAAACATCTTTTATGTATGCAATGTAATAACTACACTCAGCATCATGGGCTTTAAAAGCAAATGTTATGGGCAGTTGTATTGCAATAAAGTGGTTAAATGGGAAAGCTTTGAAGGGCTGATAATTTGTACTCTTTTTCTTTACCGAACCGACTTATTCTTGCACCACTATGACAGATTAAAACATTCTTCTATAGGAAGAAGTTTTCATTCATCAGGATTTTCTCCCCCCACACCCTTTACATTGTCTGCCACATTACAAGTCCAGAAAGAAGTTGGTTACAATCTTGATTATGAAAACAGGGCTGTAGTTGCAAATTGCCCCTGTACTGTAGCGGTAGGTTGCCCCTGTACTTGGCACTGGCAAGGCTGCACCTTGAATACTGTGTTCAGTTTTGACACTTGAGTATAAGACAGATGTTGGGGTGCTGGAGCATGTCCACAGAAGAGCAATGAAGCTAGTGAAGGGTCTGAAGAACAGGTCTTAGCTGGAGTGGCCAAGGAAGCTGGGATTGTTTAGTATGGAGATGAGAAGGCTAAGGGGAGACCTCACTGCTCTCTACAACTACCTGAAAAGAGGTTGTAGTAAGGTGGGTGTTGGTTTCTTCTCTCAAGTAATTAGTGATAGGCCAAGAGGAAATGGCCTCAAGTTGCACCAGGGGAGCTATAGATCGGATATTAGGAAAAAAATCTCAATTGAAAGAGTGGTCAGGCATTGGAAAAGGCTGCCCAGGAAAGTGGTGGAGTCACCATCCCTGGAGGTGTTCAAAAAACCTGTAGACATGGCACTTCAGGACATGGTTTAGTGGGCATGCTGGTATTGGGTTGACAGTTGGAATGGATGATCTTAAATATCTTTCCCAACATTAATAATTCTATGTGTAAGTCAGGCAACAAAAAAAGTCACAGTTTGAAGATCTGAAGCCTCTGGTGACCAAGTGCTGGTTCCTGTGAGCCATTGGCCCAGCAGGACAGCAAACCTCTGCCCATGGATGAGAGTGGCCACCGTTCCACCCTGACTGCTGCACTCTGCTGTGTTCCTCAGTCTTGTCTGATGGGTTTTTGTGTTACACCAGATTGATTTTTACACAGAGAAAACACAGAGGAGCTGCTATTAAAATGGTCCCTGAAACTGGTTGGGCTTTGCCATGTCTGGGAGGTATGAAACATTCTCTGTGAACATAGAAATTGATATTTTTAAAATGTATTAACCAATAAAATGACCATTTCTGACTCACAAATAAATACAGTGATGCAAGTTTGTACTGTGCCATGCTAATTAATGCTGTGGGAGTATTCTCCAGGGCCACGTCAGTGACCAAACATCACAGTGAAGCTTTGGGTCTGGTGCACTAAATGGACAGTAAATAACACATTCATTGCCTTCAATTATTTACTGTGCACAGAAGTGACCCAAGATAACATAAAATACATGTAAAAGTGCTGTATGGGATGGGGTTTCTGCAGTGGAAACAAAAGTTCTCACTGTACTGATAGAGGCTCTGTCCTCACTGTGCTGCTTGAGAACCTCAGCTCCTTCCTAGGGCTGAGACATGGTTTCAGTCCCACACTCAGTGTGTAATCTGTCTCTCACTCTCTCTCTGCAGAACTAACAGGACTAATTATTTTACCATATTACATTTGGGGCATGCACCTTGCAGGACTGTGTGCCCCTTCTTCCTTTGCTGCTGTGGGGCTTTGCCCTTTTGTTGCAGTGTAAATTCTGTCTCATGCCATGCACTGCTCCGGCATTCAGCGCTTAATAAGCAAGAGAGAAATGCACCCATTGGCATAGTTAACTTTAACTTGTCCTCTGAGATTTGGCCCTGGGTTTTACAGAATGACAGGAAGGAGTGTGGAACAGCTCATGCTGCTGCTTTTCAGCACAGGCAGCATTTTTCTGGGGAACAGTTGAGCACTCTCATGGCACCTTGAAGCCCTGGAATGCAGCAGTGCTCCCTGCCCATGTGTCCAGCCCGGGGCTGTAGATGGTCATGTCTGTTGTACCCAATGCACCAGGCCCCTGCTCTTTGTAGTCTGCCCCTCCAGCTCCTTGTCCCCCCCAGACTGAGGTCCCAAGGCTAACACCTTGTGCCCAGGCATGATCTTTGGACAGAACAGGGATGTTTGGCAGAATGCTTGAGCAGTGGGAACTGCAGCTACAGGACACAAAACTATAGGAGGGGTTGTGCAGGCAGCAGCAGATGGATGGAGCACAGTGGTGGTGGGCACCTCTGCAGGGGTTTGCTGCTGGCAGTGGGTGCAGCCCCAGCATGTCCCAGGAGCTTGGGTGGCTAAATTCTCTAATGGACAACTGTGAATCCAAAGTAATTGAGATCCTTGTGGGGATTGAATAGTTGAAATGGCATAATAAGGCAGTGATGATACCGTACATGCAGCCTGGATGCCACGGGAGTGTCCATGAGCTGTTTCTGAGGGGTTGGTCAATCCAAGCACAGAGCCACTGTGACAGTTCCTGAGTTTTGCAAATACAGGATAAATAATCTGTAAACTGTGGGAACATTTGAGGAGAAACCACCTTAGAATCTATTTATTTCCATAGGCTGTAACAGGGAATTTTAAAAAGTTAAGTGCTTTAGATAAACAGCAGATTAGTCTCCCAAGACTTAAACTTAGTGTCAGCAGCCATGAACAGTCCTTCTGACTACCATCACCTTAACTGACACGTTGCATGATGTGAAATTACTGCCCAGCACTGAGCACACTTCATATATATAAAATCCCCTGTTGTGATGAACTGGAAAGAAAAGCTTCCCAGTGTTACAGACTTTGGAAATGTTTATTAACAATTTGATAACACAGTGTTGTGGAGGCTTCATGCTTCTCAAATGCCTCTTTAGCTTGGAGCAGAATGATTTCACTCTGGTTGCTTTTAACTCCCTTGCATTTATCTTGCCTGAGTGTCTCCACTGGATATTGTTTACTCTTTGGATTAGTAAACTCAGGATTAATTCCACTCTTTATTGCTGAAAGTGGCAGTAAATCCAGTATCAGGGAGAGCCAGGAATCTGCTTAGCTATGCTACATGACCCTTTCACGGGCAATAAAAATACACACCTCCCTGTATGAAGGGACATGGCACTTAGAGGCATAGCCCATGTCATTAGGGTGTGGGTATGCACAGAAGCCCTTGCTTAGCCCTTATTTTCATTAGAATTATAGATGCTGTAGGGTTTTTGGTGTCTCTCAAGGGACAATAAAATAAAAGGAAAAAGAAATCCCTCCTGTCCTCTCCCTGCGAGCCAGCCTGGCTAGGGGCTGCTTTCACAGCTATTGGCTGCCTCTGGCCTCGGTGAGGACCTGTGACTTAAAACCAGCCTTTGGTACAACTCCAGGCCCTGGCAGCAGCATGGCAGTGTCAAATCTTTTGCTCCCAAATCGTCGTGCATCAGGCAGGGAGAAAGCCATGAGGGTTAAAGCAACCAAAGCACAGAGCTCTGCCTGCTTCCCCAGCTCCCTGCTTTCACAGGGCTGTTTTTTCCTGCTATTAAATCAGCAAGGAGGAATGTGGGGCCAGGAGCTGAGGAGAGCTTGTTGGAAAGGTTACCTAAGTGAACCACGCAATTTTTTTCCCTCAACTTTGTTCCATCTTAAGGTAAAAGGTTCATGCAGAGGGCTATAAATTCCTGTCACATTTTGTTGTAATCTCTCTATGGTTTTATTACTTAAAATGCTGCACTCTCGAGACGGGGAATTTTCCAGGGGTTTGAGGCTGACACGGAGCCACATTTATATTGTGCCGAAGCTCCTCTGGAGTCTCCTTGAGACATGTGGCCGGCAAGCCCGGCGTGAAGGCCTTATCAGTCACTCCACCACCGAGTCAGCCCATGAATTATACGGGGAATGGAGGTGGCTCCGTGAGAGCGGGATTGCGGGCCACCAGGTGACAATAAACATGTCCTGCGAATGTGTCCTCCATCACTCAAGTTCAGATAGCAGATCTGGACCTTAACTACAGCTCCCCATCTCTAAATCTCCCTGTGACCCGAGCAGGAGATGGAGGTGAGTCTCAAGGATATCTGTCTGCCGGGAACTCGTGGAGGAAGTTTATAACCAGCATGTGCCACATCTGCTGTCGCTCCCAGCCCTGTCACACCAAAGCAGAGGGATGGCTCTGGCTGTGAAGCAAAGATGGGGGGCCTGGGATGATACAGGGGGAGGATGGGATGGGATGACACCCTGCACTGCCAGGTTCTCCCTCCTGCAGAATCACACCTGCCATGGGGTGGAGGACAAGCCACAGCACCAGCATCCAGTGGAGCACTGCAGAGTGTGATTCGGCTTTTGAATGCATGCAGAATCACAAACTGGTTTAGGTTGGAAGGGACCTATCAGTGTCATCCAGTCTACCTGCATTGGAGTCAGCAGGGAGATCTTCACCTAGAACAGGTTGCCCAGAGCCCCAAACAACCTGACCTGGAATGGTTTCAGGCATGGGGCATCTACCACCTCTCTGTGTGAAAGTGAAGTGAGGGCATGGGCTGCCCCCCAGCTCAGGGCCACGATAGACTCCTGACCCTCGCACGATGGCAGAGAGCAAGTGGCTCCCCACAGAGTCAAGAAATAAATCAATTAAGACACTTCCTAAATTAAAATAATAATAAGAAAGAGTATAAATGCAAAGTGTTAATGAAGTAATGAAGGAAAGCAGCATGCTCAGTGCCACAACTAAATACAGCCATTAAAAACCATAACCTCTGTAAAATTTGTGATAAAATTACAATTTAATTTTATAAAGATAATTTATTAGCTAATACCTCATTGCACATGTTAATAGCTTGTGCTTAAATAATAGTAATCTTGATTGCTATGCGGCCATTAAGGTATTTTTTTCCCACGTACTGTTTAACTGACCATTTTGTATGTGGTTTGGGAAGAAAAAAGTAATTATTGAAGTCTTAAGCAGTGAGTTAATTTCTAATGAAAGGATAATTTTATTCCAATGATTTTACATTTAATTAACTAAAGCTACATGTAATTTGAAGTTCTAAGGCAGCGCTGATTCATGTGTGTATTGGGCTGATGGCAGTGCTGTGTGAGCTCCCAGCTCAGCGGGGCACGAGGGACAAGCAAAGGAGGCCCTGGCAAGAGGAATGAGGGGATGGAACTACCCCCACAAAGCAGGTCTGAGAGGTTTTATACATTTCTGTGCTGTAGACGTTGGAAGTGGACTGGAAGGCAATGCAGAGATGGTTTCAGTGTCTGCTGCTGGCTCTCTGAGAGTTTTTGCATTGCAGGAGCTGTGAAGCAAGGACAGGAAGAGGTGGGGAGTGTGGTCTGCCATGACTCTTCATCCCATGGGAAGTACAGAGGGATGCTGGTGTGTTGTTCTGCTCCAGGTGTAACCTCTTCCCACACTGCCCATCTAAGAGCATACAGCATTTCCAGTTGGGGAAAAGAATGGAAGTTGGGAAAACCACTTCAGGTCCAATCAAAAATTTACTTTGGGGATGGGCAAAGTAGAAGAATCATGCTTGTGTCAGCCTGAAGGTGTTTGCACTTGATAAGCCCACCAGCTTTTGCTTCTGGTTCAGGTCAGTTTTTATACATAAAAATTCTCTTTGACATAAATGTCAGAAAATTCCCTAAAAAAGCATTGAACTGCAAACAGTCAAGATCAAAGAGTGGCATGTTTTCCATCCCTCCCACCCTGTTCACTTTCCAGCTGTGCTCATTTGCTGCCTTTTCACCAGCTCCCAGGAGTTCGGAGGCACAGCTTTGCCTGCGCTGCCTGTGGCTCTCCTGGCAGGTCTCAGCAAGGGCCAGGCACCAGCGGCATGCAGCGAGGACCGCTCCCATCGGTTACTCTCTGCATCGTGTAGGTGTTTCCATGCTGCAGGGGAAATGCTTGTCAGGTTATTGATAAACAACAGATCTGTGTCAGCGCAGATGCCTTTTTAATGGCGTGTCCTGAGGTGCAGACATTAGGGTTATATCCTCCTGCCTCCCGGCGATGCGCGCAGCAATCACTCCTCCTCAAGCAGAGAGGGGGCTGCCACTGAACCTGCTTCTCCTGCCTTGTTAATGCGTCTCCCTTCACTAATACAGACAAGAAAAGACAAATATGGTGCCTTGTGCCACATGGCAGGGCTGTGCTGAGTTCAGGAGGGCTCACGGAAAGAAACCAGTCTGGCATCTCCCCGGTGTGCTGTGGGAAGGGTACAGGCAAGGTGAGGGCAGGGGCAAAGGATGCTGGACACTGGCCAGGAAGACTGAGGATGGTGCTTGTTCAGGTATCATCATCCTGAGTGTCTGACAACACTCTAAGCAGGACAGATAACCCCACCACCGAACCTGTCACATTTAGTGTCCCCTGGTGGGGCAAGGGCCTGCCTTTGTGCTGCTGATGCAAAGAAAATTCTGAGAATGTTTGGTTTTGAATGTTAGTTGGAATTTAAAATTGCTGACTCTTCAGTTCTAATCATTTGCTCCAAAACTTATTTCAGAACTTCAGCAAGGGAAGCGTTCTGCCCTTTTTTCCATCTGGTAGGGAATTCTCGAAAGGATCTTTGGCCCCTCCAGCTCCACAGGTTCCTTGGAGAGTTGTTCCAGCGAGTGTGTCATCACAGAGGTCTGCCACAACTATTTTGCCTGAGGTGATAACATCACATTGAACTGATTAACTAATCGATGTTGAGCAAGGCAGTGACTGAAAGCTATCTTCCCAAAATGAAAGTTTAGACTCTGCTTTCTCACTTGCACAAGGTTGCCAGGACCTCAACACATGCCTACAGAAAGAGTATGGTGGTTTAATCCAGCCTGGACCATGCAAAGTTCAGGACCAGCTCGGGTTCCTGTGCTCTGCACAGGCTCATAACATACCCACCACCCAACATATAACCAGCCTGGTGGTTGGTTTTTTTTTGGTGTAGCTCCAATGTACTCATTAGCTGAATGAAAAATTGGTTATGAGAAATATCCAACCAGTTATAAAGGGCTGTTTAAGTCCTTCAGGTTCTTGCAATAGCAGGGGAGAGCCCAGTGTGAACACAGCCCTTGGGCAGTCCCAGGGAGGAGCTGGGAGCGACCATGACCTTCCCAGTGTCATGCCTCCCAGTGTGACCCTCTCCTTAGTCAGGGACCCCCCCACCCTCAGAGCAGCCCTTTCTCCAGGACAGCATCACAGGACAATTCACTCTGTGAGTGTGCCCTGATGACTTAATTATTTATGAGGAATGTTTTATCCTGGCTTTCAAACTAACACAAATAGATGTTGCCAGACCAAAATGGCTCTTTTTGCTAGATCCTGATGGATAGTCACAATTGTGGAGTAGCACAGCATTATTGGCAGCAGCCATGCCTGTGTGTTGGTGGACTGCAGGGCACGTGTCCCCATGGAACACAGAGCCCTTTCTGCTTGCCATTATCTTATTTGCAGAGCTACTTTCCTACCTCATACACAACACAGCTCTCATATTTATTTGTTTGCCTTTGACTGCACGACATGCTTGAAGACAGCCATGGCCAGGGCTTAGTTCCATGTGAAGCCTGGCCAGTTTTGAACACCTTGTGTCAGCATCCATGCCCAGCAGTTCCTGCCCAGCACCTCCCAGCAGCCCTGCTCAATGGTGCTGGACCGGTACGGGTGCGTCAACAGGCACGCTGACTGCTCCCAGGTCTCCTGTTTCCATTTCAGAATAAAGATGTCGGTCTCTGATGAGAGCACCAGACAGCTGATGTTTCAGAATCTGAAGTAGCTTGGCTTTGTTCATGCTTTTAATCCTTCAGATAGGTTTTATTTCCCTCTTCCTGAACAGTTGTTGCTGTTTTGCTTGCCGCAGCTTCCAAAGCAGGTGGGTGTTTGTGCTGGGCCGTGTACAAACACCTACAGAAGTATGCCTGAATAGCAGAGTTTGTTTTGCATGCCTTAGTACATCAGATATCAAATGCTCACGTTCCTAAACAAGCACTTAGGTTTAGAGCACTTGCCCACTCGTCAAGGAGAAACAAACCCATGCAGTTTATCTGACTAATCACAACTGGACAGCAGGGCTCAACTTTAAAATATTCATGACTTCACCCAGAGTAAACATTCCTCAAAAATATATTAGCTGCAGGAATATTAGCCCTGGGAGTCACAGGGAAACCAGGAACCTTACCACATCGTGTGTTGACTGCTGCAAAAGATTACCGTTCTTTAAGAAAAATCTCTCACAGCCACGGTTTAGAGGTTTTAATATTCTGCCCATTACCAGAACCAAGCACCACCCTTGGAGCACACATGCAAATAGCAGGGGAGAGCTGAGAAAGACAATAACACTGGAAGCAGCCTTTGGAAGGGCAAATAAATAATTTGATTGCGATGTGAGAGTGTTTTCCAGTTTGATGGGCATTTCCTTTTCACGGGAAATAAACCAGGCTAAATGGCTCAGTGGGTCCTGTGCACCTAAAAATGGGCCCAGCTTGCTTGTACTCTCGGTAGCAGTGGGTATCATGGAGGTACATAAAAACATAGTTTATTGTTGAATTAAGTGTCCTGTTCTTGAAAACAACCCTTAAATTTAACATTCCAAGGCTGCCGCTGTTTATTTGCACTCCTGGAGCACTCTCAGTGCTGTCCACTCAACTACTTGAGAAATACATTGTAATAAAAATAAATGGACAGTTTGGGTTTCTCTAAAATTAAAAGAGGATATACAGCAGCCTTGCACTTCTTCCTTGCGCCGAGGTAGCCTGTGATAAAGTCACATTGTGTCAGAGATGGCAAATTATGTATGCTAATTACTTACCGGAATTTCAGATTTGTCCTTACCATAATTAAAAAGGTGTCACTTTATTAGAATAGGGTTGGAATGATGGGGCTTGGAGCAGTGAAGGAGATTTCTGGTTAGAGATAATTACCAGTGATGTATTCCTTTCCCTCACTGCCATTTTTGCTGCATTCCCCCCATTACTGGGTAATGGATGGCCTGTGTGCCTGCGAAGGAGCTGGGCTGCCTTGGCACAGGGGGTACCCAGCAAAGGGTGATTCCAGCGTTAGACCTCAGGCTTTGCTGGCATGGAGGGCTGAGCCTGAAGTCGCATTTGCTGGTCATGCTGCTACTGGGTTTACTGCTGCACTATCTGGGCATATGGGAATAGCACAAACTGGGCTTTGTCCTGTTTTGGGATTCCTTCTCCTTTAGTGTCATTCCAGAATCTCATAGAATCACAGAATAGTAAGAGTTGGAAAGGACCTCTGGAGATCATCTAGTCCAACCCCCTGCTAACACAGGGTCACCCAGAGCAGGTTGCCCAGGATCACAATGCACAGGTGAGTTTGGAATGTCTCCAGAAATGGGGACTCCACAACCTCTCTGGGCAGCCTGCTCCAGCACTCAGCACCCTCACAGCAAAGTTTTCCCTCCTGTTTAAATGGAATCTCCTGTGTTCCAGCTTGTGCTCACTGCCCTGTCCTGTCACTGGGCACCACTAAAAAGCATCTGGCCAGTCAGACAGGTGGTGGCTGCTGCTGAGTGTCCATACATTGTGCTGCAGTGCCTGCTGCTGCCCTCCCCAGGAGCTGGGACCATGCACCCTGCAGACTCAGGCTTGATCTGCTAGTGGGTTCAGTGAAGTCACAAAACTGCCCTGTGTCAGAGGAGGGGCTGATGTGCTCTGCACCTCCTGCCCTGGTCCGGGCTCACCCCTGCAGAATCCCTCTGCTTGCACAGCTTCAAACAAGGGTCCAGGGCCACCCCAGCTAAAAGCCTGCTTTGAGACAGACACATTATTTATATGCATTGTAATATCTCTCTGTTGGCAGAAGAGACTTGAACCTGTCGAGGGCAAACTCAAGTCTCTCCCAGGGCCTGGCAAAAGAAAATAGCAGCATTTAACGGCGATGAAAGTCACAGCGTAAACAGGGGACACAGAGAGAATAATTGCACGGCTGGAAAGCTGGGCTCCATGTTATCATCACACATTGAATTCCTGGTCTGTAAGTACAGAGACGGCGTTAACCCCAGCAGAAGATGAAGGTTATAAAAGAGGCATTACTGGGAAAGGTCAGCGGCTATTCAAACATGGTGCAGATGCAATACAAAGATTCAATACTGAGAGCTATTTGCAGTGGCTTGGAGAGGCAAGAAGAGTGGGAAAGGCAGACACATGCCCATTTGCTACAGGGACTGGGAGGCTCCTTGTGCAGCAGAGTGCTGAGCAGAGGACTGGTCCAGCCCTAGGTGCAGATTTGTGATCATTATTGTGTCATTAGCTGCAGTGGGTGCTGCGCAGAGCCATGCCCTTAGCCACAGAGGGTGCTGTGCAAAGCTGCGGTGGGTGCTCTCTATGTGGGTTTGCAGCCAGCAACACACTAAACGCTTGCAGCCATTCCTGGAAACAAACAGGCAAAGCAAAAAAGGGAGAGAAAGCTATTCTGTCTTGATACCATGGAGGGTTGGCTGTGGACTGTTATTGATCCAATCTCTAATTCAACATATTTGGACAGTTAAAAGTATTTTTTTTCTTTTAGGAGAGACATCTCTAGGTTAAGTGCTGTACTGCAGCCCATATGTTCCATGTCTGGGGGATCCACAACACACCAGCTCTTATGGTTGATGGAGAGACCCATCAGACTCCCCATTTTTATAAAAGATCGTTTGGTTAGCTCATGAGGCAGTGGCATTATTGCCAAAGGGTTTTGCTCCCCAAGCCTGTGCTGAATATTGTATGACTTTGCCATGCTCAGAAACTAAAATTACAACAATTTAATTTTGAATATGGTGGCATTATTGCCATTTGTATTTGCCATTTCATAAGACTTTTCATTTCAACTGCTTTGCTTTCCTGTCAAGAGGAAAAACCTTCAATCTATCGGCTTTTACCAGAGAGAGAACTGTGCCGGAATGTAATGCAGTATTGTATATTTCTTCTCTAATGCTCTTTTGAACAAAATCATCTATTTCATCAACAGTATATCAGCGGTGACCAAAGACCATTAAATAATGCATCTCACTCAGGAGCAGTGGAGCAGGGAAAGGGCTCTGACCTGTTTTAAACCTTATTACTTTCTTGCATTATGCCCCTCACTGCAATCTTTTTGTTTAAGTGATTTCAGCTGAGGCGTTGCTTCCTGCCTTAAAATACAAGGCAGACATGTTATTTCTGAAGGGGTTGGTAGGCTCAGCCTCAGCATTTCCCATTCGACACCAAAAACAGCCTCTGTGTATTAATCTTTGTTAACCTCACCAAACACACAAGCACAAACACACACACACACACGTGTGCATGTCAGGAGTCTGGCGTAAATAACGTCCCTCTTTAGTTTGGATTTCATGTGCAGAGGTTTTCCATTTCCTTTGGACTCCTGGCTTTTAACTCCCAGCAAACATTCCATGCTGGCACTTAGAAATCCTAGGGCTGGCAAAACACATGGGGAAATTAATCTGTAGAGTGGAGGAGCCCAGAAAAAGAAGACACAGTCATAACCATCCCAGGAGGTCAGGGCTGGTGCTGCAGACTGAGTTTAAGGAGCTCTGCAATATTGAGGAATTACTTTGATTTCCCTGTAAGCCCTGTGCTGTCTTTGCTGGGAGGAGCATCACAGCAGCAGGAGCCTCTGACCATGAAGGAGCTGGTGATGACCAGCATGAGCAGTGCAGAGTTTTCCACTTTGTCCCTTGCACCCAAGAATCTCTCAGCTTCCAAGGGAGGCCTGGAGCTGGCTCGAGGGCTGCAGAATGTTTCCATCTCCTACACTGCCCCAGTGGGAAGCCCCCAAAGGCATTGCACACGGACACACAGCTGAGTGGTGGTCCATGTCTGTTGTGGCCTGGGCAGGGTCAGCTGCAGCCTCCTGTTGTGCCCAGCACTGCTTCCTCTGCATAGAGCACACCAGGGCTCATGATCGAGGAAGCTCTCAACACAAAGGTACAGTCAGCCCACTCCTGAAGTAGCTCATTCTACTACTTCTTCAGCCGGTATTTGCCCTCCCATCTCCTGATGGAGAACGTTCTTCCTCTCCCAGAATCTGCTGTACCCATCCTCACAGTCATCTCCATCTGCAGCATCTGCACTGGGGTACAGGTCTCTGCCTAAGGACACAAAATGACATGGGAAGGGCTCCTCTGGGGAGGGGGTGGCAGCTGCAGTGGGTGCAGGGAGATCCACTTGCACTTTGCTCATGGATGGAAATTGCAGGTGCTGTGGAGAGATGTTGCTCCAGTGGGAAGGGTTGGCTAGACTGTAGTGCTAACAGCTGGGGTGCAGAGTTTGCTCTCCATAGGCCCTTGTGAAGCACAATCCCCCACCAGCCTGCGAGGAGAAAGCCTCAGAGACTTACAATTACATTTTCTCACTAGTCTAATGAGGTGAGAGACAGACAGAGGAGAGAGTTCCCTGGGCTAATTTTCCAGCCAACAGCCACTGTGTTCCTGTACTGCAAGAGGCAGAGGGAGAAATGACTCTTCCAGATTAGAGGCTCTTGCTGAAGGCATTTCAGAGCATATTCCTCCAGGACACTAAAGCAAAAAATTTTACCATATTCAGCTGGAATGTAGTAACCCAACAACAAAGTGATGTGGTACTAAGGGTGCAGTGACTGGGAGAGAGCACCCAGGGAGAGCGGAGAGTGGAGTTTGGCCTGAATCATTACACACAATGCTTCCCTTGGGTGAGGGAGGCAGCAGGTCAGCACCTGAACAGGGGGAGGAACTAGCTGGAAGAGGGAAGGAGCATTGCATTTGTCTTCCCAGCTAGTGAACAATTTGTTATCGTGAAAATGTTAGCAATGGAATAATCACTGCCTGGGGGACCAGTACTGATCTCCAGAAGGCAGATGCTGGAAACAAAGTGTGTTCTACCTTCCTCCAGGCATGCTGGGCCCTTCAAACCAGAGAAACCCCAAGAAATCCCTTCCCATGCCCACACAGAACATGGGAGGGAGGATTCATTTCTTGGTCTGTGCACTGGATTCAGCTCAAACTCAACATGTGACTCTTTGGAGATCCTCTGATGACTTTGGTAGAGCCAATAGTGTTGTATATTCCTTTCACATTCCTGTTTTCACTACATCAAACACACTTCTAGAAACTCGGACTTTCTAATCTGGATCTAAGTCAAGAAGAAGAGTAAAGGAAATCTCTCTTCCATAATGACCACATACAGTGTATTAATGTGTTTATGTGTTTGCATGACTGTGGGATGTTTAATCATAGAATCACAGAGTATCTTGAGTTGGAAGAGAACCACAAGGACCAAGTCCAAATCCTTTATCATTGCAGGAGTACCTAAAACTAAACCAGATGACTAGAAGTGTTGTCCAAACACTCCTTGACTCAAACCAGACCCTAAACAAGATTGAAACTTCCTCATCTGACTGACAAACCCAGCTGGCCTCATTTGTCCCCAGCCATCCTCTGAAGAGTTTGAAGCTTGTAGCAGGTCCTGGAATTAGTTTAGTCCAAGGCTAGGTCTTGGGTGCAAGAGTGTATGTAGGAGGCACCCTTGCCTCTCTGTGCTCTCTGCACACCACTGCTTTGCTCATGCAAACTAGCACAAAAAAATCTGTCAAATATCAAATAAGAATTTTGTTGCCGAAGCTCTTGGAAAATTGACAGGCAGCATGCAAGCAAACATTAAATCAATAACAGCAAATTTCCCCGGGGAAACTTGTAGTGTTTTCTCATCAAAATCTTTAAATCCTTAAAGAAACCATAAAAGGTTTCCACACCTCGTGTTGGTTAATCTGGTTACCCCTGCGCCGCTGATCACCGAGCAGCGAGTGCAATCCCCAGCGCTGATCACCCAGCAGTGAGTGTAATACCCAGCGCCCCGCGCGCTGATCTATTGTAGCTTTGTTAGGCGCTCTGGCTCCTTGGTAAATTCATTTGGAGTCCTCCGGGGTTTTAAATCTCTCATTTGGCCAACAACGAGGTCTGAAAAGATTGCAGTTCATTTCGACCCACAGTGGATGGAAGGCTCATTTACTGGCTGCAGGCAACTCAATCAGGCTGGCCGCTGATGAGTGAGTGACTTGTTCAGAGCGCTAGTCAATATGTGTCTGCTGTGATAGAATGTCAGCATCTGCTGCTGCTCCTGTCTCCCACCGCTCTGGCTTTTTTCATTTGGCCTGATCAATGTTATTAAAAACACCTAGGAGTTCCTTAACTGCTCTGCCACTTGAGGCTTTTCTTTCTTTTTTTTTTCCTCCCCCCTTAAACACAACTTTGTATTATCTGCAAACATGTGCAGATGATGTACGTGGATTGATTTTTCACCCAGAGGTGCCGTGCGTGGGACAGCGTGTGGGTGGCTGTGTGCTCAGGCACGTGGCTTTTGTACAGGAGATGGCTTGAAAAAATCACATCACCTGGCTTTGAGTTTTGTATGTGTGTGTGTTTTGCCCTGAAGTATCCCCCAGACCCTGAGCCTTTTGCAAACACCTAGTAATTATTATTTGTGAAGGGGTCTTCAAATGTAAGCATAAAATAAATGTATGCACCTTCCCAAGTGGAATCAGCAGCACCTGTGCATTGAAAAATCTGGCTGTTACTCCAAGTAAAGGGAGAGACCAGTCTAGGTAAATAAATAGAGGGTTAAAATCCCTCCATGTTACAGGTCTGAAACATAAGCACCATTTGCATTGCCCTTTGGCCAGCCCACCCACTCTCTGCCCAGCAATCCATTTCCTGGGGGACTAATGACACACCATGGCACAGGCAGGTCAGCCACCAATTGCGTAAAAAAGGAAGCAGGCAACAGATAGAACACTAAAATGTTTTAATCTGCACGCTCCTGCAGGAACTGCACTTGCCCATGGTTGGGGAAGGAGAATGTTGTGTCCTCTGGGTAGATCCCAGGCTTGGCATTGTGAGGATAAAGATGCTTAGAAAGGCTTTCACAGAATCTTGTAGTTGGAAAAGGTCCTTAGTGATCTTAAGGTCACTAAGTCCAGCCATAACCTAATATCTCTCTGTACACAACTGTCAGACCACATCCCTAAGCGCCTCATCCAAATGTCTTTTAAGTACCTCCAAGGCTGGTGACTCCACCACTTTCCTGGGCAGCTTGTCCCAGTGCCCAAGGGCCCTTTCAGTGAAGAAATTTTTACTAATATCCAATCTAAACCTTCCCTGGTGCAACCTGAGGCTATTTCCTCTCATCCTATCACATGTTACCTGGAAGAAGAGGCCAACCCCCTCCTCACTACAACCTCCTTCCAGGTAGTTGTAGAGAGCAACAAGGTCTCCCCTCAACCTTCTCTTCAACAACCCCAGCTCCTTCAGCTGCTCCTCACAGGACTTGTGTTCATGACCCCTCTGAACGACACCAACCCCTGCTGCCATGCCTGTGTTTGCACCATCGATGGATGTACCACCTCCATCCCCTGCAAACACAGGCTCATCTAAACTTGGCTATCGTGGTACTAACCAGCTTGCTCTGAGCAGGGTGTGCAACAGGAGTTTTGGTGCTCAGAAACGTGGCTGGCAGCCTGCAGAGAGCCTGGTGAGCACAGAGCCAGTGTTCACTGCTGCTGTCCTGGCTCTGCACAGGAGCTGGGCTGCAGCCAACCTGGCTTCATTGGGCCTCCCCCTGCCTGTGCCACACAAAGGAGAGGCAAGGTGATCTTCTATGACCTGAGGACATGCTTCAGAATCCTCCCATGCTTTCCTCCCTACCCCCTTCCTCTGCAATATGGCATCCAAAATAGGTACCAAGAAATGACCTGCCAGGAAAAAAATGGAAGCCTATAATTATGTTATTGAAAAACTGTTCCATACTGTATTATTTAAGGTTATTTTATTATGATGTTGAGATGAGTTTCTTAAAGAAGAAACTCTGCTTTTATTGCACTCCTTGCAGAGAGAAGCCTTGGGTGATTTGATAGCCTATTTGAACAAGAGGGATGCTTTACGAGCCCCTATAAAAACTGATGACCCCACTCACATTTGTATTTAATGAAATAAGGAGGAGCTTTGGTTATGTTTTCAATAACCTTCACTGCTATTTCAAACCTGCCTCAGATAAGAGCCAGAATCTGCATGTTTCTGTGATGAACCCCAGCTGTCCCTAAGGAGGACTCTGGGATTCAGCTGGGCTGCAGCGCTGCCCTGCCATCCCCTGTGATGCCATTACCAAGGCCATGTCCTGAAGATGATGATGGTGGGTGAGAAGTGCTCATCCCATTGGAGGAGTGCAGCTGGCAGGAAGGTTGAGTGCTCTGCCTCAACCTCCCCAGGCTCCAGTTTTATTTCTACGTAACTTCCCCCACACAAAATCAGGCTTTTTTGTTATACAGTTTTGGTCTGCCATAAAACATTAAATCTCTCTGCAAAGTTCCAGTGCTTGGATCCTTTCCATTAGATTAAATGATTGCTGCTGCTGGAAGGACCAGTGCCTGCCTGTCTCCAGCTCTCCCCAGCATGAGGCGAGTCCTGCACCAGCTACCCGCTCCTGGGACCAGCCCACTTCTGCAACCTGCAATACACTCAGTGGAGGGGCAACAAGCAGGTCCTGGGTATCAGAAAGGTTTCTGGGGTGGCAAGTGACTCTTCCACACCCAGCAGCCCTCCCCTGCCCCTAGGAGGGAGGGAGGCACAGCCTAGTCGTATCTCAGTATTTAGGTGGAAATTAGCACTTCCCTGACTCAGTGCCCGAGGTGACCCAGCAGTCCCCATGCTGTGTGTGCTGCCTGCATGAGGGGACACAGCTCCATATACACAGCAGAGCAGCTACTTGTCTTATGGTCTTCTAAAATGTAAGGCCTAATTAACTTTAATCAATGGGCTTTCTCCGTTGAGTTGTCCAGATTTTGACTGCTCCCTGCAGCCAATACACAGCAAGGTTAATTTAAGATGAATGAAGAAAGAGGAAAAAACTGTGATGGGAAGGTCTGGGACAGGCACTGTGATGGGGTATAGCTGCATGGCCACAGAGTCTGCAGATGTCCTACAGCTCCTGGAGCTCAGAGGTGAGGAGAAGGAAATCAGGCAGGGTTTATTAAAGCACATCCAAGCCCTCAGACTTACATTTGCATTCACAGTTTGATGTAGATGCCACATAAGCAGATGCCTATGAATAAGCTGGAACAGGGTTATAACATCCTCGTGGTGGAGTGATTCAGTGTAATGCCTCTGCAAGCTGTTCTTTAATGGGCTGGAAGTCTTATTTTTACAATCATTGGAACGTAAAGGGTCAGAATCTTAATCTTCTAATACTGTGTTTTTAACAACATTTACACTTTAACATATTGAAAAATCTCATCTCTTTCTGCCAACCAGCATGACAACACAATTCAAATCGATCAGTGCAGCAGTATACTTAGGTATTTTAACCATAAATCAACCTGGCTGAAGTATTTTTTTTCCACTCCCAGTACTTCTCAAAACCTAGGAGTTCCTAACTTTTATGTTTCTTATTTGAGCCTTTGGAGTTGAGTGGAGTCTCCCACCTGAATAATTCAGCAGCATCAAGGAGAGTGCAGAAGCGGAGGTTACGGTCCGGCATCCAGCACAGACACAATGCTTTATGGCCCATTGCAGCGGGGAAACTGGTACCCGAGGAAAACAGAAAGTTTGCAAATTGTCTGCAGGTATGGAGAGAATTAAATCATGCATCACCCTACAAAACTAAGTGACAAGCAATGGGAACGCATCAGGAAGAGAGGACATTTCTGCTTCCATGAAACCTTTGGGATTGAAGGGGAAGTATTTTTCAGAGTTTACGGATCTTACACAAAACATTCAGCCCAGGAGGCAGTACTGAGAGTGCAGGAGGGACTTCTCCTCCCAGAATAAATGGAGCTCCGCTGCATCTGGAAGGCACAACTTCATGTTGTGAAAGCTGCGTGGGTTCCTCCCCAGGACACAATACTGATCTCAGACTGGCTGTATCTCTTCAGTTTCCATCGACTTCTTGATTAAAAAGTAACAAATATTTGCCTGAAGTCTTCAAGATGAGGTCTGTAACACTTTGAAAAGACTGGGTTCAGGTTTGAGCTTCTCAGTCCAAGGATATTGAGGGGTTGGGGCTGAGTGTGAGGCTCCTGCTCCACCACCACCACCATTTCTGCACCCACCCCAGAGCCAGGGGCAAGGTCCTCAACCACAGGAGATACCACACAGAGGAGCAAGGGGCAAGACCCTCAACCAGCCAAGATACCACACAGAGGAGCTCAGCACCCATGGATGATATTGGAGTAGTCATCAATCCTGTTCCTAACAGCCGGGGGGCCACCAGGCCCCCCGGCCTTTGTTGTCACCACCACCATCACCCAGTGTGCACCATGGACTCACCAGTGATGAGAGGAGGATCCTCCAGCCCAGATGGGCTCAGCTTGGGGCTTCTGCCTTTCCTGGGGGGGATTAAAAAGGGGAGTGGGTGGGGAGGGCAAAGTGGCCACACCTGGGGTGGGAGGAGACTCCAATAGAGCCCAGGTGCTCTGGGATTGGAGGGGGAAAATGGGGCAGGTGAGGGACTTTTAGGGTGTCAGTTAATGATAGGGCTTGGGGGAATGGAAAACAAATAGAAATGGGTAGATTCGACTGGATGTTAGGAAGAAATTCTTCACCATGAGGGTGGTGAGACACTGGAACAGGTTGCCCAGGGAGGTGGTAGAAGCCCCATCCCTGGGAGATTTTAAGGCCAGGCTGGATGTGTCTCTGGGCAGCCTGATCTAGTGTGAGGTGTCCCTGCCCATGGCAGGAGGGTTGGAACTGGATGATCCTTGAGGTCCCCTCCAACCCCAACATTTCTATGATTCTAAAACAATTTTGCAGTTTAGACTAGATGTTGGGAGGAAGTTCTTCACAGAAAGGGAGATGGGCTATTGGGGTGTGCTGCCCAGGGAGGTGGTGGAGTCACTGTCTCTGGAGGTGTTTAGGACAGGACTGGATAGGGCACTTGGTGCCATGGTTTGGTTGATTAGAGGGTGTTGGCTGATAGGTTGGACCTGGTGATCTTGAGGGTGTTTTCCAACCTGGTTGATTCTGTGTGATTCTGTGATATTTTGCTTCCCTCTGAACCAGCATTCTTGTCTGTCTGTACAGAACATCTCATCCCTGCTCCTCTTGTAGATATTAAATTCAAGCAGTGTGAAAAGTTAAGAGGGCTACAAGGATCATTAGAGCACTGGAGCACTGCCTGGTGAGGAGAGGCTAAGGGATCTGGGGCTTTTTAGTCTGGAAAAGAGAAGACATAGAGAGGATTTAATAAATGTTTATAAACATCTGAGGGCTGGGAGTCAGGAGGGAGGAGACAAGCTCTGCTCATTTGCTCCCTGTGGTAGGACAAGGGGTAATGGATGTAAGCTGCAGCACAGGAGGTTCCACCTCAACACAAAGGGGAACTTCTTCACTGTAAGGGTCACAGAACACTGGAACAGGCTGCCCAGAGATGTTGTGGAGTCTCCTTCTCTGGAGACTTTCACAGCCTGTCTGGATGTGTTCCTCTGTGACCTGATCTAGATTGTATGGTCCTGCTCTGGCAGGGGGTTGGACTCAATGATCTCTTTGAGTTCCTTCCAACCCCAAACATCCTATGATCCTGTGATCAGACAGTAAAAGCTCCTCTGCAGCTCACACCTTAGTGCAGAACTGCTCAGATCTGTCCAGGTTCTGAACCTTCTGGTTCAGATCTGGGGACTAAATGGATGTCCACCACTCACAGAATGGGTTGGGTTGGTTAGATAGGGTTGGGTGATCGGTCCCTTCCAACCTGGTTGGTTCTGTGGATCTCTGGGATTTGGAGGGGAGAGAAAGAAGGGCCTGCTGGGGCTTCCTCATTAATGATACCTTCCCTCTCAGTATCACTCTTTGCTCTTTTGCTGTGCAGAGCACAAATGTGCCAGATCTCTACCCCATCCCTTCCCACAGCTGCTTCTTAGCGCTGGGACAGCAGGGCCTTGTGTTTGACTTTTCATTTAATTAAAAGCTCCTTAACCAGTTTTACTATTTTCTGGACTGGATTTCTTTGTGGTCCCAAGTGAGAAAGGATCTGGACATATGGGCTGAACCACAATGATTTGATTCATTGGCTGAAATCATCATTGAACAAGTGTCACAACATGGCATTAGATTAAGAACTAAAGTGATGGGCTATAGTGAGCCTGTTCATTAGTATTAATAGAGCTTAATTAGGCACAAGCATGGTGTTGCAGAGAAATGTGAAGGTGGCTGCAGTTTCCATGGTGGGGAAAAAAAAGGTGATATTCATTAAGGGTGAAAGAAGTCCATAAACCCTGAGCCTGTCTCCGAACTCCAGCACAATTTCTGCTCAAGGCATGACTCCGCTGCCCCAGAAAGTGAGGAAGGTAAAGACTGGGTTGATTTAAGGAGCCAGAAGAGAGGACTGCAAAGTCCTCTAAAACCAGGCAATGAAATCCAGTGAAAGTCCTGCTCTCCTTACAGAGGACTCTTTCAATAGGGAAAGACATTCAGCTCCAACCCATTATAGAGGAGGAAATGACAGATCTTCCAGTCCCAGAGGAGAGGAATCAAGAATGCAGGGAGCTCCTGAGATCCACACAGGGAGAGAAACAAAGGGCCAGGAACAATAAGTGCCTCAGGAGTAAATCTCGCTGTGGTACTGGACCAGCCATGCAGTCAGTTTGCCAGGGCTGTGGCTGGTTTGCAACCATGGGAAATATCCATGGATGCATTTGATGCTTTTGTAACAATTTCAGATGTTTCCTTATCTTCAGTATCCTCCCTCTCACACCAGTTCACTTCCATTCACGCTGCTCTTTGCTTTATGGTTCTTAGGTCATTGTGCATCTCTCCCCATTTGGCAGCATTAAATTTTATTTACCATATGTCCCTTCTGCTACAAAGATGATAAAATCCTTTGGATTTTTGTGGTTGCTGTTGCTAGCTCATTCGGTGCTCACCCCGATTTAGTGTTCTCAGCAAGTGGAGCTGATTTGTTGTTGGTTTGCAGTCTAGCAGAGGCCCAAGCTGGGACAGCAGCCAGGCTGCACTGCAAACCTGCACTTGACTACTGCTTTTTCGGAAAGCACTTTGCCAGACACCATCCCCTCAGGAGGTCTCTAACACCTCCATGGTAGGACAGAGCATCATATGGACCTTTGGCAAAAGGACCAAGAGAGCTGCCAAGAAAATCCTTTGTACATGGTTATTTTTATATTTTCTTTTTGTGGTCCATATCCTGTGGAAAATATCTCCTCTTGTAGCTTATGCCAATCACCACCATTATACCTGGGGTTAATGTGCATTTTGAGCAGCCTATGACTGCAGAAGTGGAAACACAACCTGGGAATAATATCCATGGCCAGATGGACTTTGCCCCTATTCTGCTCTGCCTTTGGTGGAGTGGGCTGCCAAGGGAGGCATTGCTCAGCTGTGCAAAGGCTGATACAAACTGGGAGGAAGAGAAATGCACCTATGGATGCTGTGGAAGAGCTTACAGCAGCCAAAGCCACAGAGTCAGGGAGCTCCTGCATGCTGCCTTCTGTTTCTGTAGCTGGAGACACATCCGTGTGTGAGGCTCTGCGTTTGCATGGCGAAGGCAATCTCAGCCACATTTTGCCAAAGCTCTTACTTCCCTCCTATTATGTTTAAATTAAAATGCAGCAGACCATTTTAGCACTCATGAATGAATGAGATGCAAAATGCTGCTACATCAGACTTTGCTGCTGCATGCAAATATATTTGGAAACAATGGCTTAAAATTGTTTCCACCTTCAACCACATCAGGAGGTGATTTCAAGATCCTCCGTGGAATACTAATACTTCCAGAAGTCTTTTAATTTTCAGTCACTGAAGGGGCAGAGTTTGAGATGCAGCTATTCCCTCCTTTTAACAAAATAATAACAATCTCCCACTTCCATAGCATCTTTCAATTCAAAGGGTCTCAAACTGAGGCCCTCATGTTTGTGAAAGCATCACACAGCCAGAGCTTGGAGCCTCAGCCAAGGCATGCTGGAATCAGAAGGGCTCTGCATGGACCAGTGAGCCCATTTGCATGATTGTCTTGCAAGATAAGGGTTGAACTACCACATCCTAGTTGCCTTGTGTTGACTTTTGCTTCCCAAGAGTGGCATATGTTTCAAATCCTACCACTGAAGTGCCATCACTGCTGTATGAGGACACTAGGAATGGAGGCTCAGCACTGCCACTATACAACTTCGGGCCACCTTGCCTGAAGAGCTGTAGATGTTCCCTTTCTAACCCTGCAGGACCCAAGGTGCTTGTGCAACATCACTCTCCACCCACTTTGACTGTGCCAGACTCCAGCAAAGCCCTGTGGTGCAGTGGATAGCAATGCCAAGGACTTACGGGACAGGTTGGATCATGGGCCCGTCTCCATCAGCATGGGGCAGGTGAGGAGCCTTGGTAGGGCAGTGTATGGTGCAACATGGCAGGGGATGTGCCACCACTATATCAGCTATCACATCACTTCTGCTACCTGAGCCCCACATGAGCCCAGTGAGCCCCTATTGCCCAGCTATGAAGAACCAGACTTGAAAAGAGCTCAAATTAAAGGTAAGTAATTTCCTTTTTTCCTACCTTGAAATTCCTATTGATTTCCTACCTAAATAGAAATTCCCATTGATTTAATGTCTGTTCATATTAGTATGTTACATTGTCACCTTTTGTTTGCAATATTATCTTGTTTTATGTGTTGGTGTGTTTGGGAGCATGTTTGGTGGAGCTGTGCCCTTGTAGTCTGTGTGCCCTGCACAGGCAGCCATCTCATCACCCTTGGCCAGCCCCCATAGCCACCATCTGAGCTCTGAACCCACAGGTGTCCCCAGCTCTTGCATCCACCAGCCCCAGCTGAGCCCTGATCCCACGGTCTGTCCCCAGCCCTCATGTCCACCAGCCCCAGAATGGTATTTGAGTAGGAAACAGAGGTGCTTCATGCACTTGTGTGGTCACTGGACGGAGGACCAGAGGGCAACCTTCATCCTGAGGATGGGTTGAACCCCCATCTGTCATGCCAGCACCCTGTGCCATTTGACACCCTGTTCCTCTGCCAGTGAAGGCTCTGGGCTCTCCCATGACTGCATGTCATGGACAAGCCAGATCCAGCACCAAGGAACTCAGCCGGGACTGCTCATACCACTGCTCCACTGGCTCCGCAGGGGTTATTTTTCCAACGTTTCTGTGTGAAAGCTGCTTTCCCTTTAGAAATCCTGTAGCTAACAGCCTGTTGTGGTCCTCGCATCTCCGCTGGTCAGACAAGTATCTTCCCCCTGTCCCCGGCGTCCTCTATTTCTCACACCTCACTGAGCAGGCACCGCCGCGCCGAGACCTCTGCCCGAGTTGTCAAGGTGACGGGTGCTGTTATCCTAAAGTAGTTATTTCACATACATGGTATTTTGTCCCTTGCTTTTATTGAAATACAGAGGAGACACCAATTATCTTCCTAATGGTTTGCGCAGCTTCCTTCTTCTTTTAAATGGGAGTTAATGATAAATGGTTTGGGCAGGGTGTTGGTTTTGCACAGGGAGCTCTCGGGCGTCCCCTGCTTGCCAGGTGTCTGGGAACACGAGGCAGCTCCTTGCATGTTCAGCCCTCCTTGTACAGGCATTAGCACAGATTTTCTCCTCCCTGCTCAGGCCCTGCAAAATGTAAACATTTGCCTAAATGCTTGGGTACCTAAGTCCTCCACACTGCAGGTGGTGAGGTTTTAGGAGGGCCAGCAGCATGTGAGGCTTTCCAGGGGATCAGCATGGGGAGGGAGGGTTGTGGGCAGCGGTTAGGGTCCCTGGCCTGGGATAGCGGTCTTGTGTTGTCCCCTATTCATCACAGAGCTAGGGCCCTAGACCACATGGGTGCCTCACACTCCCAGTCTGGCTTCTGATGCTTGTACCACATCTCCCTCTTGGGAAGAGGCACATTAAAATGCTCATACTATACTAGTCTTAAGCCAAATAATAAGGAAGAGGCACTTTGCTGCTGCAGAACATCTCTTGCTAACAGTCCAAGTGGCAGCTCTTGTGTAAAAGTCCAGTCAGGGGTTGGTTTGTAATAGCAGCCAGGAGCCCAAGAGGATTGACCTCCCTCCCCATCATCTCCCTTCTGCTTAGCACAAACTCCCATGTCATACAGGATGGACATCTTCCCACCAGGGCTGAAGTTTTATCTACCAGTTCCTGCTCTGAGAATACCTGGAGCTCAGCAGCCTGAGTGTGTGTGCAGGGGAAGGGCTGCCGAGACAGCTCCTGGCCTCTCCAGCATTATTATTGATGGGATGCGTCTCGGTGGATTAGTAACGGATGTGGTATAAGCCAGAGGGTTTCTTTTGCCTTCAAGCCTGCATTACCCCGTCAAGAACAGAGGTTTCACTGGCACCTGATAAGTCACATAAAACAGATAAATACTTGGGAGATACCGTATTTGAACACAATCGGTCTTGGCAGTGACTTGATCTCCGTGTAACAGCCTGGCATGTAGCTGCAGCTTTTCTTTTTGCCGGGCGAATGCAAGTTGTGCTGGAACAGATACGGATTTGAATTGTGTGAGGCAGGAAATTGTGCCTCTCCCAACCATATTCCAAGAAGAACATGCAATTTCACCACTGCAGACCCGTGAAAGCAGGGTATTAACTTGGGTGTTGTTGAGGCACTTTACTGTATTAAACAGGACTTCCTCCCTTCCTGCATCCAGACTGCAGGGCTTGTCCTCAGAGCTTAGTGCTGTTGTGGTGCCAACATAATACAAAAGCCTCAAAACAAAGGATCTGGGAGGCTGTTAGGATCCTGCTAGCATCCTGGAGGTAATGTTGGGAATGTATTTCATAGTCTGTAGGACATATCATACAGCACTCTGTGGGAGAGGGAGGGAAAGCTCCAGAACAAGCTGCACCATGGTGTGTGCTCCTGCAGAGCAGAATAGAGCAACCAGGACTGGGAGTAACAGCTGTGGCTGGAAAGGTGGGCTTGTAGGACATGAAGGTGGATTTCTGTGTGGCATGAGCTCTGAGGGGTTCAGATTCCTGAGTTAGGTAAGGAAACCCACAGCCTCATCTGTTCATAGGAACAGTTTGGCTTGGGAAGAGGCTAGAATTACTTTTCCACTCAAAAATAAGGTTCAAGTGAACTCCAGGCGGCTGAGACCCATTTCTGCATGCAAGCTTGCCAAGGGTGTGTAGCTCCACCATCCAGTGCAGGAGCTTGGGAGCATGTCCACACCATGTGCCTTATCTAAGTGCTGTGGCATCAGTATTTTAATCCTTTCCATGCTGGGACATTACAGCAAAATCCACCTGCAGATTGTTTATCTTGTTTTGTTGTGAATAAAGATGCGGCCTTTAACTTCCCAGGGATGTAGTGGTTTGGTTAATGTCTGGGTAACAGAGGGAGGGGATGGGGGCATGGCAGTGTTAATGGGAGAACAGCTCATTTATAGTTCCAGCATGCTTTATGACATCAAAAGAGCATTGAGAGAATGCTTGGGATAATGTTAATTAGGGCTCAGAAATAAATGCTTTGCTTCCTCATTAATTGTTATCACTTTGTTGTGCTCATTAGAAAGTGATTCCTAGCAAAGAGCTTCTAAAGGTTGTGCAGTGTGGAAGCTGGTGGCTACTTAGGTGGAGGGTGCCAGGCAGCCCTGGTTCAAACTGGGTCCCTGGGTAGTGAGGTGGCAGGGGATGCCTAACACCCAGGGTGCTGCCGGGAGAGGTGGTGGGACATGGGATGCTCTGGAGACCACTGTGCAGCACGAGGGGGGCAGTGTCACAACCGTGTTACCCCTGCAGAGGTTCTGCCAGCTTGGGTGTGCCTCTTGCTGGGCAGCAGTGCCGCTGCAGCAGAGCAGCTCTGTAAAGCCCCTCCTAGAAGGGTGAAAGAGGCCTTGTGCAGGTCCTCAGCACACCACCTTCCCCTGCCCCAGTTAAGCAGCCTTGCAGGGAGCAGCTCTCTTTTCTGTCAAGTTTTCTTGTCTCAGCCATTTCTGTAGATTATGTGAAAATACACTTTGGAAAATTGAATAATAAAACTGTGGTGTAAATCCTTTTAAAAAGAGATCAAAGACCAAAATGCTAATAAGGCTGGGATGGGAATAAAATCCAGGCGCTTTTGGTAAAGTAGAATAAAAATAAAGGAGGCCCACAAAGAGAATAACAAATTAAAAACAAGTTTTAAAAGAGCAAGGGAGAAAAGAGCTTCAAAACAACCAAAGGAGAAAGCCCTTAAAGAGAAGACTTTCATGTGATCAGCACAAGCATGGTGCATAATTTTGCTTTTTGGAGGCCCCTTGTGCTCCCCCAGATTGACCTGGGGCCTTGACCTCCCCAGCCAACAGCATCCTCCCCAGGGGAAAGTATCCAGCCCCTGAATTTTCTATCAGAGCCAAAACTCTGAAGTTTCCTATTTTACAGCAGACTGATGGAAGCTGCTGTTGTCAAAACCACCTCAGTAAGAGAACTTCAGAACAGCAATCTTCACCATTTCTGTGTCTTTCTCTGGGCTATCTCAAGTCACTCTGCAGATGTGGGGCACAAGGAAGGGCACCAAGAGAACAAATGCATGTGAAGGTGGGCAACTTTGCTTGAGGAAAGCATCAGGTTCCTCTCCTTGATCGAGGGTCAGTGTCTGGAGGGGTACTGACAGGGCACTGCTGTGTCCCTAGGGATTCATTTGGTGCTCAGGGAGCAGTGATGGCATGACCCTGGAAGAGCAGCTGGTGCCATGGGTGGCACATCAAGAGGAGAATATATTAAAATTGCTGTGTTAGTCTGAGCCTCATCAATTTCATTCCTCTGAGTCAGGTATAATCCCTCTCCCTGTGCTCAGGGGGAAGAAACTGGGGGAAATACGCACAGTAAACACCAGATTGCCAAGTTCATTTGTGGTATGAAGGATGCCTGCGGGGCAGACAGTGAGGGTCGGAGGGGCCATGGGTCTCACCTGGGTGGATGTTGCGATGCCACCAGCACTGCCTTTGCCGGATGCAGCACGGTGGCACCGGTGCAGAGCAGCAGCAGCACGAGCTCCTGGCCACACTGCAGCACTGGTGGCACATTCCTCTGCATGGTGCCTGCCGGGAAGGCAGCGCCCACTGAGCGGGATGTGGGGACCTTGCCACAGGCAGGGCCAGCCGCCACGGGAGGCAGGGGGGAACGCACCAGCTCATTACACTTACCCCTCAATAAAAAATCTTCTAAGTGCCTAATTAACAGTTTAGGTAGAAATAAAAACATAATGAGAAAAACAATCTGGTTGAAAAAAAAAATGGCCTTGGCCAGCTCTCTTCTATTAGCTGTTCTCGTCCATATGTGCTTGGCTGAAGTGGTCATCAGGGCTTTGGCTAATGGGCTTTTCACATGTTTCTCTATTGCACCTCTGTATGTCTTAGCAATTTTAAACTTGGCAGCCAAGAGGAGCCGCTCGGAAATTTGCGTAAAGCCTTGATAAATATTTTATGCAAATTAAAATT
>NW_027142385.1:3838165-4088165 GCF_026170545.1 Melanerpes formicivorus | reverse complement strand
CCTAGAAGGTAATAAAATCAAATATCTCAAGAGTAAAATGCTATCTGATCCATAAATGGCAGCAGCAGATGCTTAATGTAATAGTTAAAGACTATGCAGCATTCTTGGCACCTTCCATGCATTCTCCACATCCACTGTGCTAAAGTGACACTCAATAACTTGCTAGTTACAAAAAGTTTGGTAAATTTCTTGGCACCATGTCAGCCTAAAGGAAGGCTTCAGTGTCAAGGAATGATGTTACATGGGCAAACTAGATACTCCTCACTCTGCAGAGCTCTTCAGGGTTTCCCATATGGGGACTCTGTTGCAGAAGGCAAAAGTTTTTGGTGTCCCTCCTGCTTCTTGAATCTCAGGTGACAGCAAACCGCGCTGAGGGAAAAGGACCTACCAGGAGGAGAGAGGAACACAGACTTCTGCAGACTGACAGCTGTCCAATCCTTTTGAAAGATTTGAAGCTCTTCTGATGTCTCTGGGAGTCACTTGCAGAGAAAGATTTAGGTGATTGTGCTGCTTCAGCACAGGTTTTCTCTGGTACTTTTCTTCCCTTGGGTTTTATAACCAAGTGGATTTGTTGGAAGAGAAGCCAAGGTGGAGATGACTCTGCTCATCATTCCCACCTCTCTCTCCAGGGAACTCAGCTGCTCTGTGTCTCACCTCTGCTCTGAGATGAGCCTCTCCTGGTCTGGGCATTTCAGCACTTTCCATTGCATCTGAATGTGAAATTCCATCAAAGTAGTGAACCAGGCAGCAGAGCTGGCAGAGAACTGGCTGCCAAATTAGACAATTGCTGTATCCCTTGGGTAAGGACAAACCAAGAAAGATCAAGCTAATTTCAGAGAGGCAGAGTATTGCAGGCCAGAGCAGGGAAAAGAGCAGAACTTAACATAATCTTTCTTTAATTCCTGCAGAATCAACAAGGTCTCAGGGTCCCACAGTTCCTGTGGTGGAGGGAGCAGCTCTGTGGACGTGGGTTTGTGACACATACTAACAGCAGCCTCAGAACGGAGAGGCAAGTTACCTGTGGCTAGTGAAGATGATTTATGGGTGAGCAAATAATGAACTTGGCAAACAGTACATAATAAAGAAAAATCTTACACTTTTAATTAGCCAAAAATAAACGACCGAGCATGGGGCTGAATCCATTGTCTTCATATCTCAAGTTCTTCATCTTCTTTTGCTAGTTAAGGCCTAATAAGTGTGTCACAGAAGTTTTAATTTTCCTTTAAAATCACTACAGAGTAGTAAAATCTCTTTCCTGAAAAGGAAGGCATTCACACCTGAATCACCTGATTTCATGTTTTGCTGTTTCTCTAGGATCCCTTTAGAACTCCTTTTACTGGCCTTTGCTTCTCAGATTTTTCACTTAACTGCTCCAAACCCAAACAAAAACTGGAGTGATGCATTTCTGCCTTAAGTCACCAGCCTCACTGCATTTGCCACCTCTCCCAAAGTACTTCAAGCTTGGCCAAGCTTCAGCAGAAAGACATTTCATGCACTTTTCCAGTGGCTGCAGGTTTTATTGGCTCTGTGGTGCTCCAGCCTCCCAGCCTCCTCCACAAGCCAGCGAATGTCAGTGGCAGCGAACAAGAACCCCCCCCCCCAGCCCTGAGCTCCCAGCCTGGCTGCTCATGCAATGGCTCTCCAGGGGCTTGTTGGCCGACGGATAACAGGGTCTGAAGACATAATTCCTGCAATTGACCCAAGGACGTGGCTTTTCCATGACTGACCCTGGGCAACAGCTTCTTGCTCTCTGCTGAAGTGCCCTCCAGAGAGGCTCAGGGAGCTTTTCATCTGGGGGCTGCCCAAGCTGCCCCCTGGGTGCTATGGGGGCCATGTCCTTGCAAGATCTCCCACAGACAGACTGCTGGTGCAATGGCAGCTCTCCACATTCCACCCTGAGTGTGACAGCTCCTCTTTCCAGGTGCCACAGCAGCTCCTTCCTGAGGAGGGCACAGGGCTGCACCGTGCTCTGGCAGCGTCCTGAAAGTGGACCAACATGCTGGGCATGGGGGGCTCAGCAGCAACTAGAGCCACATCTGGGTAGTCTACACCTTATGTATTGGTGTGCTCAGCTTGTCTCCTATTTCAACAGCTCCAGGGAGGAGAAGACCTGTTATTACTGCCCTAAGACTTATTATTCTTCTTCATAAGAATGCAGGCAAAGTGAATGTGAAAGTGCTATCCTGCATGCTCAGAGCTGGCTGCCAGTAGTCCCATGCTCTTATCCTCCCTCCATCATCTCTTGTCCCAGACAGGTGAAATGGGATGACTGCCACTGTGGGGAAGTCATAAAGTATAAAATGCTTCATTTGTTCATGAAATGGAAATTTGAAGAGCCAGAGCGAGGGGTCTTTCAGCATCTGCTGCCTTGTAATCAGCCAGGGGGCTTTGTGGTTGCTCTGCCATAGGGAAGCTTCAGAGGATTCCACTGACCGGCTGGCTGGAGAGGTCCTGGGGAGTGGTGAAGGGTCCCAGCTGGAAATGGTCCTGTGCTGATGACAGGAACAGTGGAATCCTATGTGGCCAGAGGTGCAGTCTCACTGACACTCCCTGCTAGGGAAGGACAGGGTACTTCTGGTCAAGCCTACTGCCCTGAACTAGCTGCAGCAGTCAGTGACATTGTGTGGCACAGCACCAGGGCTGGGCAGCTCGATGTTGCCTGCCAGGGATGCCCCATCAGAGCTGCTGTTGCTGCAGCCAAATTGCTCCAAAGTACGGAGCAACCCGAGGCAGGTCCACAGCCCCATTGGAATCAAGGCTGTGGAGGGAAAGGGGGGGCATGGGGATTCAGATTTTCAGAAGGTGCTTGAAATGTGAGGGTTTGCAGTGGGAGCTGTGTGCCCAGTGCCACAACCTACACCCTGAGCCCCCAAGCCTGAGTGGTAGCCAGCCCCTGGGCTTGGTGCAGAGCCTGCCATCCCTCCAGCACACTGCCCCGGGTGATGATGGGCGAGTGGGCCCTGGCTGGGGTGGAGAGCCCACATTCCCATCTGGAATATGCAACACAGAGACAATAGAGCAAAGTGTAACCACTGTTTACAGAAAAAAAATTGTCAAGGATTTATTTATTGGAAGTGACTGAGGAATATGAATTCTACACTCCATTTAAAATGCTTTTTATTTCTCTCAGCCTTGGGGCTCTGAGTACATCTAATTTCACCCATAGCTATAATTCTCCACCAAACAGTTCCTGCTTCTCCTCTGGGTTCCCAAGGAGTCATTTTGGTTTATGTCCTCTCCTGGTGCAGCTCGCGCAGGGGCTGGAGACAGTTACACGTCGGTGAACTTTCCAAGCCCTCCCTCCCCGCTGGGTGCAGGCACACATGCAGGGCAGGCGAGCTGCCTGCTCTGGAAGCAGCTTGACACCACACTATATATTTATTTAAAAAAATAAAACTCTAAATGTCTTTTTCATGTAGGGGTTTCTCCTGAGGAGCCGTGTATTTCACTGCAGACACTTTGATTGTCCCTACCTTGCAGCTAACAAACTATTAGTTTTGTTAGTATATTTAGTCCACTAAAATTGGAGCCTGTGATTACAAATCCAATACTGTGATTGAGCCAGGATTTGGAAATAAATCTGTCCGGGGCTCATCTGGCATTTTTGGTGCTGGGAGAGCTGGTGCTGGGTGCTGCCCCTCCAGCCCAGCTGCAGGTTGCACTGGGGAGGCTGCACAGTCACAGGGCACTGCTGCAGCCAGTTCCAATCAGGTTATCGATCAGGGGGTGTTTGGTATTAGGGATGGATCCCATTTTCCCAGGCAAAGGGGCTTCAGAGCCTGACTTTGCAAATTGAGACTAGTGGGGTGCTCAGGTTTTCAAGCTGTTGCAGAGCTGTTGCTCTGACAGGTTGGTGGCATTCAGCTAATGACTTTGGTGACATGGCAGTTCTCTGCCAGGGTAGGAGATGCCCCTTCCCAGGTGGTTGCTGCAGGGAGGCTGCTGAGCGTCTGGGAGGGGAGCAGGATACATTTCTGTCCCTCAGGCAGAGGAATGCTGGGGAAGGACTGGGTAAAGCACACGGACCTGTGACAGAGCAGGACCTAAATCCAAATTCTCTGGATTGTTTTAGGGAAAGCTTGTTATTTCTCACTATTTCAGTTTCTTTTCTGAAAGCAAGGATAGCAGTTCATCCTGTGGGATGTGATTGCAGCCAGGAGCAATGTGGGCAGGTGGTTCTGCAAGCCTACCCCATGAGGGACTCACTCTTACCAACATCACTGGGTATGCCTGCATGCAGAGGGATGGGAAGCAGGGTGCTCCCTGGCTGGGACTGGGCCAAGAAGGGGTAGGGAGGGAAACAGGACAAGGGTGAGATGCGAGTCTCACCTTTCTGATCTCCCTGCAGATTAATTTCAAAGCCTCTTTGCTGAAAAGATTTACTTTCTTTAAAATAATTTAGATCTTCAATTTCTGGAGGTAGGAAGTGACAACATTTTAACTGTTTGGGTATTACTCCTTGCAAGACCTCATCAAGGGAACTGGCAAGACAGAATAAGAGTGCTCACACGGGTAACAGCAAAAACTCCCTCCTGTGCCACACGTCTTGGGATGGCAATGACCTTGCCCCCAGGTAAGGTTGCCTGGACACCACCCACATCCTCCCTGATCCTGAGGACAATCATCTTCCCAGGCAGCCCCAGCCCAGAAGCTGCTGTTTCCTTCCATGGCTTTCTGCAGCACAGAGCTTAGGCAGCACAGAATCCTAGTCCTGACGTCTTCCTTCAGCATGATGCAAACCCAGGACCTGGAGGCAAAGTCCCCATCCCACACTCCAAACCCACTGCCACCGGCTGCGCTGCCTGCAGCTCCCAGTCCCTGCAGCAGCAAAGAGGAACACATGTGCTAGCAGTGTGTACATATGAAAAAAGCCTGTCAGGGAAGATTAAAACCCCAGACAGTCTTCATTGTAAGATTATTTTTTCCACTTATTTATCCATTTTTTTTTTCCCCCCCCTTCTTCCCTTTTAGCAAGAGTAGTCAGGTTTTGATATGATTAGAATTGCAAATCTTGCATGTTAAAAGGGAAGCACTGAAGTAAAAGGATGCTGCCTGTGTAATGAGACACATTTTAAATCCAGGCTAGGTAAATTTTGTGTTGAGCATAAAGGGTATGAAATAAACTAGCAGTAAGCTCAGCAAATGCCCCAAGGCGCGTCCCCATTAGTATTCCCATTTGTGAGCTCACTTCATAAGACTAATGGAGTTGCTACCTGGGGACATTAATTGTGCATGACACCATTGCCGAGCCTTTGTGCACTCTTACTAATATCACAGTGCCTCCTTGACAAAACGCCTGCAAAGATTACAAACATACCTAAAATAACTGCCACATTCACACTCATATTTGACAGGGATCTTCAAGTTCAGTTACAATAGAATTACCATCAGTTCTTACACCTCTGGCTTTTTATTACATTAAACAATGGTTGATATTGCTTCCTTAAACCAGTGTCATATTGTGTAAAATCTATCTAGCTCAGGCTTTTCTATTAAGCCTCCCATTTATCAGGGGAATGTATAGCTTCCATACTTGACTCTTACTACAAATATTATGTATTATATATTTAAGCACACGTGCACACAGGCACACACCCCCCCCACCCCCACCCCCCTCTGTTTTAAAGGCACAGCAGTATTTCTGAGCTCTTGGTAATTCATACCGAGAGGCTCTGCTGTTGTGTAAGGTGCTCACAGGTCTCCCAGCACTAATTATAACATGATCTGTGGGGAGAAGTCTTCCTGGGCCTGTGTTCCCTGTTTTGAATCCTGGTGTCCAGGATTAAGATGATGGATGAGGAAATCTGCTAAATTCGCAGCAACAAGAGCAATATTGTGTTTAGGAGAGCAGATGAATTGGGGTCTTCTGGAGCTCTGACACACTGAGCTTGGCCTTTCCAGGGTACATGGGTGGCTCTGACAGGCTCCCCACCTGCGTGTGCTGTGGCCAGTCCTGCTACACTCCTGACCCAACACATCAGCTGCATGACCTGTTCCTCCTGTGGGTATCTGAGCTCATGGAGCTCCCTCATCTGTGGGGTACCAGAGGAGACTTCATTCTTGAAGGGATGTTGGAACAAGGTACAAAAGTGGATTAATTAAAATACTTCAGAGATTCAGAGCCCAGCTCCTTGCAGTGGGGATTTAGTCCTTGACTAAACAATTTTAAAATAGGTATTTGTTTTAGAAATAAAGTGTTTGACTGTTTCCAGCACTGCCACCATCTATGCCTCAACCACTCTTGGTTCTGCTCTTTCCCACTGCACTAGAGACTCCCCTGATGCTATGTTTTGGAGAACAGCCATGCCTGGCTCAAGGTAAGACAAGCTTGACTGATGTGATGTGCATTAGTAACGTCCTGGTCACACCTCTCCTTGCTGGTGGCTGGTGTGGGGGTGAGGCCATGAGTTTGTCTCCAGCTGTCCAAGTACTCTCTGACCTTACCAGGTGGCAGCATTAATACCCAAAAGAAAAGTCTGGCTCCACATTAAACAAAACAATCTATCAAGGGAATGTGTTCTTTGGAAATCAGGGTTTACTTCAAATTCCAAACCCCTGGTATGGACAAGGTATATGCTGAGAGATGCAAGAGAAGATATGGTTCTGTTCCCTCAGGACTGCAGCTGGGTGAAGCTGGGTTGAGATCTCAGCTGCAGTAGCTCTGAAGTGCAGTTTCAGAGGACGACTCTGTGGTGCTTCAGTGGTGGCCTTTCCTATTTCTGTTCTGTGAGCTGATGACAGGATTTATTGGCAGTAATATTAACTATTAATTTACAGCAGTGCCTGTCAGCAGCTGATCACAAACTTCTTTACAAACATTATATTCTACAACCTGCTGCAGCAGGAAGAGATGCAGAAATTGAGACTGGGCAGAGCTGATGCCCAGGGGTTTGTGGGCACTTCCTTCACCAGGCTGACCCTGTCCCTACCACAGACAAACTTGTGAGGATATCCAAGCAAGAGGAGTTACCAGGATGCAGCAGTCAGCTGGTCTTTGCATCAGGCACTTGAGAGAAGCCCTGGAGAAATGAGTCTGAGCTGAGAAACACACAGCATACACATAAGGATGATCCACCCCACGGAGCTGGCACTCTGTGTTTTCCTGCTGTCTCCATGACTTCTTGCCAAGAAAAAAAAAGGTTAAAATGCCAGAGTTTTCCCTGGAATTCTCAAGTTAGGACTTAAAAATACTTCAAACTCTTGGTTTAATAGACCTTCACATCGGCGTATTCCCAGTTCCACATAGCTCCCTAGTGACACGGGACCTTTTGTCAAGCACATATGAAATTAAGTGAAATAAAAATCATATTAAAAATTATTACCATCTAACAGCCATTAGTCTGCACATTGCTGTCACGTCTTGATGGATTTCTCACTTAGTTCAATGAATGTTCTAACGACAGTGATAAAATCACTCAGAAAAAAAAAATATAATAAACTGTTAACCCTTTGGGTGACTGCTTGTTTTTCCAACCCCTCTAAGAACTGCTCAGCAATAAGTGACTCCCTGGGGTGCACAGCAGGAGAGGAGAGGCGAGGCTGCCACTACCTTCCCTGGGTCCTCTTGAGGGAGTGAGAGTTCTGTTCCTTTCTCCCCAACAAGGAACATCACCAAGAGGGCCAATGGCATCCTGGCCTGCATCAAGAACAGTGTGGCCAGCAGGAGCAGGGAGGTCATTCTGCCCCTGTACACTGCACTGGTTAGGCCACACCTCGAGTGCTGTGTCCAGTTCTGGGCCCCTCAGTTTAGGAAGGATGTTGACTTGCTGGAATGAGTCCAGAGAAGAGCAACAAAGTTGGTGAGGGGTTTGGAACACAAGCCCTATGAGGAGAGGCTGAGGGAACTGGGGTTGCTCAGCCTGGAGAAGAGGAGACTCAGGGGTGACCTTATCACTCTCTACAACTACCTGAAGGGAGGTTGTAGACAGGTTGATGATGGTCTCTTCTCCCAGGCACCCAGTACCAGAACAAGAGGACACAGTCTCAGGCTGCGCCAGGAGAGGTTCAGGTTGGATGTTAGGAAGAAGTTCTATACAGAAAGAGTGATTGCCCATTGGAATGGGTTGCCCGGGGAGGTGGTGGAGTCGCCGTCATTGAAGGTGTTCAGAAGGAGACTTGATGGGGTGCTTGGTGCCATGGGTTAGCTGTTTGGGTGGCTTGGATTGGTTGATGGGTTGGACACAATGATCTTGAAGGTCTCTTCCAACCTGGTTTGGTTTATTCTAATAAAGGTTTATTCACACAGAGCTGGGACCGTCCCAGCACAGCAGTAGTGCCAGGGGGACCAGTGAATGAGTGGCAAGCAGGAGAGCAGGGATGGCTCAGCCCCATGTGAGCATCAGGGTGGATAAGGTCCTATGGCTCTCATGGGTTTTGCGATCTCTCCTGAGGGGGACCATGGTCATGGCCTAATGGCAGTGTGGCACAATGAACCCAGCTGACATGGGAACATGCAGTGCACTTTAGTTATCCCTAATGACAGAAGGGAGCTTGTGCAGCCCCAGGTTTGGTGAATGCTGCAAGGTGATACTATGCCTGCCAGTCCCTTGAGCCCAGATGTGAATCCTCACTGCATGCTGGCAAGGGAGCCAGGACCTGCAGGCAGCAGCACAGGCAGCACTGCTGAGGCAGCCACAGCACAGCCCTTTGCCTAGCAGCACAGCAAGCCCAGGCTCTGCAGGAGCCCCAGCTAAGGACCCCACATCCCTTAGGAAGCACTGGACAGGATCCACCAGAATAATTCTATAGACTAGCAGCACACAAAAACTAAACAGCACCTCTCATATCCTTCCCAAGGCTGATTCAGCATGAAGCATGAGGATTGCAAACCTGTCAGCAGCATCTGAAAGGAGCTGTGGGTGTGAACAACTTAACAAAGCAGGAGAGCTGATGCTCTGCTCTGGCACAAGCAATGGGAATCCCATGGGAAGGCTTTGGCTCCTGCTGTGAAGGATGAGAACCAAGCTCAGCTCATGAAAGGACACCAGCTCTGAGCTCCTGCTCTGGGCTCCAGGTGCCATGACCACATACAGAGGTGCAGAAGAAAGGAACACTGTTGTCACTTGGTTTGGGCAGGGAATTCAGGATGAGTGCCTCCAAAGCAGAGAAGGAACATTTCTGCTCCTCTGTCCTCCTCCCAGATCATGCCCAGTCCATTACAGTTCAGGAAACAAACAGCTCCATTTTCCTAAGAGATCCAAGGTGATGGGGACTTAGCCCAAAGCCATGGTGCCTTTGGGAGCACTGTGGGGCTTTCCATGGTGGGACATGGCAGTGAGGAGATGATGTCTTCGAATGCTCAAGCTTGGAGGAGCAGCTGTAGAAGTACAACATGGCTTCCTGAGAAGGGCATCTGCAGTGGGTTATTAACACAGAGCTACTTAACAGGCAATCAGCATGGCCTTGTTAATAAAATACCTTCATTTGAACCACATGAATTACGTTGTGTGCTGCTGGAGCTCTCCAGCTAATAGCAGCCTCGGCAGCCTGGCATCACAAGGTTTGTTATGTCCTGCAAACTTAATACATGCTTACTTCTCCAGAAAATAGCTGGTAAGGAAGTAAATGACAGACTGCAGGAGCAGACGTTGCAATATAATAAACTCAGTTGGCACTTTTCCTTAGCTGTATTTAGCCTGCCACGTTTTGTGGAAGCCTGGCTGCAGGCCAGCCTGTGCCGGCAGCAGCACACGGGGACGTGCCCAGCACTTGCACCAGCAGCAGTGGGACCCTCATGCTGTTTGCAGGTGGCATCAGCTGCTGTCACCACAGCTCCTCTCCACTGGTGCTGACTTTCAGAATCCATTTGACAGAAGAGAGGCCAATGACTCACACTCAGTGCTCAGCCTTCATGCTTTGAAATGAAGCAGAAGGAGGGTCCCCAGCCCTGAGCACCCGGTGAGCGCTGTCGAGGATATTTCTGCTTGTGGGGAGCCAGGAGGGAAGCAAACACATTTCTGTGAGTGTTGTCACTCAGCAAATTGTTCTGTGAGACACCTGATTGTGGTATTAGAAAGACAGATTGATGTTCTCAGGAAGATCAATGAATTTGCTAGGCTTTCTGGTGACACACAGCATGCCTCCCTCTCAGCACAAGTGACAGCCCAGTGCTGACACTGACATCCGTGCTGCACCCACAGGCATTCATACCACCTAGCCAGGGACCACCTGCCTGGTGGGACCAGCTCATCCTGGCACAGCAGCACCAAGGGATGGTGCCAATGGTAGGTGGAAGTTTGTAGAAGAGCAACAGAAATTAGCAGCAATTGGAGGGAACCTGAGACAAAGATAAATGGTTTTCTGGGCAGATTGCCTTATGAAGAAATCAAGCGTTGGGGCACAGGAGAAGCAGCCTGTCAGCTGTGTTGGGTATGGTGGAGGATGGGAGCAGAGGATGGGAGCACAGCAAGGCTCCACAAGGGTCTGCAAGGTGTGATTCTGCCTGAAACTATCAACAGCAAATGCATGGGTTATCAGAGAAGGGTGATTGTTTCCCATGGCATCTCAGGGGACAAGATGAGCTCCTGCAAGCTGGGATCTTGCATGGGTCAAACTGGTTGGCACAGCCTAGGTGGTTGCTGTGGGTGCAGCTGCCATGGCCCAGCAGCCCTCTGCCCTCTGACTTGCCAACCTGCCTGCAGCAGCTGCAGGTGGCCTTGCTGGGGGAACTGACACTGCAGAGGTTGCGTCTGCGACTGAGGCGGCACAGCCATGGCAGAGCTGCGGTGCTCAGGGTGAGCTTGGTGGTGGAAGAACCAGGTGCTAAATGGGAAATCTGATTGTTCATCCTTTGTTTTCCTCCTTCCATGCCGAGAGTGAATTAAGTCAAAACCAATTCTGAGGAAAAGCAGATCTCTCCTACCATCCATCACGGACGAGAGCATGGCTGGGCAGATCTACAAGCCTCTGAAGGCCTGTGTGGAGCTGTTGTCCCAAATCTCATCTCCATGGCTCATGGTGATTGATCTCAGCTATTCAGATCTGTGGAGCTTGATGATTTCTCTCTCCTAACCTCTACCTGGGTCCTGGCTGTATTTTATATGGAAAGGATTCTGGTAGGATGATTATATTTTAAAAATAAACTTCATCAGATCTGAAATGCTGGGACTGAATCCATCCACTGCCTGCAGCTCAAAGCTGCCCATAGCTATCCCATGCTCTGGGAAGTTTGCTTTATGGGCTTACATGGCATTTTGGCAGAAACACAAAGGGTGACTCTTGGCCTGGATTGCTGGGGGGGAAGGTGCTGCTGTGTCACCAGGCAGACTGCATTGGAACAAGCAACAGAACTGATTGATTTGGAGATCAAGTCCTGGCTTCCTTCCAGATGTTATTCCAGCTGAGCAGCAATAGTAACCATAGCTTGCTGCTGCTGACCTGTGGAACAAAGACTGTCTAAAGAAGGCCTGGTGGAGCTGTTGGGCTGGAAGTGCTCTACTTCACGCGCCTTGACATTTGTAGGACATTAACTTGCTGTCTTCCTGAATTAGGTGCATTCATTATCATTTCTATACCAAAAGAAAGGACATCTAGGACTGGAACTGACCTCAAAAGATAACTTAATCCATCTCTCTGCAGTGAGGCAGGATCACATAGTCCTGGATAATCCCTTGCAGATGTCTCTTTGAGCACTCTGCAAAACCCTCCAGTAACTGTCCATAGCTTGGTATCTGCTCTAGACTATAACTTCCTGCAATCTTAGCACAATATTTCTGTCATTCCCTTTATAGAAGAGAAAAGGACAACCATTTTCTTTGCATCAAAGTTTTATCTGCTCACAGGTTTTATTGAGTAGAGCTTCTCTGCTCTACACTAAGCAATTCCAGTCCCACCAGCTTCCCATCTTGTGTTGGATTTTCTAAACCTCTTGGGTTTGTGTGCTTCTGGATTCTCTTCCACTTTCTGTTTCCCTCTAAATGGGAAAGCTGAGCCCTCCTCTGTAAGAAGTAGAGCTGAATTTTCTCTCAGGCTACAAATGTGGGATATGTTCTCCCTGCCTCCTAGCATGGGATCTGTAGCTGAGTGTCACATTGCTGACAGATGCAGTGCTTAGTGCAAACCCTGGATCCTCCCTGGCTTCTGCTGACTCAAGCAGCAATCCACACTCTGCATTTGGATTTGATTTTTCCTCTTCCATGTAGAACCATTCTGTGCTTGTCCTTACTGAATTACACTTAATTGGTTTCAGACCACTGTCAAACTCATGCAGATTATTATAAATACTTCTCCTGATCCTGAACTGATCCTAAATCTCTTTATGTTGTCACCTACAGGTTCTGGTTCAGAAAAACAGGCTGGGCAGCCACACAGGGGCTCCTTGGGGTGACACCAGACAGGTGGCACCTATTGTTTAAGCATAGAGCTGGTGGATTGAAGCTTCTGCCTGAAGAGCAGTGGGTACCCAGCTGTATATACAGCGGACTCGAGCGGATGCAGCAATGCAGTGGATGCAAGGATGCAGTATTCTCGCTTCTGGAAGAGACTTTCCAGGTCAGTCCTGGGGGCAGCCTGGCCAGGGAAAGGCAGAGGGAAGGGGAGGAACGGGCGCCAAGCGTATTGCTGGTGTAAATTAAATCAGGCTGTTACTGCTGCTATAAAGAGGTCTGTGTAACTGCCAGTGCACCACTCCAGAGACAACCACGGGGAGGTTTTATCACTGTAAACCGAAGAGGATGTCCTGTTTAGTGTAAGAGGTTTTAGAAGATAGGTTACAGCTGAGTAATGAAAAGCAGAGGATACCAAAACAGAACAGTTTATGCCTTTCCTCCCTGTTTAGTGGTTCTGGGAGCTCTTTTTACTTTCTTAGAAATGTGTGTTTGGGAGCATTGCCTGCCGCTAAGAGAGAGGGAATAAGGTGGGACTGTGAGCCTTGTTCTCCATGTGGTGTGTAATAGTTTTAAACTGCATCCTAACCAACTCTTAACTGTGCATTAGAATGTGATTATTAAATGGACACAACACAGTGGAGGAGCGATCCTGACCACCCTGTGGCCGACTGATGGTAGCCACTGAACTCTCCTGTTGGCTAGTGGCATCTCCATTGTAGGCACTTGCATGGCCAGAGACCCAGAGCTGGAGTGCTGTAGCCTGTGGGACCAAGCGCTACCACCATGGAATGTACCCAAGGTGGCCTGGGCTGATGGCCCCCTTGGCCAGAGCCCTGTCCCCCAGGGACAGCCAGGTCCTTGGGTGCTGCCAAAGAGCTTTGCCATCAGGAATGGCCTCTCCATGTGCACTCAGAGCAGAGCGGTGCTTCCTCCCTGCAGGACTGTGGTCCACAGGACATCCCTGGGACCCAGAAGCGGAAGGGCAGACATCAGGCCAGGATGAGCGACAGGCACTAAGGGTGCAGCAAGACTCTTCTGAAAAGCAGAAACTGGAAGCATTAGCTACATCCAAACTCTGCTAAATGATCTGGCAAACAATCCTGCCCCTCTCTCTTCGTGCTGGAGTTTGCCTTATTTGTCAATGAAAAGTTTCTTCCTAATGAATTTGCCACAAAAAAAAAAGGAGAAAAATGGCCACAGCCTCAACCCGAAGAAAGAGGCAAATCAGATGGTGGCAATTAAGCAGGCACATGAGATGGGAAATCTGCAGGCATCCCGGAGGGAAGGGGTTAAATTGCCATGGAAACAACCATGCATTATTTACATGGCCTAATGAATAAAACATTTAAGTAGTAGGCTAATAAATTTCCGAACACAAAGCAAAGTAAGCTATGATTTAAATATATGCCTCTGATGAATATAACTTGAGTTATAGAGCTGAAGCAGTGGGAGACCCAGCTCAGTTTTACACCCTCATCTCGCTAACATGGAGGTATATCTTCTTTTTAATAAATGATTTTTCCAACAAGCACACAAATTGGCATGAAATTCTCTCCTGTCAGGCATCCTGAAGCCTTTTCTAATAGCTTTTCTTGTGAATTTCTGTTGAGGTAGGAATGCTTTTGTTTTGGGGCTATTTTTTTCCCCCCCTCCTGTACACTACGCCAGATTTGGGAGCAGGGTAACATTAGCAATCAATTTGTTAAACTGTTAGCAGAACATATGTCGGAAGGTTTCAAACAGCCCCAGTCTGAAAGATGTGTTGTTTATTGTGTATTGTATGTATGTGCAATCCATATGGCTCCAAGTGCAGGAGCCCTTTGTTTTCCGCCCACCGCAGCTTTCCACGTGCATTCTCCATGTGGAGCAGGAGCCGGGCTGGGGAGAGGAAGTGGTCCAGGAAGAGCACATCACTTTGGAGGAGCTTGTCCCAAGGGCACTGGCGTTGAGCTTGTCCCAAGGGCACCCCAAGGCACAGTGTGTTGCGAGTGGGGCTGAGTTTCCACCTGACCTGGCCTTTGCTGACTGCTAAACAAACTGCTTTGGGAGAGGAGTTTGTGATGTGCCTTGTGCAAGGGAAGGCAGATCTCCAGAGGCATGCGGTGGCTGCCTCAGACCTGCATTTGGAGCATCTCTCTCACAGTTCCCACTGCTTAAATGGTTGTGAGAAGCAAGGTGGGTGTGCATGACAGGGAATATCGCCTGCGTGGAGGGGATCGATGGAGCTGAGCGAGGCCATCCATCGCTGTTTGATTTCCATGCAAACCAATGATCTGCCCAAGCTGAGCAGTGACAGCTCTCCAAACTCTGAAGCTGTTTCCACCTGTGCTTTCTGCTACACAGCCTCCCTCCTGGTGAGCTCAGCTATGCTGGCAGCACTAGCAGCAGGGCCAGGGAGCACGCAGAGGGCAGGACATCAGCAGCCTGGCAGTCCCTGTTTTTGCCAAGTGCTTAAACAAATCCTGAGCAAAGGAAGGAACCACAAGGCTCCTCTCACAGCGCAGGGTCACATAACTGCTGTCTGGAGCAGGAGAGATGGGGTGTCTGCGTTGAGTGTCGGGGCTCAGTGGGACACTTTTATTACCCATACCATTTTCTTACTGAGGAAAGGTTGAAATCTGCTGTTGCTATTTTTAGGAGGATGATATCTATCAATTCAGGTAGCAGATTGCTGGCCACAAAGATAGATGAAACAACAGCTGGTGCTTCTGAAAGAGATCAGGACAGTGGAATAGCTGCTGCATGCTGAGCCCACACACCTTGGCTGTCAGCAGCCAATTTGAATGCAGGAGCTCAGTGAACCCATGAGCTCTGCAGCCACTCAAAGGTGCTTGCTTTGTTGGGTACCCCCTAGCCAAAGCTAGGGCATCAGGCATCAGCTGGATGGCTCTCCCTCACCCTCTGTCCCCTTATTGGCAGCTCTATGTCCCATATCATTCTGGCTACTTAATTAACTGCTGCAACCCGGCATGGGAACCCTTGCCTAATGGCCCATCCCAGTAGCTATCCTTGAGTCATCCATGTGAGCCATTGCTGGAGACTCCACAGTGCCAGGCTCTCCGCAGAGCTCCCAACCAGCCTGATTGATTGCTGCTGCAAGCCAGGTCACCAGTGACCTTCAGCACAGCACGAGGCTCCCCTTCCTTCCAGCCTCAGCTTTCCTGGCCTGTTCCTGAGCAATTAGCCTCTTCTGCAGCTACGACAGTGCAAGCTTTGTCATGTGACAAACTCATTTCTGGAGTCAGTCAGCAAACAGCTGGACTTGCCCTTTACCAGTCAGTTCCTGATGTTTTTATGACACTTTTTGCTTGGAATGATCTCAGCACCTCACCACAGCCAGCCTCAGGAAGCCAGTAAAGTCCAGAGGATGAAAGGGCTTCTGGACAAACGGAGTCCGAAAGGTTTCTTGGTTTCAAACCAAAAGTTTGCTTTGATTTCACCTGTTTCAAGTTCTCTTAAAAAAAAAATAAAAATTAAAAAATTAAGCTTAGAGGATGAAATATTTACTGAAATTACATTTTGAATGGTGTAACTCTTTGCAAAACTGCCATATTTCATCCTAAAAAAGCAAAACCTGCAGGTAGAGCTCTTAAAGCAAATGGTATGGTTGACAAAGTGGACAAGCTTTGGAGACATGATCTCTTTATCAAGTCAATATGTGCCCAAAAGCAAGTTCACTTTTAACAACTAGCCAGCAAGTTAATAAAAGATAAGTTATTCTTTGCCTTGATCATCAGCCCATGACGTTTTAGGTTCAGAGAGAATTATTTTCTGGAGAAATCCTGGAGTTAAAAAAAAAAAAGAGAGAATGAAGGATCACATTGCCTACTTGGAGACAGGAGATTGGAGGGGGGAGTTGGGGGAGAAACCAGATGAATTGTGTTGTCTCAACAATTTGTTATGAATTATCCAGTCAACTGTAATGAAAACATATGGACAAAACCCTCAAGAAACTCCTCCAATGTTTTAAAATTTGAGTGATGCTGATATTGATTGGGTGTGCTTCACACAGCTTGGCTCAGCGGTGCTGCCGTGGCGAGAAAGGGCACTTGGAAGAACTGGGAAGGGACAAATTCCAGTGGACATGTCTTTGATGTACCATAGAAAAAGTGTCTTGACCAAGCTGATGTTTGTGAGCAGGCAAAGCTATTGACTTTTTATTTTGGAGTGAAAGTCTTGTTTTAAAGGTAGTTAAAAATGTCAATAATTACTCTTTAAACTTCTTAGGGGTTTGTATTATTAATAATTGTTATTATTTAATATATAATTAATAATAGATAAGATAATAATAAATATTTATTCATTATTTTTCTATGTTTTATATTATTAATTAATAATTAACACGCTGTAATATATAATGATGACAATAAAATATATAATTAAGAATATAATCATATATAATATAATAATAAATATGTGCTACTAAAATTTTCTAGCTTTATGTTATTAATTAATAATTATCACACTCTAATCACACTATAATATATAATGATTGCAATAAAAATATAATTAATAATAAAATAATATAATAATATATATAATATGTATTATAATATATAGCATAATAAAAAATATTTGTTCTTAAAATTTCTAGTTGTTATATTAGTAATGAATAATTATCACACTACAATATACAATGATTAAAATATAATATATAATTAAGAATATAATAATATATAATATGATAATAATAAATATTTGTTCTTAAAATGTTCTAGTTTTTATATTATTAATTAATAATTATCACACTACAATATATAATTATTACAATATAATATAGAATTTAAAATGTAATAATATATAATATAATATGATATTATAATATATAATAATAATATAATGATATTATATATAATATAATAATAAATACTTGTTCTTAAAATGTTCTAGATTTCATATTATTAACTAATAATTATCACACTTTAATAGATAATGATTGCAATATAATATGTAATTAATAATAATATTAGAATAAATATTTGTTCTTTAAAATGTCTAGTTTTTATATTATTAATTAATAATGATCACACTATACTATATCATTAATGCTATGATGTCTCACATAACAATACATAATAATCAATATTTGTTCTTTAAATTTTCTAGCTTTTTGTTATTACTATTTATTACCATATAATCTGCACTTAATAACATAATACAAATTATTCAAAATAATAATTAATAATGATTCTTAGCATTTTCTAGCTCTATTGTGCCTGTACTTAAATGTTGCTACGCAGTACTCCTGCAAAGGTTTAAGTTTTGTTGCTCAAACAGAGTATTTTCCTTTTTCTTTGTTTTGCTTTTAAAAACCCTGAAGGAAAGTCACTGAACAACAAGTTGGCTGAGACTGCAAACAAATGTATGTGCACTGAAATTATGGATCTTGATGCTGAGGGTTCTCTACTCCCATTAAAAAAAAAAAGAAAAACAACAACAAAAAAAAAGGGCATATTTTATATGCTTATAATATGAACAGAAAAGCTATATAGCCTTAAAGGAAAATGCAAGAGTTTCAGCATTCCAGCAACCAAAGAGCCATTTTCACTGTAGGCCGGGGGGGGGGATGTGGGGGGGTTGGGTGTGTAGTGAGAAAAAAATGGGAACCATTGGAATTTCCCCCAACAATGAAGGAATATGCATCCTGCTGATAGGCAGTCTCATTTTGGTAGGCTTTACCCTGAAGATTCATGGATGTGGTGGGGATCTCTGCCTCCCCAGTAGCTCCCTCACCACTTTGGAGACCCCAGAGCCAAATCCTCTCTGCCTCTGCCGCGTCCCATGCTGAGACAGTCCCTTCTCTGCCACACTGCGCAACTCATCTTGGAGGAGTCAGAGAGGGGAGCCGCAGCGACCACTCCAGCACTTCTCCCACCCTGCTCTCCCTCTCTCTTCCTATTAATACCACCACAAATTAAATGACAGCCATGCAAATGCAGAGTGCGGCGTGGGGAACGCTGCTGACTGCATAATGGCCGTCATTGCCGCCTGCGTCCCGTCACTCTCCTCCAGGTAATTAATTGCCCTGTAAAGTGCTTTGAGATACACTGCATGAAAAATGCTATATAAAAAAAAAAGGAGAGAGAGAGAGAGAGAGAGAGAGACTGATACAATAGAGCTGTTGGTATTTAAAGTGGTAAAAACCAAGATAGGAAGACTGTTGGCAAATACATTTTTAGTCACTCTTTAAATTAGAAAGGTCCATCAACGCGAACTCGAGCAATTCATTACCCCCTCTCTGCTGCGGTGTGATGTTTAAGGTGCACACACATATACAGGCCAGAATCATAATTTTCTGTATGAACTAGTTATTTATAACTACTGACAGGAGGAATTATGTGAAATAAACATAATTTATAGTTATTCCAGGAAGAGCCATCAAAACGAAAACTAATAAGGATTTCTTTCAGCTAAAAAGGTGTCAATTTGTTAGAGTCCAATGGGTGATGTCAATGCAGCTGGCAGAATTATTCATATATTTTCAAACAATGTAATTGTTTAGAAGCAGTCCACCTTACTGGGCCAGGGACTGTGGGGGTGGTGAAGCAATGGAGAACACCAAGAGCTACACTCATCCAGTGGCTTTTGTCTTGATTTGGAAACTCTAATTTTTTTTTACAGCAAAGTGTAAAAACAACCCCAAAGCTGTGACCAGCAGGAAGTGTGGGATGGAGTTAGTAAGAAGAGGGTGTGGAAGCTCAGAAAACAGCATGCAAGGCTGTCCCTTGTGCTGCTGCTCTGGTGAGCTGTAGTTGTCCTCAGCCCCATTCTCACTGCCATCCCACCTAACAAGCTCATGGCTGCTGATGGGCATTTCTGCTGGGAGGCCTGGAACTGTCAGGGTTCTCTGTGGAGCTACCAAGGGTAAGACAGGAGAGGCTGCCCTGGCTGTTAAGCTCAAGACCAGACCCCAGCTCTAGAGACTCCTGGTTGGGACGATGCTCTTGGGACAGTGCTGATGTCTTCGTCCTGCTGAAGTGGCTGCACAAGCTGCTGCGTGGTGACAGTGAAGGTATTTCAGCAGGGTTTGCTCTCAAATCATCTACCACAATAACTGGAGTTCTCATGTGAACTGATGGAATTGATAAATTCTATGTTTTCTTGACAATTTTCCCACAGAAATTGTCTTACAACATAATAATTTCCATTGCTGAGCATGAAAATAAATACTGGGAACAGCCCTGGTGTAGGTCAAACTAGGTGCAACACACCACAAGGATGGCACAAGCAGAACTGAGCAATGGCCAGGCACTGGGCAGGGCAGCACCAGGATGTGGGGAGCTGGAAGATCTTTCATGACAGCAGTAACTGTGGGAGCTCAGTGACTCATTTTCTTTTCTTCTTAACCACTCACCAGAAAGCTTCAAACTCAGTGCTGTTTAGAACATCTCTGCAGAGGCTTCCCAAAACTTTTCATTTGCTGCTTTTGCAGTCTGAGGGCTGTCACTTGGCTTTCATTTTATTTAGTATTGCCACAAAATTGGAGAGAATGACTTCAAATTCAAAAGTAAAATGAGCAAAGGAGAGATCCCTGACCCAGTGCCAGATTTATTCCTAGAGCATAGGAGCAGCCAAGCTATAGCAAAGCAGCGACGCCTGTGACAAAGAGAAGTTTGTCTCAGCACGTGAGCTCCTGTCTGCGTCTGGCCAAGGCAGTCAGAGCTCAGGGCTGCTCTGGATATAGCTCCCTCCTCACTTCTCACAGCTAAAAGCCAGGAGAGCTCTTGCAGCCACAACACTCCTGGGAGCAGCACAAGCAGCCAGACCCGTGAGTGCAGTAGCCACGCCACCTGGGCAGAGCAGCTCTGGCTCCTGGTGTTGGCACCACTGCTGACGCCACCCACACTGGCCTCCTTTCCCCTAAGGCTGACTGAGTGGTAAGTTGTTCAAGCCCAACTGAGACGGCCTGATTCAGCAAGAGGGTCCCCAACAGACTCCTATTTTAGCCCTAATTTGGGATCTGTTCTCACACTGTTAGGTCTTTGTCACTTGATGCTGATGTTCAAGGTATCCCCTTGGATCGTCACATGAGCAGCTCGCTCGGCTTATCTGATACTGCTCTCAGTCGGTTCAAATCTTATTTATCAAATAGACAGCATTTTGTTTCGATGGGTGATTTTTCATCTTCCATTAGTGAAGTTGTTTCCAAGGTTCCCCAGGGCTCTATATTGGGCCCGTTGTTACTCTGTGTTTATACGCTGCCACTGGGTTATATTATTCATCAGCATGGAGTAGCTTTCCATTTCTATGCAGATGATTCTCAAATTTATTTGTCTGCTAAACCCAGCGCTGTCTCAGCTGTCTCTGCACTATCAGCCTGTCTCTCTGACATCACAAGATAGATGTGGCAAAACTTTTTGCTTTTAAATTCAGACAGAAGAGGTGAGGCCTGCCTCGATGCCAGCATTTTATTTCCTGGGCTGACACTTGCAATACGATCACTACCAGGATTTCATCGCTGTGTCCCCACTCCTCACTCCTGCTTTACCTTGCTGCTCCCTGCTTGATTTGTTGGCATGCACCACGTTCAGCACTTGCCTCTGTCATGGCGTGATTTGTGCCTGCCATCGGCGTGCCTGTCCCAACACATATTAAGGCAACAGGGCTGGGGAACATCTTTCCCACCTTTCACTCACTGCCAGCCCCCAGCCTGCAAAGGGCTGTGCAGGAGGGGTGTGCCCATCTTCCAGGTCTGCACAGCTGCAGGTGTCAGCAAAGGGAAATGTTTTAGACAGGCTTCTAAGAAAAGTTTCTAAGTTTTTTAATGTTTATGATGCAGTAGCATTTAAAAACATGCCTGCTGCTCTCTACAGCTACCTGAAAGGAGGTTGTAGTGAGGTGGGTATTGGTCTCTTCTGTTAAGTAACTAGTGATAGGGCAAGAGGAAATAACCTACAGTTGCAGCAGGGGAGGTTAAGATTGGACATTAGGCATTTTTTTCTTTACTGAAAAATGGTAAAGCATTGGACAAGACTGCCCAGGGAGGTGGTGGAGTCATCATCCCTGGAGGTGTTCAAAGAATGCATAGACATGGCATTTGGGGACATGGTTTAGTGGGCATGGTGGTGTTGGGCTGACACTTGGACGTGATGATCTTATAGGTCTTTTCCAACCTTAGTGATTCTATGATTCTACCAGTCCCAGGTAGCACTGTGCATGTTCCTTTTATGATGCAGAGCTTAGAGTGTTTCAGCAGCAAGAGATAATCAACAGTCCTGAGCTCCAGCTGAGGAGCAGTGCTGGAACTCCCCACCATGCTCTTCTCCTTCTCTCACAGGGCTGGGGGCAGTGGAAAACGCACATCTCACTCCACAAACCATGATATGCCAGCCTTTTGTGATCACAGGTTTTGCAGGATCATATTATGTCACCTCTATCAGACCTGAAACTGATTAAAACATACAGGTGACAGAAGGAAAGAAATTTTCAGAGCAGACTTCTGATATCAGGAACTTTTGGTTCCCCCTGTTCCCCCATAGCACAGGCTGCTTGGGTGGAAAAGTTTTTGCCTAATGATATCGTGCAAGGTCTGGACTATGTGGAGGACAAAAGAAGCATGATGGGTGCCCACCAGGATTTACAACCCCAATATCCTCTTTCCCTTGTCTGGGTTTGTTCCTTTACATGGCAGCGTGCTGGCACCGTGCAGTGCAGCCTCTGCCAGCGCCTGGGGGGCCCTGAGCTCATTCTCCTGTTTGTGATCTTCTTGAGCAGTCCTGGCTTTTGCTCTTCAGTGCATCGCCTGCATCTTTTAAAAGTCCTTCAAAAATAATCAATTTGTTTCTATAAGGATGAACCAACTAGTTCTCACAGAGACATCAAATAAATCTACTTCATACATTATTTGTTAACTTCATCAAATAAAGTACAATTTTATGGCTTAAATGTCAATCTCCACAGCTCATTGACTTCCTTAAAACAGCAGAGACTTGCCTGTTTACAGAAGCAAAAATTAGGCAGGCAGTTTTCAGCTAGTGCAGGGAACCCGTTGATTCCTGTACTAGGAAGAATCATAAAATATATTCAATGTGGAGAGCGTGCAATTTGACAAAGACAATTTGATTTGTCCATGGCTTTTAAAATATTCATCCCCCTTTGATGGACTATAGTTTTATAAATATGGATTACTGTTAACTGGCACAGGCCCTCGCTGCCTACAGTGAGTGTTCTGTGAGGCTTGTTCAGAATGAAGGCCTCCAATAAAAAAAAATCATTATCTCTGCCTAAAAACCCTAATCAGTAATGTTTGGTTCGTTTGCAGCTCAGAGGTCAGTAATTCACTTTAACTGCTTATGTGTTTGTGTTGTTTGGAAGGAAAAGGATTTCGCAGCTTTACTTCTCAGATCTAAGTAGCTGGGAACATGGGGGAGCCATGTGGCACCCAGCTCTGAGAGGGGCTGATGGCAGGAGTAGACACACTGGGCACAGAGCTGCCTGCAGAGCCAGTGCTGCCTAGGCTCTGGGCAAGCCAACACTCTGCACTCCCTGAAGCCATGGGGATGGACAGGACAAACAGTAAACCCTGTCCAGGATGAGAATATGGAAAGTGGTGTGCAACCAGCGAAATGCCTCACATTCACCCGGGATTTGCCAAAAACCTCCTCCCTTTCACACTCCGCACTGGCTGGCACATGCACCAGCACAGCCAAGTGGAGGGTCAAGAAGAATGTGCTGCAAAATTTAACTGCTGCATCTGCCAGGAAATTAAATTGTTTTTTAAGATAAGGGAAAACTAAGGAGTTGGTAATAAATAAAAAAATAAGAGTTGCAATCCAGGGGAAAGAATGATAAGAATGATAAGATTTGATATTGATTTTGTTGGCTTCAGATCCAAACTGAAGTTTGAGATTAAGGATAATGAGAACTTCAGATGCGACTGCAGGCTTGTTGAAGAGATAAACCAATAACTAGCTTGTTCTTGGAATAAAATGTTTTGTGTGTGGTGTATAGACAGAGACAAGCAGAGAGGGGAGAGCGACGCCGAGCCTGGCACGAAGCCTGTGAACCGGAACTAGCAAAGCGCTTTGACTTTCTAACAGCAATTCAATTCGTGAAGTAGCCTCAGTTGCCAGCCCAAAAGTTTACTCAAGTTAAGAAAACACAGGCTCAGATTAAAAAGAGTATTGCACCACTGTCAATTTTCAGACACTGCCATCAGGAGGAAAAAAAAAATTACATTTCAGGCTGACGAGCGACTAATCAAGGCAAGTGAAACGGGGCTGCAATAAATTACTCCACAGCGAAATAAACCACACAAACAGACCGATGATAATAAATGTAAATTATTTCTCTGAAGAAATTTTCTTGGTATATGAGTAATACGAACCATCAGGAAGGAGTCTTCCTTAACATTAATTACAGAAAATGACAAGTGAGCTGATGACTGCGAAGGCTCATTATCTGAGAACATATTCACAACTTTGCAATTTGTGCGAGATGTACTCGGGCTAAATTAATCTCCCTTCTTTGCATGAGCCTCTTCTAATTTTCATGTTATTAACAGGTTTGCAGTATCACTCAGTGCTTGTCACTCTAATCAGGTTTCGGCATGTTCGCAAAAGCGAAGTGTCATTTATAAGGATAAGCCCTCATAATGGCGCTCTCTTTCATGTGGAGAATTCTACAAGGTTGCTTTTAATAAGGTCCTTTAATCATCTCCCTTTGCTCAACTTTTGGCCCCTCTGTTTTTTCATGAAGAGTCATTAAAAGACTTTGAAGTTCATCAAGGATGAAAAATTCATGACATTGTTGCAGGGAAAAGGCCAAAGAACGGAGGGACGTACCAGGAAGGGGATGGGTACAGTTGAGGCCTCCCCCGAGCTCTGTCTGGGCTGTGGGATGTGCCTCCCAGCAAAACTGACTCTGAGCCTATGGGATTGCCCTCAGGTGCCCCTCCAAGCCCCAGCTTCCACAGGTGGTCCCTGGCTCCTCTTTCAAAATGATGAACATTCTTCACCATGAGAGTGGTGAAACCCTGGAATGGGTTGTCCAGGGAGGTGGTCGAGGCCCCGTCCCTGGGGGTGTTTAAGAGCAGGCTGGATGAGGCTCTGTCCAGCCTGATCTAGTGTGGGGTGTCCCTGCCCATGGCAGGGGGGTTGGAACTAGATGATCCTTGTGGTTCCTTCCAACCCTGAATGAAACTATGAAACTATGAAACTATGTGAGCGGGTGGTGGGTGCAGGGTTACCTCCATCAGCATCCACAGTCTGCAGGCAGCAAAGGCAGCAGCACCCTCCCTGTGCTTCTGGGCCAAGGCACAGCACAGTATGGCTGCCAGCAGTGCCACCGTGGTGCCACCTCTCACTAGCAGCTGATAGTCACCAGAATGACTCCCATCATGGCTGACTAGGCGCACGGTACGAGCCCTCTGTTCATGGTATCATGGCATCATGGTATCATGGCCATGGTGCCACCTCTCACTAGCAGCTGATAGTCACCAGAATGACTCCCATCATGGCTGACTAGGCACATGGTACCAGCCCCCTGTTCATGGTATCATGGCATCATGGTATCACGGCCTTGGTGCTTTGGCCTCTCTGTGGTGACACCCTGAGGTGGATCAGGGGAGGGAGCAAATCAATATCCCCGTGAGCAGGCGCGGTGGAGGCAAGGCTTTAGCGGTGCTTTAGAGGGGAGCGTTAATCAAAGGCGACGTTTCTCGGGCTCTGCGGCATGGCTGGGCTGTTTGAGGTTAACCTTATTCCTCTTCTGTGATTTGATAACACTGGACTGGTGTTTATGCTGAGGCTTTTGAACACAATGGAAGGAGGGGGAGAACTTTATTAAATTTTTGAAATTCATTTAAGCGGGGCCAGCATAATGAATTGCCAGCTCTTGTGTGCACATTGTCCCCGGAAGCAACAATAATTTAGGTGGACATAAACCAATATGTAGATTAAAAATGTTTAAGCCAAGTGTCGTAAAATATATAAAAACATAAGGCAGAATTAACATATCAAAGTTTAGCATTATAAGTAATGACGGGTCAGATATAAGGTTATGTCTGCAAAATTGCATTTCAATATAATAAATCCATTCAAACTCTGTCCAGAGACACAAATTGAATCTATAGACGGAGCAACTGCAATCCATTGAATGTTATGAAGTATTCAAGTGAAAACAATGCATTTAGAAAAGGAAATTGAGTGTATTTTAAATATACAGGTGCTTGGGACTTCCATATAGCTTTATGCTCGTACAGATTTGTATACACTGCATACCCAGCCTACTTTTGACAAAGTCCTCAAAATGATGAATTTCTGATGGAAGAGTTGATATTGCAGCAGATCTGTTATGCACCGCTTATCCTGTAACACAAACCATTAATAATAATCACGCTCCCTGCCGTACACAGCTCTCCTGTTAGGGTTTCAAAGCTTCGCGACTCCACACACCCTGGCAGGATGCTGCCGTGAGGGAGGACAGCGAGGGCTGGTCCAGCCCAGGGGACCCGCAGTGCCACCATCCCCATGCTCGCAGCAAGTCTTTGGCTCTGCAGGCAGCAGCCAGGTGTTCTAAGCCCCATGTCCCAGCAACTCCATGCTCCATCACAGCCTTGCTTTTTTCCCTTCCTCGGTTTTCCACAGTGAAACTTTCCCAAGTGCTGGACATTCCCAAGTGCCTCCAGCACAGATGAAGCTGGGGGGACCACACTAACAAGCACGGATGGAATGCCGCAAGCCCTGGGGTCCTATGAATATTTGATGGAAACACAGCCTCTCTCAAGCCGTATTAACACACTGCTGGGAGTTATTAGCACCAATAACGCGCCACAAAAGGCAAGTACAGGCACCAGGACAGGGACAACCCTGCCACACATCCTGTGGGCTCTGTCGCTGAGGACAGAAGGTGGATGCCTGTGGACCCCCATGCCAGCTCTGGCCAGATGCCTGCCCCACAGACTGGCATGGATGCAGGCAATATATTTCACAGAATCCCAGCATGTTGGGGGTCTGAAGGGAACTCTGGAGATCATCTAGTCCAATCCACCTGCTAAAGCAGGTTCACCCAGAGCAGGTTGCCCAGGATCACGTTCAGGTAGGGTTGGAATCTCTCAGGATAAGACTTTCTCCCTTATTTCCCGGTCTCTCTTGAACTGGAGATCTCACAACCAGACCCAGGACTCCAGATGTGGCCTCACTAAGGCAGAGCACAGCAGGAGGAGGATCTCCTTCAACCTGTTGGCCACAGGTTTTCTTACCACCCTCCAAGATACCACTGGCCTTCTTGGCCACAAAGGCACATTGCCTGCTCATGGGCAGCTTTTATCCATGAGGACTCCCAGGCTCATTAACCTGAATTCTGGAGGAAGCATGGCAAGGTGAATGTGCTGGCATAACATCTCAGAGCTTCCCTGGCCACAGTGAAGGGGCAGGTACAGGAGGCTCCTCCCTTCTCCTGTTGGTCTCCTATTGGATTCACAGGGATCCTACCAGAGCCAAGCGGGGATCTGTAGCTTCAGGTCCTGTCTGGAGGTGGCAGGGGAGGTGGGGGAAGGGAGCAGGGAGCCCCCCACAGAGCTCCAGTACAGTAGGAAGGAGCAAGCAGCAATCTCCGCTCCCGGGCACGGGAGTGCTCTGCTGGCGATGCCTTGAGAGTGGAGATTAAAAGGTGCTTTGGGGAGCTGGCGTGATGGGGAACGCAGGCTTTAATAGACATGTTCATCTTTCAGCAGTGTGTTTTGCATGTAATAATGTCAGCACACTTCTCATTCTGGCAGAAATTCCACAGATAATTGGAAAGAAGTAAAAATGAAAACATTAAAATTTGCCATGTCATATGTTAACTTTTTATTATTGTATGATGCCAATGGTCCACTGACAGATGCTGTGTTATTAACATTTGATTAAAAATCACTTCAGGTCTAAAGCAGCCTGTTCAGAAGAGAACATCTTGACAAGCCTGGTGGTTTGTGATTGACAATTAATAACATTCCGTGTGTCACAACATAGATAGTGTGACTTATTGGTGCTGGTGTAATGCAACACTTTTCATCTGAGCTCTTCAAACTGGTACATAGGAAATAGGAGAGAAAAGGTCTAATTCAGCTGGCTTTGATTACAAACAGAACAGACCTCATGCAGATTTCTCCATCCCTATCCCAGAGCTGACCTTCAGTGCTCAATAAGATCCCACTTGCCCTCTGGAGGGGAAAGGACTTTGCCTAAGTGGCATCACTAAACTTCTGTGCAAAAACTCAGTATTAATCTACATGGTTACAGCAGTTACTTGCAGCAGTAAACTACAGCTCTGCTTATTTAATTAAAGCTTAGAAGGAAAACTTCCCTTTTGCTAAATTTCAAAATAATTTGTAACTGGAAGCATTATTAATTTGTAACTGAGTGAGTCTTCTGAGGCTTGGCTGAAGACTCCATTGCATGCTACTACAAGTGAGATCTGATGTCTGTGTATCAATAGTGAAAATCATTAAACATATGAAAATTATCCTCTTTGGATAAGGTCTGGAATGTACCATTTTAACTGCCTTTGCTCTAGCAAAGGTGACATTCAAACAAGTTACTTTGAAAGAAAGGTTTTAGCTGCACTGACCACATGCACACCCAGACACAAGCTTTCCTGGGGATTCAAGTGCTGCATCAGAGCAAAGAGAAATCTGGGCAGCTCTGGTTGAGTGCAGCTTAGACCTCTGCAAATCCAGCAAACTCCATCTAAGTGGGTCCCAGCCATCTTTGAGTCACTTCTTATTGAAATTCCTTTTCCTGAGTGCTACAGGGCAATGTGCTCTCAGCTCAGACACAGCAGGATGCCATGGCTGCTTCTGGGGATGGAGTGGAACCAGGGTGAAACCCTCACAGAGGTCTCCTCACACAGAGTTGGATGTAAAATGCCATCTTAATGGCTGGAATCCAAGCTACTTGAGAGACCACAGACTGCTCCTGCCCTCTACACATCACAGGCTGCCATCTGCATGGCCAGTGCCCAACTGCCACCCCACTCAGCCCTGCACTAAGAGCTGCTCCTCACGGCTGCCTTTGGCCAGGGCCCTCTGTGCATAGGGAGTTGGTTGCAGTTACTGCTGAAGCAATGCAAACACTTTCCCAGCCCTAATGCAGTAAGCAGGGGAAATAATTACAGATTTCCAAGGTTCAACAGGGAATACTTCTGAGAAATGCGTCCTCCACTGGGAGTTTCATAACCATTTAATCTAATTTTTCATGATGTTTTGATCTTCCTTTTAAACAAGGCATTTGTCATTAGCTTTCAAGGAGACAAGTTGCTAATACATTACACTCTTAAAAGGCCCACAGTTAGTGTCAATGTCTTCTGATGGCTGTTCACTAACAGTACATGAAAGGATTGCCAGTGTCAGTTGCTCTCCACTTGGCTGCAGCAGTGATGGCAGTACCATCCCCTCCCAGCTGCGCCGAGGGACACCAGCCTAGGGCGCCACAGGATCCAAACTCTTCTTTCCCGCCTCCACCCTTCCTATCCAGAGTGCTTTTCCCACTGCTTTTACCACCTGGCTTGTGCTTGGGTACTCCTGACCATTTCTAAGTGGACATAAAGCAAAGATTTTTTAGGAAAAGGAAACCTGAAATTAGACCTTCTCACACAAAAGTGCTGTTCCCCCATCCAGCTCCTAAGGGTGAATTTCACCCATAATTAGGAAGCTCTCCGAATCCAACTCATTTAAAGTCATCTCTTTTTACTAATTAGGTACAACAAGGAGCACAGACTAGACAGAGCCCAAAGCTGCCAGAAGGGTCCAGAAAGAGGAGAGGCGGCTGGCAGCAGGGGTGCTGCTGGGTTGGTCACTTCATAGCAGACTAGCCCTCAACACACAGCAACATCCTGCAGCTGCCTCATGGCCTGAGACAGGCTGGAGGAAACCATCGGTCTTCAGGAAAAGCGATGCAAGGTTGGAGAGTTGGAAGAACAAGACAAAGCCAGACACATCCTCAGAGCTCAGCCCAGCACAGGGAGGCTGCTTCCTCTGCTCTGAGGAGTGTGAACAAAGCAGATGGGGGGAAAAAAAAAAATAACTTCTTGGATGACATAACTTGCATATGAAATAATAATGAACCAATAAATTACAAGAAACTAAACAACCACCAGAATATGTATGTGGGGTTGGGAGTAGTTATAAATGAATAAATCATTCATGATGTATAAACTCTGTGTAGCTAAATGCATCATTTACTGAACTTTAACACATTTCACAATGTATCCACCCCTAACTAGCTGTTTTTAAGAGCAGGCACGTGTCACCACAGAAGGGGTGGTTGATTAGTGGATTACAGAGATCAGCAAGACTCGTTCACTAGAGCATCGATAACAGAAGCAGCGCATCTATGGCCAGTTTCAGGACAGTCATATAATCAACCAGGTTGGAAAAGACCCCAGAGATCCTCAAGTCCAGCTTATACCTAATACCTAACACCTCATGACTACAAAACCATGGCTTCAAGTGCCACATCCAATCCTTTTTTGAACACCTTCAGGGAGGGGGACTCCACCACCTCCCTGGGCAGCACATTCCACTGGCCAATTACTCTTTCTGTGAAGAATTTTCTCCTCACCTGGAGCCTAAAGTTCTCCCTCCACAGCTTGAGACTGTGTCCTCTTGTTCTGTTGCTGGCTGCCTGGGAGAAGAGACCAACCCCCACCTGTCTACAACCTCCTTTCAGGAAGTTGTAAAGAGCAATAAGGTCTCCCCTGAGCCTCCTCTTTTCCAGGCTAAACAACCTCAGCTCCCTCAGCCTCTCCTCACAGGGCTTGTGCTCAATATATTAACATCTCCATAACACCCATGGGGCAGCACGCTGATTTTCCAGGCAGTTACTGAGAGGGGACTAGAAGGGACAGAGCCCACATCCCTTAGACAGCCCTGCACTCAATAGAGCACCTCAGGCTATGGGCAGGGCAGAGGCACTCCTGCATCCCAGCAGTGGGAGACCAGTAAGAAGTATCAAGGCCAGGGAGCTGTGGGAGCAGCATACATGGATGGCTCCAAACCTCATTACTTATTCCTGACCTCACAGTCAAGGCTCACCTTGAGCACCACAAGACTCCTTTTTAGGAGTTGGAGAACATGAAGCTTGTTTGAGCATCAAGTTCTTACATAAGTGATTAAGATGGATTTAAAAATCTGATGTTAGGCTTTTCTCCTAAAGACCATGAGCTGTACTGCCTCCAAGGAGGTTGGCCACAAGGTTTCTGCTGGCTTGCAGCTTCGCCCAAAGTGAGGCTGCCCTTTGTTATGCAAGAGGCACAGGCAGTCACTCCTCTGACACGGTGTCACCTCTCCCTGGCTGCATGGCTTTTTTAAAAACTAAATAATGCTGAATAATGCATAGCAGGTACATGTTTTTTGACAAAGAGTCATTCCACTAAAGTGTTTTTTAATTGGGAGGCATCACAAACATTTCCAAGCACCCAGCAGCTGCTGGAATGCCTAATGGGGGGAATGCCAAGGCAGGCAGCAGCTCAGCAACCTCTGCAACCTCAGAAAAAAACAATCTACTTTTTCTGTCGTGTTTTAACTTCTCTTTCTGTGCCTCAGGTTGACTTTGCAGTGTAGAAGACTTCTGCCATCCCCTTCAAACAAGCTTCACACACATACAATTCAGGCCACTTGTGCAGGCTGCTGTTTAGGTACACAGGGGAGGAGGGATGCAGGTGTTGGGGAGGCAGAGATCCATGTCAATGGCTCTGCAGAAGACCTGAGTCATTAGACAGCCTTCTCTGACTGAAGCCTTCACTCACTAGGGTCTGTTCTCCCAGCAGCACAAGTCCTGGGGGATGCCGAGCCCAGCCCAGGAGGCTCACAAGGATGCCGGACAGGAAGGTTTCCCTCTGTGCACCATAGGCTGAGGCCTGTGACAGCCACCGTGGCATCAATCACAGAGGAGCCCCATACCCTGGTGTGCCTTGGTTTAAACACTGCACCTGTCATAGGGTAATTAATGGGTGTGGGATTTCTTGTGACAGGAATTCAATGGCCTGGAACAGACTTCATGCCAGTCTTTTGTGCCTCAGGCAGAGTGTTACCAAGTCATTTTATGGATACCAGGCTCAAACAGTTTACAATTAGCACTTTGTTTGCTTTAGTTTGGAAAGGCAGGGCCTTACTCCTCCTGAAGCTGTGGCTCACAAACTTCATTTCCAGGAAAGCTGTCTTTCCCCCAGTATTGCTTTCTTGGATATTAACCTGGGAAGCAAGCTGGGGCTCAGCAGGTGAAATTGCTGTAGATGCAGGGGGGTGGCAAACACTCCCCATTAGGCAGAGGAAAGACCTGAGGGCACTGCCTACATCAGACCTGGGGTTGCCACTGAACCTCTCTGCTCCATGAGGAAACCACCATTAGAGACCCCAGAGCAGCAGCTTCCCATGTTAGGTTTGCAGATGTTTTCCATGAGCTCAGGGTGGAATCAAAATCCCAGTGCTGGGGTGGCAATTGTATGGAGAACCTCCTCAACCCACCAGGAGCAGAGCCACCAACTTTCCTGAATATCCTCCACCCTTCCACCATGGCATATGTTGCTGATCTCTGTGACTGATAGAAATTTAAAGACACCACCAGGCACAGAACCAGGTCTTTCAGGAGTAGTGGCCAAGTGGATTCTGCATGTTGACCCCCAGCTACCATGGCAGAGGGTTGACCAGAGAGTATCTGCTGCAGAGACCTTACTGGGACCCTCAGAGCACTGAGGAGAGGGCAGGGTGTGCTCAGCAGAGACATATCTTACAGTAAACAGAATATTGTTTTATATGAAGCCATTAAAAAGGTCCCTGAGGGCAGCCCTAAGTATATATTATATTTTACTCTGAATCCCTGTTTTGACTTGACTTTATAACAAAACCATGTTTTCTGTATTTAAGCAGATGCAGTAAAGGAAAGGTCATGACTGGTGCTGACATGGAAATCTCATTTGGCTCATGGGTCCCCTTAGGGTCTTTATGCTGTGTGGTACTTGAAACATATTTCAAAGTACAACACTAAATGTCACTCTTTAATAGACAGAGGCATTCCAAGTGTTTCTTGAATTTCCTTGGAAAGTGCTCTCCTGAAGCCAAGGGCTCAGTACAGTTTTGGTTTACACCCAGCACAGCAGGGATGGCTCCATCGCAGCCAAGGTGCAGCACCAAGACCCTTGGAGGCAATTAAACCTGGTAGCAGCTTCTTGCAGTAGCTGAGAGTCAGGAAGAACTCAAATCCCTTTCTTTGACCTATTTACCATATTTTGAATTAATTTCTGTCTTTCCCTTTCCTCATCCAATTCTTCACACCCCTTCAGCAGCTCTTTGGGGACCTTACACAGTTCTTTTTCCTTTTTGGAAGTGTTTGAGGTCGGACACAATCTGTACAACTCTCTACAGCCCAATCCCCAATTCCAGAATCTCTTGAAAGAGCATTTAGCTCTCATTCTGCTGTCAGAGCCAAGGTGCAGTGGAGGTGAGTCCAGGCAGATAGCCTGGACATTTATTTTCAGATCATTAATTTTGTTAACGGCTTCAACAAATAAGCAATTCACTGATGAGTCAGAGGGATTGACACTGGTCAGGAGGACCTGAGCTTCATGAATAATTTCTGCCTTAAAAAGCAGATAAAGCACTGAAAAAATTCAACTTTGTTTGACAGTTAAACTAGACTTTGTTTGAAGATGGACATTTTAATTTAGAGTTTATCCTGCAAGAGGGACAGACAGAAACACTCTCTAAATCCTCAGAGACCCAGCGGCTCCTGCTCAGTTGACTGCAACATTCCAGGCTGATCCCAAACCGAGGAGCTGTTTCCCATTTGTGCTTCAGCCCAGCCAGGACTGGTGTTTCCAGTTTGTCAGCTCGGTCAAGGAAAATCGAGACGAGCCTGGTGGCTCCAGCTCCGACTCGTGGTGAGAGCTATCGGCTACAGCACTTCTGCAAACGACGTGGACGGGGCTCACCAGGCTCCACTCCCTGACTCTCGGCAGGGTGAGGATTTATGACCACTTTATGCTGTGTGTACCATATGCAAGCTTATTTTTCTCTTAGCTGCTATAAAAATTAAAGATTTAGGTATATACTGCAAAAGGTACTACCAATTTTATGGACTAGCATTTCTCTCCTATGATCAGGGTATAAATCCAGCTTTTCCAGCACGTCTATAAATTACTCTGTATCAACAGGGCAGCTGCAGGTCAACTAAGCAAAGCCAGATAAACCTTCTGTAACTTCTTGCTGTGGCTGTCGTTACCATAAACTTCTCACATGCTTCAGGACTGCTCTGTCATCTGTCCTCACCATCAAACATCTCTATAGCTGGTGGAAAGGACTCTCTAATAAAATTTTCTTACTTCTTAACATTTACCAGTGCTTATTTTTTTTAAGCTAATTTGTGGCAGCCTGCATGGAAACCAGTTCTGCCAGAGCCATGTGCTGGCTGCTAGAGAATGAAGTGACAGTGTCACTTGGAGCTTCAAAAGCACTTCTGGAATTGTCTGTTAATTCTGTTCTCTCCAGAGTAAGGCAGCAGCTGCCTGCAGGAGACATGGGTTATTGCTGTCACAATGATGCCAGAATTACCCAGGCGTCGTGAGAAAACTAAAGGACTCCTCATGAAAAGCAGAATAACTTTAATGTTCTTGCCCAAAGAGGGTCACTAGGCACTCAGTATCTCTGCTAATAGAGATGCTTCTTCATCTGCAAATAGTTCCCAAGCTGCATCCCCTGCATGGGGCAGGGGCTACAGTGTCACAGTATCGCTTAGGTTGGAAAGGACCTCGAGGATCATCGAGTCCAACCTATCAACACAGACCCCATGCCTAGACCACGGCACCAAGTGCCACGTCCAATCTCCCCTTGAACGCCTCCAGGGTCGATGACTCCACCACCTCCCTGGGCAACCCGTTCCAATGACGAATGACTCGCTCGGTGAAGAACTTCCTCCTCACCTCGAGTCTAAACCTCCCCTGGCGCAGCTTGAGACTATGTCCCCTTGTTCTGGTGCTGGTTGCCTGGGAGAAGAGGCCAACCCCTTCCTGGCTACAACCACCTACCAAGCAAGAAGCAATGGCTATGACCACCCAAAATGCTGATCAACATGTAGGATTCATACCGGGATGGCCTTGCAGATTTCAGAAGACAAGGTGCAAAACAATTAGTGTGACTCTCCAGGAGAGACGGGGCAGGTTCACACCCTGCTGACAGCACCACCACACAATTCCCCCTCTACATCACTGTCCTGCCTGTCCTCACAAATCTCATTTATTTTCATCATTGTGAAGACCAAAATATTTTTGTAGCGTAAATGGGAGCAAATATTTGAAGTCACATGGTGCTTTCTTTGCATTAATTAGCAATTTGCTGAACAAATATTGCTGTGTAAACCAACAATCAGTATCCTGTAATTAAAAGCCTGTTCATGTTTATCTGTAATCTTCCCACACAGATAAAACCCTCCAAACCCCACAGTCTACAGATGTTTCCAAAATGGAGAAACTGTCAGCATAAAGAAATTCATTGAAAGAAGTAAAGTACTGTCATCTGTGTGAGGCACCATAATAATCCAACTAAGCCCACATCCATCTTTGTCAGCCTTTCCCTGTCCTGAGATGCAGACAGAGGAGAGGGTACCATGCTGCCTGGGCAGGTATGAGGCTGCAGACATCATGCTCTGCGGTGACTTCATTGTTCCCATGCTCCAAGCAGGACCAGCCTGACCTGGAGGAGTCAGCCTCTGGGTTTCTCTAATTGATCCTTGTTCCCCTCAGTACACAAGTAGCCCAACATTAATACAAGCTCTGTTCATGCAGGAACCCCTCCATAACGTCTGCAAATAGATCCATGCTAAATGTACAACCAGCTGCATTTGCAGTGTTCAAAGGGTTAACTTTAGGAGATACTTCTACATTTCCACAATGAATTCTCCCAGTGGAAAAATTCCTGATCCTCATTAATATTTAAAAATGAAAGCACTGTGTATTCTCAGTAGAATATGAGACACAAGGACAAATTAATCTTGGGGGTAACCATTGAGCTCTACTGAGTTACACCAAAGATAAGATTCTCTGGTTCCTTCTGCTGGTTAAAAGCAAGGGTCAAGACCAGACTTAGGGCCATCCCCAGCGTTTTCCTCACTCAGAACTCCCCAGCTGATCCCATAGAGCGGTTTGCTCACTGATATTTTCTCAGGGGTTTGGAGCAGGAGTGTGAAATCCCTGCTGAGGGCTGCTGGCAGCGTGCATGTGAATGAGAACTCAGTGTGGTTCAGTGTTAGTAACAACTATTTCCTAAATATTTATAAATGTGAACCTCTTGGGTTTATATACTGACTTCCACATGTCACAGGTTCTCCTGCATTCACATTCCCGTGCAATAGCCCTTGGGGGTTATTCTCTGGCTTTCCTGGGGTACAAACCACCCTCAGTTCACAGAAACACATTGGAGCCTTCACTGTGTGGGCAACCACCCAGGTCAAAGGGAAAAGGCACAAGGGGTCTGTCCCACCTGTAAGAAAACTCAGGTGATTGTTTTCTCCTGGTCTTCTGCACAGAGCAGTGCTGGCTCCAGCTCTGGTATGCTGAGCTGCAGCCCTAAAGAGATGGAGCTAAGGCTGAAAATTGTCTCACAAATTTCACATGTAAGAAATGCATTCCAAAGGCAGCATCATGAGCTGAGTAGTCTGGGTTTGGGAGTCACTTTCTTCCTGTTAAAGGCAAGCATGCTGCAGCTCTGGCTGTGCTTTGGCAATTAAAGAAACACCTTTAAAACTCTTCCATGCTATTTCCAAACGTGGGATCTCCATCCCTGCACTTGGTTATCACTAAGTTTTCCTTATGGTGCTCATATCCTGCCAATCTTGCCAAGTCAAACCATAAAATCCTTATTCTGCAGAAGTCAGACAGCAACAAAACTGAAACCACAAGCTCAGGCCCACTCTGTATGTGACCCATTGCCTGTTGCCAAAGCCTACAAAGACCTTTAGCCTCTAGATTTCCTGTGGTCAAACAAAACAAGGTCAGAGTGGCACTAAATATCACTTTTGCATTACACCTTTTTCTTTCATATAGAGTGCCATAAGTGGCTAAAAACCCTGGTATTTTGTGTACCTAAAGCACAACACAGCCTCTGCTGAAGGGATCTTCAGGGATAAGAGGCTGGTGTGCTGTTAAAGATTAAAACCCAGCCGTCTGCTTTTATGCTGGAGAGTCCTTGGTGGCTGCCCAGTAACATCACCTTCATCTCACTGTGTTTGAAAAATGCATTTAAACATCAAAACTAAAGTGCCCAAACAATGGCTCCTTAGCACACTAACTGTTAACACATTGCTTAGCCAAATGCCATCCCCAAGACACATGGGACTGACTCTATCCATAAAATATACCACAACTAACACAGTCCCAGAGGAAATAAATATTCTTTGCTGTACCCTGACCTGGTTTTTCCTCCCAAAATGCACTGGAAGATGTTTTACCACAGCAGCAGACATCAATTTCTGATACCTTCCCACAGCACTGCACTTTCTCCCAGCTGAGGAGATGCTCTTGACTGAAGCAGCAGGACTGGGGCTCCTGAGGGGAAATGCACTCACACAAGGGCTTGGGCTGAGTGCACTGCCAAGGCCCACTTGGACAGGAGCAGAATCCCCACAGCTTTTTTACCCAGATGATGAAAACAAAAGGTTTCTGATAGCCAGTCCCTGCAGCTGCTTACCCTGAGTTTCCAGACCAGTTACAGCACTCTGGCATGCACCTGCTGCCAGGGCTTCTCAGCACTGGTACATTCTCCCACTGGCCCTAGTAAGGCACAGCACCCATAAGCCAGGATAAAGCCCCGAGCAACCAGCTCTGCCCCATCAGCCCTGTTAGGTCAGACTATCGATCCTTCAAAGTCCCTTCCAGCCCAAGCTAACCTATGATATTGATCTCTCCTCCCACCACCAAAGTTGTTCTGGTGCTATTGAAAGCTTTAACTTGGTTTGCGTTTAGTTCTCTGGTCTCTCAACTCTCATTAGGACTGCAGCCCCCTCTCTGAGCTGGTGCAGTTGTGGCTAAATCAGGCAAGGACTCTGGTATTGCCCATAAGCAACACCGCATTCCTGAGCTACCCAACATCACCACATCCGACAGCGACACAGAGAGCTGCTGCTCAGCCTCCTTCCATCAGCAGCTCAGCAGCGCTCGCCCCTCGGCAAGGCTTGGTGGGCACGTCCCTGGTGAGTGCACTGAATGTATGGCTCCTTCCAAGGCCACACGCTGGGCATGTTTCATCCCAATTGAAATAAAACTGTTCGGATCAATGAGCTCAGTAATTTACTTCAGACAGACCTAATCAGAGCAAGGTAAAAGAGAGGCAACTTTGCAAAATGTAAATGAACCTGAAACCAGAGATACAAGTAATGGGAATCCAATGGCAGCCTCTGTAAGAGCCACAGAACCATTAGCTGCCCTTAATTCCAGCTGCTTGGAACAACAGGGTGCCCTGAAACGCTGCACACCCCAGCACACAAGGGTGCTGACCTGATGAGATTTGTCTCCTACCTGGACAGGTCCCAACACCTCTGAAAGCATAAAATGATCCTGGACAAGTGCATCCTCAACCCCATCTGGGAGAGAGAAGCTGCCTTCATCAGGCAGTTACTGCACAGCCACAACTGTGAGAAGAGCAAAGGAGCCCACTTGCCCAGCAGGCTTTTGTTGATCAAGCTTGTCCCCAAGTGGTGCCAGTATTGACTTTCTGCCAGAGCAGAGCCTTTCCCTGGAGCAGGAGTGTGCAAAGGCAGGCAGCTGTGCTCAACAGGTTGGCACAAGACTGGCACCCTGCATCACGGAAGCATCCCTGGCTACCGCTGGAGAGAGCCAGCCCTTGGCCAGCACCCCAGGGCTGGCAGCGGGCTACAGAGAGCAGCAGTGGAAGAGAACAAACCCCACCATTTATTCAGGGAAGCCCAGTTTTCCCTGGGCAATGTGGGCATGAAGCTGAGTACTCCAGGGCACTGGCACCACCGAGGGAGCACTGGCTCTCTCTCAGGGAAGAGCAGTTAGCTCTTCATAATGGACTGCAACTTTCTAGAATAATTTAATTTTTTCCCACTGTGACGCTGCCAGAATTTCAATCAGACAAAGCCCTGTAATGGATTTCTTTTGCTGGGCATGTTACATAAATTGCATATTCAAGTACTATAAAATATTTGTAACAGACAGGTACTTTTCTAAATTGGGTCTGACAGTAAGCGATAGTGACTGGAATATTTATGTGGTGGCACCTATGTAATGAGGCAAAATGCAGGGCGTGGAACTATCAACATGCCAGCAACACAGTGCACAGAGGCTTCCAGCTTTTCTTCCCCGCTGCACCCAGATCCCTGACCAGCTGAGGCTGTGATCTTTGTCAGCAGGGAGCTTTGGCAAGGCCCATCAAGAATTGTGAGCCCCACAGCAGAAATCTGGACCGATTCTCCCTTCCTCCCTCCTCTTTGCTAAGTCTCAAAGCACGCTTATTTTGAACCTTGAAGCTTCTGCACCTGGAAGCAGTGGTCACTGCCTTTTCAAGCAAAGCACAAAGCTGGCCTTGACTGATGAGGTGGGACAGGGGCTGAGCCAGCAGGTTCTGCTCAAGGGCTGCTCCTAAGTGCCTTCTTTATTATTTTTTTTCCCTTAGATGCTCTCACAGCAAGGATACCAGGGAATAGGAATATTCCTTCACTGCTCTGGGCACCCTTGGCATTTGGAAACATTCACCAAGCACCCAGCTCCACCAGACAATTTTGACTGTATGGTGACAACAGTGGCTCGTCCCAACCCAGGACTGGGCTGTCCCAGAGCCCAGTCTGGTCCCACACAACCCAATCTCCACACAGAGATCCGTGTTTTACCTTCATGACTTCTCCCCAGGTCTTTAGCACCAGGGAGTAGGCTCTGCCACAGCAAGCATGTCCCCATCTTGGGGTGACTGGAAGGATGCTCCTTGTCAAGTGCGGCTCCCTCCAGATCTTGCCTGAGGACTTGCTCCATTGCCAGAGCCTCCCTGAGACCAAACACACATTTCAGTAACATTTTCTTGACAATCCCGGTTGGCAGGTCTGTATTTAGCCTTTTTACAATTAAAATATTGTATTGATACAAATAGGCTCTGGCAGCCGCTTCAAGAGGTTTTTAATTGAATGATTATTGTATTAAATAACTGTTTTTAATGGAGCATGAACTTGCTTAAATGATGAGTGTGGAGCTACCCAGGGTTCCCAGAATTTCGCAGGTATTTCCAGCTACTCACAAATAAATGTTCTCTCCTGCCAGCAGAAGGCTCTTCTGGCTGACCTCTGGGGCGCCAGGTAGATGCAGCCAGCCACAGAGAGCCCAGTCCTGGGCCAAACTCCACAGCTGTAGCTGGTGGTTCCTGCAGCCATGCTGAGGCCAGGACCTCTGACATTACTGCAGAGGATCTGAAACCAAAGCACTCACTTTGCTTGCAGTCATGTCCTCTCTCCGTGGCAGCATCACAGCAGACACCTGCTTCAGGACCACAGCACACTCTGCTTGGCATAACATCAGCTTCCAGAGGACAAATCCTTCCCCTTGGAGCAATTTGGCAATGAAACCTGCCCACAAGAGCAAAATGGCTTGGGATGCAGAGCTCCCTTTCCCAGAGAGGGCTGTAACCTCTCCCGTGGCAGAATGGGTACAGATGCTCATGGGCACAGAGGGGACAGCTCTACATCTCATCTGTGGTACCAGTGCTCCTCTTGGAGCTCAAAGTGCTGGGAGTGCAGCAGGGCAGAGAGAAAGGAAAGCTGGACTTCATCAACCCTCGTCACAGGGCAGCTGCAGCACAGGCGCTCTGAAGAACAGCCAAGTCACCCAGCCTTAACACACCCTGACCCACAACCTCGTGGGATTGTCTTCTGCCAGGACATCTCTAGTCATCCCAGGCTGTCATTAAACCCCTCTTTGGTACAGACACCTCTGTCTAGCTCTCTTCAACAACAGCTCACATCAGTCCATATTATGCATGAACTGCAGAACCAAATGTGAAGATGAAGCCTCCAGAAAAGGCCTGCACAGTTCTTCAGCATAAGCAGGATTAATCACAGATAATAAGTACCATACCCAGAGATAATAATTCCAGCAGATCAGCCTTGCCTTCCAGCTCCCAGGCAAATGGGACCTATTGAAACCAGGGGAAAGAGCAGTTGGGGTGCATTCTAGCGTGAACCCCCCCACATATACCATTAAGTCATCACTCACAATACATCCAGATTTCATGATTTATCAGATGAGAAACACAGCACCAAGACAGCAACCCCCTGGCCCTACCTAATGCTTAGCACTCCTTTAGTTTTCTGCTCCCTCTTAGAGCAGCACCTTCACAAATGCTTGTGTCTACCCAGGCTCCTGAGCAAGGGCCCCTATTGTCATCCCACAAAATGCAGCCAGCTACTCCTTGGGAGCCTGTAATGGGACCTGCAGGATGTGTCCAGCCAGCAGTGCATTATTTCCCAGCACCATATTTCTGATGAGCCATGAAATTCCCAGCAGCGACTCTCACTGCAGCACAAGAGAGAACCACCATGCACAGGCAGCCCAGCATCCTCCAGGTACTTGAGTGATGCTGGCAGAGCCCCAGGGGAGAGGAGAACCTCCATTCATCCCATAGCCCACGTGAATTCCCCCTGCACTAACACAGGGCCCACAAGGTTCCATCATCCCAGGTTCACCACAGAGGAGTCCCCTATGAAACTCCTCCTTTGCATGACAAGGAAAGCTTAATTACTCTCCCAGCTTCTGCAGCCATGTGACAGCAATGTGCACTATTGCTTTATTGCCTCCATTAAGGCTCCAATAACCTAACAACAGATCAATAAACCATTATCACCCTCCAGCCTTGAAAATCCAGTCACCCCCAAATCCACCCAGCTCTGAGAAGCTCACAGTTTCTCATCATGAAAAAGCCAAGGTCATTTGTTAAGTCTGTGCTGTCAAATCATCCCTTGTGCTATGGGTGGAAGGGAACCCCACCACCACCAGCAGTTCACACCCCCCTACCTCTCCCAAAGGCCAGCAAGTGGCCCAAAGTCACAAGGTGTGGTGGCAGGTTAAGGTATTCCCTACACAGCCCTCCACAGGGGATAAATAGAATAGAATAAACCAGGTGAGAAGAGACCTTCAAGATCATCATGCCCAACCCATCATGCAACACCATCTAATCAACTAAACCATGGCACCAAGCACCCCATCAAGTCTCCTCCCAAACACCTCCAATGATGGTGACTCCACCACCTCCCCAGGCAGCCCATTCCAATGGGCAATCACTCTCTCTATAAAGAACTTCTTCCTAACATCCAGTCTAAACCTCCCCTGGCACAGCTTGAGATTGTGTCCTCTTGTTCTGGCACTGGTTGCCTGGGAGAAGAGACCAACCCCCACCTGTCAATGCTAAGGAGCATTTCAGCACTGCCCTCCAAATAGCTCAGTGTCAACAGGACACCCTTTCCACTGGCCCACAGGCACTGGGGCAACCAGAACTCCCCCACTGCTGCCACTTCCATGGGGCAGGCAGCACTGTCACCTCACACCCCAGCTCTGCCACGAAGCCGACAGCCTCTCCCCACCGCCCTAAGACAAAAATCAATATTGCTGCTTTAGCTTTTAACCACCTGTATGGTTCTCACTGAGAGAGAATTTGCAATTGGAAGTGCTAACAATTTACTTTGCTGAAAAATTAATTCAGCAGGTTGGTTTGGGGTTTTTTCTTCTTCTTTCCATAAATTATCTGCAGCTCAATAATAAAAACACCATTTCTCCATTTGGATGCTTTCCATTCCTGCTCTTCTTCACCTTCAGAAGAAAATAGCTTTCCAGAAACAGTACTACTGAAAAGCATTCGCTGAAAAGTGATATTGAATTGATACATTAGGAGAAAGTTGGGCTCCTCTTGTAAGAACCCCACACTTCAGAGTACTCTTAACAAAGAAAGTTGTCTCTGAGCACAGCGATTTAGTCCTGGAAAAGTGACAAACAAATAATTCCAACTAAGCTAGAGAAAGAGAAGAAGAGAAGTGACTTTTAATTATATAATCTCTCTCTTTTTTTTTTTTGTTTTGATGAATTTATTTCTGACAGTTTTATGGGCTGACAAGAGAAAGTATTTTATATGCAAAAAAAAAAAAGTATTTCACTCTCAGCTGTGAAAGCATAAAAATTGTCAAATGATTTTAATACAGTTTTAAGTTTAATGTTTATTGTCAGAAGAAAGTCCACAGCAATTACTAAGTCACGTGGCCCTTAATTCTTTGTGTTTCTGACAGCAAAAAAAAAACCCCAACCCAACAAAAACAAACAATAAAATATGGTTTTGCCCAAACCTCTTCCAGTACAGATTGCTGAGGTTTGAAAGACAAACGTTTTTTCTTATCTTGGCTTTAAGGAACTAAACTTCCAGGCATTTTCCAGCATGAGGGAATCACAGAATCACCAAGGTTGGAAGAGACCTCAAAGATCATCAAGGCCAACCTGTCACCACAGACCCCATCACTAAACCATGGCACCAAGTGCCATGTCCAGTCCCGTCTTGAACACCTCCAGGGATGGTGACTCCACCACCTCCCTGGGCAGCCAGTTCCAATGGCTAACGACTCTCTCAGTGAGGAGCTTTCTCCTCACCTCGAGCTTAAACTTCCCCTGGCGCAGCTTGAGACTGTGTCCTCTTGTTCCGGTGCTGGTTGCCTGGGAGATGTGACCAACCCCCTCCTGGCTACAACCACTTGAGCAAGTAACTACACACAGCTCTGCCCCCACTCCGAGTGCATAGTTTGGGCTCCTGGACAATTAAACACAACAACTGTGTCCCCTGCCCAGGTCTCCAGGCTGGACCAGTGGTGTGTTGGGAAAAGCAGTGTCCCTCCCTAGCAAGCAACCCCACCCTTCTCCCCAGTGTTCTTCATTAAAATAGGGGAGAGCAGTTTTCCTCTGTCCCAAATCCTGTGGAAGTTCAAGTGTTGTTCAAGGAGATGGAGGACATTAGAACCTGGGACTTCTCTTGTCTACTAGTGACGAGATCCTCCAGCGTTTAATGGGCTTTGAAAGATGATCTCCACAGCTTACTGCTGATATATCTGGGATTCAGAGGACAGGCAAGTGAACTTGCATACTCATCTGTGGGACTGCAGAAGCAGCTCCATTTTTCCTCATCCAGAGTATTGTCAGACTCACAGACGTGTCACCGTCTGCGGTGACAGCCAGAGGTGCTGGAGACTCTGCAGCTGAGGCACCACCAGATGCTTTTACCTGCCCTGCTGCTCCCAGGAGCCCTGCTCTATTGTGCCTGTAGGAAAGCTTGTGCCCAAAAGGGCACATTATGGCCTGTGAAGGTTGTGAAATGGTACATAACTAATGATTTTTAATATCAGAATAATGAAACCAAGCTGAGAAATATTAATCTTTTAAAAAAATGTAAAGAACTAGGGCTCTGTTTCCATGGCAAACCACATCCTGCACATTATCTATCAACTGGGGATTACGGTGGCATGGTAAATAGAAGGGGTAAATACAGGAGAAAGGCACTGCTTTTCTGTCTGCAGGAATATGCTACACTGCCAGGGCAAAAGCATTACAGTATTCGCCAGAGCAGACAGCAAGCCTCATCAGAGCATCCCCATCCCTGTTCACCACTGCCCCTTGGCTGGCCCAGCCCTGCCTCCAGCTCCAGGGTCCCCACAAATCCCCTTGGTCAGCTCAGGATCCAGCACTTCTCTGTAACAGCAACTGGTTTACATTAGCAGCACAGGTGCTTGTTTTACATCAGAGTTATTCATGTCCCCATACCCTCACTAGCCAAGCAAAAAACAGATCTCACCAAAAACCCCTCCAAAGTTTCAGGAGTTTAAAACCCCTGCTATAAATAGACCCCTAATAGGAGGCTGTAATAGGATACAATTTATTTCCAGATCTGATGGGCTGACCTTCATCATCACTCGAGGCTCTGCTTGTCATGAATTATGGGCAATTCACTCACTAGTGGAAATAAATTGTGTTACCAGCACTCAGTATTGTGTCCTCGGCACCAGGCACACAGATGGGCATCAGCTCCTCACCAGTGCTGGTGGGGACCAGCTCCCCAGTGCATTAGCATGGGACCTCCATCACAGAGACACTCAGCCCAGACTCAATAGAAACAGCCACATCTGGAAGTGCTGCACGAGGGTCCTGAGCCACAGCTGCTGGGACAGGTGTCCATCTCACTGGCCAAAGACCAGCCCGAGGCACTGACACCCTGCAGCATCATGCTGCTGCTCACTTCATACAGCTCTGGCACAGATCCATCATTCCAATTTCAAAGGGAACTATAGGACACCATGGGGACCAGGTGGAGCAATCCTCCTGCTCTCACCTTCACATTGACCAAAGAAACCAAACTGCCACCAGAGCAGCATCAGCTGCCCAAGCACTGTGGCTACGTGGCTACGAGCTCCTGTCCTGCTTCACCCCATCTCTGGGGTCCTGCACACAGGCAATGAGATCAGGAATAATGAGAAGAGAGCATAGTGTGAGTCAAGTGTCACTGGGATCAATATAAACAAGAACACTTAATAACAACAAGTCATGCTAGTATTAAAAGCAGAGGCTGGCATGGGAAGCTTCGCTGGCCCTGGGTAGCAGAGTCCTTGTGCCAGCCTAGCCCTCCTAACCATCCCTTCACACTTCAACATCTGCTTGTGTTGTCATATCCTGGTTGGGGGAAGGAAAAACAGACATACAGAGCACTGCCCAGAGCCTGGACACTGTCACACCGTCTGCCCTGGGCCCTGCACAACTCCCCAGCCCCTCTGCATCTCCAGCAGCTAACACAAGCTTGACACCTTGCAGAGGCATGGTGGTGGCAGAGCCAGCCTAATGGGTGCATTCTTGCTGAAAATTCAGCTTGAGCCTCCAGGCACCCAGCAGCCAGCCCCTGAGCTCCCAACAGCTCTGCTAGAAGTGGTGGGAACACAGGTGGGGTCAAGGTGTTCAAAGGGCTCTGTGGGCTGCTCTGTGCTGGGACACTACATTGCTCCCCTGGGGTGAGCAGCACAGGAAGGGCAGACATGAGGTCAAGAAACAGAGATATAGGTGCTCCATAAATCACTGCTCTGTGAAGCCAGACCAGAGTTTGGGGTGCGTGGGAACAAGCAGCATAACAACCTTTAAGCCCTGCTTCCTTTTTGCCCTGTTACAGCTAAGTGCAGAATTCTGATCCAAAGCAGGATTGTGCAGAAAACAGTCTATGCCACACTGCCCTCAGACAGGGAGGGCCATCAGGAACCCCCACTCAGGTCCCACACCTGCATCCCACAGCAAGGGGCCGGCCTGGAGTGAGAGCGGCCCTCACACAGCAGAGCACCCAGCCCCTCTGTGGGCTGTCAGCCAGGCTGGGAGTTATTGCCAAGTTCTGTATTTGTAATGTGCTTGCCCATGCATATACAATAAAGGATTTCTCAAGCTATGTGGTGATGAGCTCCTGTGTAGCTCAGATTAGAGATGAGCTCGTGGTTAGTATTACGCAAGGAACACAACAGGCAGGAATTCATTATTGCATGGAAGAAATTGTGTACCTGGAATTCTCCTTAAAAAGAAAAAACACCAAAACCAAAAAGCAGCTCAGGCTTGCTGAACACCAGCAAGCTTCCTTTTCTCCATGAATATTCCAAGAGCCTCTTTCTCCCAGTCTGCCTAAGCTCAAATGTTCAGCCTGCACCACAAAAATTCATTAAAGGCAACAGCCTGTATCACAGTTTATCAACAATTTATCAAGGCCCAGTCCAACAAGTGACCAAATACAAGATAAAATTATAATCTGCAGCATCAAAGAATAAGCCATCCATTAGCAGAAGAACCCCTGTGGCCCTGCAGTAGAACCCACTCCCTGCAAAGACCCTTCCTGCAGTACCTCAGGCTCTTCCATATGCACTCCAGGGCTGTCCCAAAAAAGAAGGACACGGGGAGAGCATCCCCAGCTCTTGCAAGCTCCCTGCATTAAGAACATATTGAACTTTGAAGGCTTCAACTCCCATGACTTGGCTTCCCAGTGCCAATTTGTTATTGAGCTGGCAGCTTTATAATTAGCTGAGAGGAATTTGCTGTTCTGTTTCCTCTCAGATGCACACAGGTGAGCTCTCCAACTGTCCCTTCCCTCACCAGCTAATGAACTTAGCTGCTCCCCTAAGACCTTCTTCCAAGTCTGAAGCAACTGCTAGGAGTAGAGACCCCCAGTAACACCTCAGTATTCCCCAGCTTGCTCATAGATAAACCAAGTGACAGAAGCATTACCTGCTTCTCCTGATGCAGAGAGAGAAAATCTCTTCAAGTCAGTGGTTCAAAGCTTCCTTTCCTAGCCAGGAAGAGTATCAGTGCTTCTCTGCTTCTCCAGTCAAGCCTGCTAGTGCTCAGATGGCTGATGTGCTCCAGGTACCAAAGCCAAGGCAGTATATCAAAAATTAGCCTACACAAAGTCTAAAAGGGAAAAGAGTTATTAAAAGCCAAGCAGCAGGAGAAAAAGTTTTGTTCTATAATTCTCCACACACTGCAAGGGGGAAGAGAGCTCCAGCAAGGGAGAACTTCAGAGACACACACATACACAGCATGGGCCTTCTTCCTGAAACACAGGTGCTTTTTATTTCTCTTGAAAGGTGTCCCAGAGAGAGCTCAGAAAACAGTAACCACATTCACCTGCTCTAGTAGCTGCTTTCTACAGGTTAGCTCAAGGTAGCATAAGAGCCAAAATTAAGACTACATCAGACCAAACTTTGCTATTTCTTCAGGAGCTTTCCACTCAGCACAAAGAGCAGCAGCAGCAACAACAGTAAAAAATAATCCATGTGCTAAGTATCGTAGAGCTACCAAGGTAAGAACACACACCCAGCAGATAGCACAGCTTCCCAGCATTACATACCACAGCAAAGCAGCCTCCAGCACAGCCTGGCCCCAGCTACACCTAACAACAAGCAGTCCCTTTGGCTAAACAAGAGGCTCTGAGCTGCCCCCGGTGTCCACCCTGCAGTCAAGAAGGGACACAGCAGCAGGCAGGTGTATTTTGTTTCTGTGCAGAATGTGTCTTGTGTTTTCCTCATGACTGGGCTGGGCATGCTGTGTGACTGCTGCTCTGTTCCCAGCCTAAATAAACAAGTGCCCCCGCTCCTTATTGCAAAGCTCTCCCTTTGTTTGAGCAAATTCATTTTTAAATAGAGTAAAAAGACTATTTTATTTTAAATAATAGCTAATTATTGCTCATAAGACAGAAATCTGTCACCCTTCTTCATTGTTTTTGCAGAAAGCTTCTTACCCAATATGTGCTTTTCAAACAGTAGGATACTACAAGGGTATTTTTCCTGTTTTCCTGGCTGCAGAGGCAGAGCAAATCCTAATTAAAACCTTTAAGTCTTATTCCATTTACAAGAAGGAGTGTAGTGTTTTTCTTTTAGCTTTTTTTTCCCCCCTTCCTTTCTTTTCTTTTCTTGTTTTTAATACAGGGTCTCAATGCCCATTACAAAAATTCCAATGCATCTTTGAAGTTAGCAGCTAATTATATTTCTCCAAGTTATATATCTGGAGTTCTAGATGGGGGAAAAGGCAATTACTTTTTTTCTCATTTAGCATAACAATCTCTGAAGCTTTATTGGAGCTCCAGCGAGTCATGCTATAGATCAGAGCCCAGGCTGGAAAGAGGAGGAATTTGGGGGGAAGGCAGGATGCTTACTCAGCTCTTCCAGGCTCCGTCCCTTGTTAGTATGCTGTCCCCACCAGGACACTCTCTAATTGTTTGTTGAATGACCGTGGTGCTTTTTGCCTCAATAACTTTCCTTGGTAGGTCATTCAGCACATTCATTATGGGGCACCTGCTAGCGCTGCTGTAGCGAAGGGTCTGTCAGCATTTTACAGGAGTTTATAACTTGGCTGTAAATGTTTGTGTGGAGCTGAAAATTGTTGCATGATTTCTCCCAGGCAGAAAGTGGCTGGATCAGCCCATTTGTTACCGTGTCACTTTGCCCAGGTCCTGTTGGCAGGGCTGCAGAGAGCAAAGCTCCTCCATGGGGTGGGGAGCTGTGTCGTGGTGTCAGCAGCCCAGGGCCCCCTGCCTTCTGGCAGCGGAGTTGTGGTGATGCCAGGCTGGGCTTTGCTCTGTGGTCTGCAAGGATAAAGGCACCCTCCCACTGTGGCTGCAAGGGGTGGGGGTTAGTAGCTGTTGATGGGCAGCAGTGCTCTGTTCCAGCTTGGGAGGCAGGAGAAACTCTGCAAAGCCAGACTGCTACAAAAACCATGGCACTAGTGTGCAGGTCTCTGATGCCCCCCACCCAGAGTGGGCTGGGATGCCTGATCCAGGAGAGCCTGAAGGGCTGCTGGCCATGCAAACCTTGATCTTCCACAGCTGAATTGTTCCAACCTTCAGTTTAACACTCCTCAGCTACATTTTGAAAGGATCTCTTATGCCTGGAGCATCTTGTCTTTCACAAAAGTCAACTTAAAAATGCTTCCAGAAATGGGACTGAAATGCGTGCATCTGCCCAGAGATGTGCACTTGGCCAAGCTGTGGTACCCTGAGGGTCACTGCATAAGTAGTTCTGTAGGCTTTCTTCTCATCAAAACTGCATTTGTGATGCTGTAAAGGAAAGGAAAAAGGCCTTCTCTAGCACATGCTGGAGCAGGGGGAGAGACTGAAGCCAGTTCCCAGCTGGTTTACAGCTCAGCCCCATATTTCTGTCCCCAGGATGAGTAACTAAAGAGATGGGTACCTCTGTGCTGACCTGCACCAGGAGGCAGCATGTTTACCCTCTCTGGCAGCTGATTTATTCCCTCTACTTCTGCATATGTTTTATTGTTGGGGCTGTCCCAGACTGCTGGCTATTTTTTCGGACTTGCCTTGCAGAGAACTGACACCAGGGATGAGTGCACAGAAGTGGGTTTTGGAAGAAAGGGGATGGAAAAGGACTTAAATGGAAGGAGCCAAGATTTGGGGCAGCCCTGGCATCAGAATCTCTTTAGAGTTTAATTTCCTGCAAACTCTCACCTTCTTTGTAAACTGCTGGTGTCAGAAATGGGACCAGGACACCAGGTTTTCCTGGGGGTATGGGGCCCCAGCTTCCTGATGCACCCCATTGCTGCATGGCTGTTCTGGTGGGACCCACCGTGCTGGAGCCCCTCTGCACGGCTGTGGGTGCAAGGCCAGGCATCTGCTGGGACCTCCTTGCCCTCAGCCGTTTTGCTGTTGAGCTGAAAATGCTCCCAGAGCCTTGGTCTCCTGCATGCTGCTTTGTGTGCAGTGATGGGTAAATGTCATCCTCTGACACCGTGTCAGGCAGAGCTGTTGCCCGTGATGACTGAGCCCTGCACTAGAAAATGAGGGTGGGGCAGCCCCCTCCCCACCGGCTCCCCTGGCCCCGGCTGCTTCTGCTCCCCACAGTCCCGCGGGCGCCGGAGCGGCTGCCGGCGCTGGGTCGGAGCTGTCTGCGTGTGCAGGGCACGGCACGGAGACGCTTCACTGCTGGGGAACCTGCGAGAAATTAAATTCTCCACTTGGCTGGTCCGGGTGACTTGGCTTTGCTCTGCCGACTTGTTCCTTCATTATTTTTTTGGCCGATAACTGACTGCAAGCTTGTCTTGTCTGGTTAATACCAGAGCAGCGGCTGCAGGAGAGGCAGAGGCTTGTCGGTCTCGGCGGGAGCACACTGTATTGCCCTCCCCACTTCATTTACTCTGTGGACAGGAGGGAAAAAGCCTCAAGATGCTGCCAAGCCTGGCAGCTGGGACGTGGGTTTTCTTCACAGGCTGGGTGCAGCCTGCCCAGTGCAATCCTGCCCGAGGAGGAGACTGGGACATGCGAGGAGACCTGCACAGGTTTTGTGTGCAGGGAAGGCCTGAGCTTGGATGGGGCCAGACAAGCTGAGGACAGTAATTATTAAGATTAATCTTCCACTCATACCTCTTGGAGCATGCCAAGGAGATCTCCAGGCAGCCTCGCATCACAGGTTTGTGATGGACTTGGCTGTTCTTGCTCTCTGGAGCTCCTGGTTCAGCAGCACCTGCGGCTAGAGGTTGCTAGTAGGAGGTGGGTGCAGGGACCGGCAGTGCCCTACTACCCACTCTGTGGTGGGTATTATGTCTGTATTGTGATCCCTTGTCCCCTAGAGAGACTCCACAAGGATGCCTGAGCTGTGGTTTCATTTACCAGCTGCATTTTCAGCATCATTCTCTGTGCCAAGAGACCTTTCTCTGCCCTCAGAGCAGCCTGAAAGGCTGGTGAGCTGGGCTGAGCTGGGCTCTCTGGCAGAAGTGTTTGAAGCAGTTTTACAGTTTTAGGTTCCCAGCCAGTACCTGACACCTCACCATGCTCAGCTTCTGCAGCACGACCCCATGCCATAGGCCCTGCCCTGCCATTATAGCACCCAGCAGAGGGTGCAGCATCCTCTTGCCCAGTGCTCATAGGGACACATGAGCAGGAGGCACCTAGTTTAAAAACCCTGAATAAGCTGATGGCATGGAGGTAGCACTCCTCTGACAGAAGCTTTAATGTCCTGGTACTCTGTGGCTGCCACTTCCCATCCCACACTGGGCAACCACTGCTCTGTCACTCTGGAGCTAAAGACTCCAAGGTCTTTCTGTCCAGAAGTACCATCTCCCCACATGGGTACTTTGCTATGCAGATTAATGCATTTTGGAGTGAGGGTCCAGAAGCTCATCTGCTGTGAGGTCAGAGGCAGACCTGGCAGTTCTTTTCTCAGGTGGTTTTGTAACAGAGTGTGAAGGGAGGGTCAGTCTGGTCCTATGTGATGGGTCTTTTCCTGGAAGACTGGCTGCCTGAGCTCTGCTTCAGAGCCACTGCTGTTGGCTCCTCGGAGCAAAGCTTAGCAAACGCAGGAGGTTTTTGTTTAATTAAAGCAAGCAGGGAATTTAAAGATTGAGTTTTCTCCATCCTGTGACAAATTAACCTCCTCTTTGCTCAGGAGGACAGGTGAAGGCTCCAGATCAATGATCTTACTGATGCCTGGCCTCTTCTCCTTTGGAGGGAGAGAGGAACAAAGTGTATCAGCCCCTGCCCCTGCAGCTGCCTTTGGGGCAGCGAGTGGAGTGACTGTGGGTAATGATGATGAATGGCACGATTAATGCTGGAACTTGGACCTAAAGCTGGAATTTTAGACTATTCATGGAACAATCCGGCTCCTGCTGAGCTATTTGGTGGCATTTAGAGTGCAGCCTAAAGCACCAGGGTGCTCCAGGTGAACCCCCTGATGGATGAGCATCCCTGATCCATGCCGGTGTTCCTGGGGTCAAAGGGCTCCTGTTTCCATGTCCAGCTTGATCCAGAGCTACCCACTGGGGAGGCTGTGGCTCTACCAAGCAGTGCCAGCATCTTGTGGTGACAACTGGCAGATGTGCACAGCACCCATGGGTGGGATGCCCTGGAGCAGAGACTGCATGGTTGCATTTGTCTCCCTCAGTCCTGGGCAGGAGGGATTCCTGTGCAGGCTGCCATTGCCACCCTGGAGAGCACTAGCATGGGAGTTTAAATACCAGGGGAAGCAGGAGAGAGTGACCAGTACAGGGCTTCCTTTGTGTGCTGCTGTTCAGAGCAGCTCCAGCACCACAGGTATGGCTTGTGGTGTTCCTGCTGGCCACAGGAGAAATACTGGTTTAATTCTGCACCAGCATTAATCATCAAGAGCAGTATTAGCTAAACTGCACCCAGCAAAACACTGCTTTGGAACAGTGTAATACTGAGAGCCTGGAAAACATTGATTTAAGCATGAGGGAGCTGGCATGGCTGTGTGCTGCTCCAGCAAGGGCACACAAATGGTCCAGGAGCATCAGACTGGGTGTGGGTTGATCTGCCTGCAGCCATGTTGCCAGGACATCTGCACACCCAAGTGGAGTGAATTAGAGTTCATAATCCAGACCCCTGGGCAAGCACAGTTGTTCATGAATGTGATTGTACTTTAACACAGGGCATAAGGGAAAGCCTGCTCCTGTGGGTTCCTAGCGGGCACCTTACTTGCCAAAGATACATTTGGTCATCTCCTGGGAGGTGGCATTTCATGTAGGGATGGTGTTCCTTGGCTAGCAGCCACCTGGCTGAGGCTCTGGAGGCAGTGCAGTCATCCCACTGGGCACAAGCATCTGTGCTGGAAGCCAGCAGCAGCCTCTAGTGCTTCTTGCCAAGGCTGTGGGATCTCTGTCCTCCACACCTGGTTGGACAGGGTGTAGGAGTTTGTGCTGGACTCGCTTTGGGTGTAAAAACCTTTTCTGAAGGAATGGTATCAGCTAAAACCCACCTTGACTCAAATGTGTACCATCACACAGCAGTGCTCCTCTGCATCCCATCACAAAGGGAAGAAGCTGACAAAATACACCCCTGACTTTTTAATTTTTGAGCATTTGACCCAAACTAATGGATTTACACATTTCTCAGGGAGCACTAGATGGATGTGACACCTGCAGCTCTGCCTGAACAATGCTGGCCCTTATCTATAGGCTTTGCTTTTCTAAACTCCTTCTTTAAATGTATTTTTATACAGCGGTGTTGACCTTTTCCGCCAGCCCCTGCGGAGCGAGGTTGTATCTTGTGTAAAAGTCATATCAAATGGGCCACAAAAAATCACTCTTGCCTGATTAAAATGAATAGTCTAGACAATGTGTGCATTTTCCTTCTGTGTCGTTAGCTTTGTGTGAGAGCTTGCAGCAATCAGGGCTTTTATGGGAGAAATACAGCTACAGGTACTGCTAGCTGCCTTAGCAGATACTAATTACAATCCTTGTAAGGATTGATTTGCAAAGAAAATTTCTATTGCCTCAAGGACAAACGTTTGTGCAAATCATATTATTGTGTGTGGAGAAATTGGTAACACTTTATGAAATGGTTCATTTATAAATACTTTACTATTTATTAAATTAAATGGTATTATAGCAATCCTTTTCTGAAGTTAAAACACACCAAGTGTTCTGCTTTGGCACTATTTCAGTGCTGCAAAGCAGCTATTAGATCCCAGTTGCCATCACCGCTTACGACTATTGTCGGTGCATTTTGTAACATGCTGGGTCTTGCACATCTGAGGCATCCATACCATGCTGAAGGATAACAAGAGAGTGGCTCATCTCTGCACCTCCTTTGTCCTTTCTTCATTTGGACCTGAAACTGTGGAATAGAATAATTTTGAAGTGGCTTGTTTCCTGGAGCATGGGGGTTGACTGTGGCAAGTCACACAAACCTCGTCTGTGATTGCCTATTTGGCTTCTTAAGCAAAGGTGACTTGTGCCTGGGCCCTGTAGGAAGCTGGGATAAATGCTCTGGGGACCAGGTTCAGCTGCTTTTGAATTGGAGAGAGCAGGACTTCCCCACCTGGGAGCCAGTTTGGATTTGCCTTGGCAAGCTGCAGCAAGGTGATACTGACCCAGGCAGCAGTATTGATACCTTGACTTGTCCTGCATGGCTCAGATAACAAGTGGTGGGTGCTCAGCCCTTGCCAGTGGGACCAGCAGGTCTCTAACCCACCTGGCAGCATATCTGATTGCTGTGCAGAGGGGCATGAGACTGGTTATGTTTCAGTACTTCCTTTGTCCCGGGATTTGACCCCCCCTCAGAGAGGAGTTGGGAGAGACCTGCGGGTGGGAAGCAACTTGTGTCACCTCCTAACCCTTGGGCTGGTTGGGGAAGTATTTCTGTGTACAAGCCAACTGTGTTCAAAGGTTCCCATTCCCACTCTTCCAGACCCGGAGAGACAGGAGCTGCTTTTCCATTTTCCTATGGGAATATTCTGTATTCCCATGTCAACTGACTCTTCCAACTCTTCCAACATGGAAATTGACAACTTTCCCCCCATTCCTATTGTGTATTTTACCTGGAAGAATTAGAAGAGGAAGAAATGGTGCTCTGCATCCAAGGTGCTCTGCTCACCACTGCAGCCCAGGGATATAAATGAGCCTGATGGTCACATCCATCAGTAATCAAAGATGAGTTAGTCCTACACATTAAAGATGCTGTGCCAGCTCTCCAGGCTGACCAGCTCCATTCCTGCTTTGAGAAGAAGTTGACCTTGCCTTCTAAAATTCTTGCCCGCTCCGTAAAACGAGCAGACAAGACATCTTTAGTGAGCTAGAAATTTCTCTTGAATGTACCCTCTTTAATTTATGTTCCCTCTCACTTCATTGCCTGCAGCAAAACCCATTAATGGTGGCAGTTTGTGACACAACTGAAGGTTCCTCTAATGGGCAGCTCTCCCGCAATTCCACTGCGCTCTGCCTTCGAAGGAGTCCGCTGCCGTTGCGGTGCTCAGCTCCAGCCCCTCCATTTCCCAGGCTCCAGAGACTAATCCGTCCTTCGGCTGCTTCTGCTGGCGCTATGGCAATATTTTCTCCCCCATCGTGGTAATCATGCAATGGTCTCTGAGAACAGCAGGAGAAGCAGTGCCTGTTCGATGCATAAAAGGTAAGATGAACTACATGTCATAAAACTTTTAAAAGTTCCTTTTTTTGTGTTTGTGCGGGGGTTATTTTATATGGCTTTTGATATGAAGCTAAAATTGCACATCAAAAAGGATAATGCATCTTTAAGCTGTTACAATGACTTCTAAATTTTTCATTTAATGTCAGTGAGGAAAAAACCCCCTCAGTTGGCTGAGTTACGTTGGTGAGATGGCTGTTTCATTCCATAAAGTGTCTGCAGTGGATTTGAACAGTAGGAAATCCAAGGGTGATAAATAGCTATTTCTAAGTAAATTTCATGCAATTGCCCTTTGGTTAAAGTCTTTCCTCTCAGCACTTTCCTGTGCACATAGCCCAACTAATAATATTCAGGAGCAAGTGCTTTCCAGTGTGACAACTGATTGCACTTTGAAGCAGTAAATGGCTGATTTCATAATTGGTATAATTTTTCACAAGTACCTGAATGTCATATACAGAAAGAATAAGCAACCTGGACTTAATACGGGAGCTTTTTCAATTCTCCTAAAAATCAATAATGTATTAAACCCCTCTAACTGATTAAAATAATGTGAACCCTGAGTAGGTTTTGTGAGGAAGGCAGGTTTCTTCAAGGGTGGCAGATTTATGGCAAAAGGGTTAATACATGGGGAGAAGGGGGATACGTTACAGATGGAGTCCGTTTTCCTAATTAAACTTTTATCAAGATTTCCCTGGTTTGAATTGTTTCACTTAGTGCAATGGAAAAGAGCATTCCCTTCAGTGCTCAGGGCAGCGCTCCTGAGCGATGCTGAGAGCACTGTCCTCGCACAAAGGATGGGGATTAGAGGGAAAATGGCATCCCTGCCAAAAATTGCGTGCTGGCCCCCAAGGGTCTCTCTGCCCAGCAACAGGAGAAGGCACAGGGCAGGTTTTCTGAGGTGAGCTTCACAGGTGTTGCTGTGGTCATCTCCACGTGCAGGGTCCTGCATCTGGGTCGAGGCAATCCCAGGCACAAATACAGGCTGGGCAGTGACTGGCTGGAGGATAGCCCTGAGGAGAGAGACTTGGGGGTGCTGGTGGACAAAAAGCTCAACATGAGCTCTCAGTGTGCACTTGCAGCCCGCAAAGCCAATCAGATCCTGGGCTGCATCAGGAGAAGTGTGGCCAGCAGGTCGAGGGAGGTGATCCTCCCCCTCTACTCAGCCCTGGTGAGACCCCACCTGGAGTACTGTGTCCAGTTCTGGAGCCCCTATTACAAGAGGGATGTGGAGGTGCTGGAACGTGTCCAGAGAAGGGCCACGAGGATGATCAGAGGGCTGGAGCACCTCTCCTATGAGGACAGACTGAAGGAGTTAGGGCTGTACAGTCTGCAGAAGAGAAGGCTCCGAGGTGACCTAATTGTCGCCTTCCAGTATCTGAAGGGGGCCTACAGGAAGGCAGGGGAAGGACTTCTCAGGATATCAGGTAGTGATAGGACTAGGGGGAATGGAATGAAGCTGGAGGTGGGGAGATTCAGGCTGGATGTGAGGAGGAGGTTCTTCACCATGAGAGTGGTGAAACCCTGGAATGGGTTGTCCAGGGAGGTGGTCGAGGCCCCGTCCCTGGGGGTGTTTAAGAGCAGGCTGGATGAGGCTCTGTCCAGCCTGATCTAGTGTGGGGTGTCCCTGCCCATGGCAGGGGGGTTGGAACTAGATGATCCTTGTGGTCCCTTCCAACCCTGAATGAAACTATGAAACTATGAAACGTGAGGACCTGAGCCTGAGCTGGGGCCATCTCCATATGAGGATCCAAACCCAAGGTGTGGTCACCTCTGTGTGAGTACCTGAGCCCAAGGTGTGGTTCCCATACAGGAATTATCCTGGTGTGTTTGGGGCAACTTTTTGCCCAGGGGCCTTTTTGCATGGAAAATCTCAATGAGTGTCCCAGTGACGTGAATCACAGAACCACAGAATGGTCTGGGTTGGAAGGGACCTCTGAAGGTCAGCTAGTCCATCCCCCAGTGTTATGAATAGGGTGACAAAAGAAAGAGCCTCTCTATTGGGAGATGAGCAGAAGGTTATATTTTTTTTTCCCCAGATTTTTAGGATTCCTTCAATTCCTTTAAGTCTATTGTGGGGAAAGGTTTGAGGCTATATTGAGAACACTTTTGTGATAGCAAAAGATAAAGCACAGATGCAGCCTGACAGCAGGGACATGCAGGGACATGAGCACAGGCAAGAGGAGGGTCCAGAAGGCAGGTGAGGTGTGTGGATGCCAAGCACCCAGGTGGCTGTGTTGGAGGTGCTGCAGCTGCATTGACCCTTGCTGGCACTGCTGGGATCTGGGGGGCTCAGTGCAGTGGGATTGTGCATAAATGCCTCGGAAGGGAAAATTAGGGGAAAGGATGACTTGTGATAAAGCCTGCGTAAGATGCTGAAGCCCACAGTACTGCATCCACCTCCTGTGCTGTGGTCATCTGCCTGTGCCTGACAAGGCAGCACCTTGTTCCCTCTTCTTGAAGGAGACAGGTCCCTGCTTGCCCCCATTTAGGCAGTTGGGTAGGAAAGCACATAACTGCCAGACCTCACTCAGCATCCCCAGACCTCCCCAGGAAGGGAGATCTCCTTCCCAGGGTGGCCACGTGCAAGTGAATCGAGGAATCTATTTAAACTTCACTTCTCAAGATCGAGATCAGACATCTTAAGCTCTGTATTATTCACGTTTGTCTATTGTTTCTAACTCATTTCCTATTTTCCAGCTGAGGGACTCTGCCAGAAGCGCTCTTTGCCAGAGATTAAAACAATTTAGGAAGCAGACACCCAATTCCTTTCTTTGGATAGTAGGCAAATTGGATATCTGTGAGAAGAAAGCAAATTTTATTATCAACAGATAGTTTGCTACTTAACTATCCTTAAGAATCCCCCAGTATTTACAGGCTTTTCCTAGCTGTCCTGAGCCAAAAGGAAAACATGGTGCACACTCATGGTGCTCCGGCTGCTGCCATCTTTGGCTCCGTGCTGGCTGCCCAATACCACTGTGGGACCACCTGCAGACCAGGAGGGCAGTGCAGGGAGTAGGTATTCACAGTATCACAGTATCACAGTATCACAGTATCACCCAGGTTGGAAAGGACCTCGAGGATCATCGAGTCCAACCTGACACCGCAGACCCCATGACTAGACCATGGCACCAAGTGCCACGTCCAATCTCCCCTTGAACGCCTCCAGGGTCGATGACTCAACCACCTCCCTGGGTAACCCATTCCAATGCCGAATGACTCGCTCGGTGAAGAACTTCCTCCTCACCTCGAGTCTGAACCTCCCCTGGCGCAGCTTGAGACTGCAGCAGTGGGAGTAAAGATGCTGGAAAATAAATGTACCTGATAGAGGGGAAAGAGCTCAAGGTGCTCCCACCCTCACAGGAGGGATCAGCCTTGGTGAGCTCCCCATGAGCTCTGGCACATTGTAGGTGGCAGCAGTACTCGTGGAGCAGATGTTTGGTTGGGGGCTTAGTCTCTGCTGGGGCAGTGTCCTGCCTGTGTGGGGATGGGTCCAGCCAGCCCAGGGCCTTTCAAGTGATGTCACATGTGCTGATGATGGGATTTTATGCTGAAGCTGTTTTGGTTTGTTTGTGTGGTTTGTTTGGTTGGTTTTTTTACTGATGCTTGTTTTATACCTTTACCAAACACCAACCATTAAAACACAAGCAGGATTGGGAGATAGGGGAGAGAATCTCACAAAGTTCAATAAGGCAAAGTGCAAGGTCCTGCACCTGGGTTGGAACAATCCTCCTTATCTGTAGAGGCTGAATGGTGGTAAGATTGAGAGTAGTCTCACAGAAAAGGACTTGGGGATGCTGGTGGAGGAGAAGCTGGACATGAGCCAGCAATATGCACTTGCAGCCCAGGTGAGACCTCACCTGGAGTACTGCATCCAGCTCTGGAGCCTTCAACACAGGAAGGACATGGACCTGCTGGAGGGGGCCCAGCCATAAAGATGACCAGAGGGCTGTAGCACCTCTCCTGGGAAGACAGGCTGAAAGAGTTAGGGTTGTTCAGCCTGGAGAAGAGAAGACTCCAGCAAGACCTTATAACTACATTTCAACATCTGAAGGGGCCCTACAGGAAGGCTGAGGAAGGGTTGTTTAGAAGGGTTTGCAGCAATAGGATGAGGGGCAATGGTTTGCAAGTAGGGCAGGGAAGATTAGGGCTGGACATATGGAAGATGTTCTTCACAATGAGGGATAGTGAGAAGAACTCAAATACCACAGGCCAGAGGGTGGCTGTGCAGCCTTCATGGTAGCTCTGTTGTGTTTTAGCCTGGCTGGTTTATGCCCACTGGAGAAGCCTTTGCTTTGAGTTTGTCACTCCATGTATCTCCTCTGATGTTTGTAATGAGGCCAAGGGACATGTGAAATAGAATTTATGTCATTAGCTGTGGATCTCATTGATTTGTATCAAAATAGCCAGTTTAAATGTAATTACCACTAATTTGTGAAAATGCACCATTAGATATGTAAATTCATTGGCTAATGGATGCTTGTGGCAGGTTGCAGTGCCTGGGCTGATGTAGGATAATGGATCAGAACTGTTGCTCAGGTTGCTAAGCAGGCTCCCAGGGGCTGGGTTTTGGTGTCTGGACACACTGGGACTCCCAAGCATCTCCCCCAGACTGTTGCACAGGACATAAACCACATGGGACCTGAGGCTTTCTTCTCAAGTAAAGGTGCACTGTCTCCCAGTGGGACAGGAATCCCTAAGGCACCAGCCTAAGGGATGGTGCAGGAAAATCTGCAGGAGTCCAGGAAGACAAAGGGAGTGGCTCTTAAAATTATACAAGGATATTAAAAAAACAAATAAAAAATAAAACAAAATCCTGGAATCATTCATCAGGATTGCTGTAGTTCTTGACCACAGAGTCAATGATTTATTTAATCTTAATATATTCCACAAAGAGTCCACATATTTCCATAAATATGTCATATCTACCTAATACATAGTAATGAACCTGCTCCAAGGGTAAATAAATAAGATCTAAGCTCAGCAAGCCAATGTTTATCAAAGGGAGATATAGAGATATTGAGTCCTTTAAAGTACCATTCTTCACAGCAATCACAACCAAGTTAAGCAATTTATAACTTGTCAAGTCAATTAGAAATCCTCAGTGCAAGCCCAAGCCTGGAGCAAGGTGGCTCTGGCAAAGTGGACACAGCAGTGCGTGCACAAGCAGGTGTGAGCACGTTGGTGCATGGCTGGTGCACAATGAGCATGATGTACTCCAAACTGTTGGTGCTGCTCCTCCACAAACACTGCAGGGCCATTGGGGAGTTTCCTCTAGAAGATTTTTCTATATAGAATAACAGAATTGGTTTTGTTGGAAAAGATCTTTAAGATCACCACGTCTGACTGTTAATCCAGCACTGCCAGGTCACAACTAAACCATGCCCCTCAGCACCACATCTAGATGGCTTTGCAGTCCCTCTAATGAAAGGGACACTACCGGAGCCCTGAGCAGCCTGTTCCAGTGTTTGACAACACTTTCAGGGAAGAATTTTTACTTTATCTCCAACCTAAACCTCCCTTGGTGCAACCTGAGGCCATTTCCTCTCATCCCAAGTTACTCGGGAGAGGAGACTGACCCTGACCTCATTCCAACCTCCTCTCAGGGAGTTGTAGAAAGCAATGAGGTCTCCCCTCAGCCTCCATTCTTCCAGAATAAGCAACCCTAATACCCTTAGCTGCTCCTCATTTGTGTTCCAGACCCTTGAATAGCTTTGTTGCTCTGTGGACATTCAGTTTAGTTTCCGTAGTCATTCTTACGCAAATAGAATAGAATAGAATAGAATAGAATAGAATAGAATAGAATAGAATAGAATAGAAGAATAGACCAAGTTGGAAGAGACCTTTGAGATCATTGCGTCCCACCTATCATCCAACACCACCTAATCAACTAAACCATGCAACCAAGCACCCCATCAAGTCTCCTCCTAAACACCTCCAATGACTCCACCACCTCCCTGGGTAGCCCATTCCAATGGGCAATCACTCTCTCTGTGTAGAATTTCTTCCTAACCTCCAGTCTAAACCTTCCCTGGCACAATTTGAGACTGTGTCCTCTTGTTCTGGTGCTGGTTGCCTGGGAGAAGAGATCCACCTCCACCAGTCTACAACCTCCCTTCAGATAGTTTTAGACAGCAATAAGGTCACCCCTGAGCCTCCTCTTCTCCAGGCTAAGCAACCCCAGCTCCCTCAGCCTCTCCTCACAGGGCTTGTGTTCCAAACCCCTCACCAACTTCATCGCCCTTCTCTGAACACATTCCAGCAAGTCAACACCTTTCCTAAACTGAGGAGCCCAGAATGTTTCAGGAGGGGAACTTTTAGTTTCATACATGGAAGGATTTGCTAATTTTTCTTTTGAGAATCACTTATTTGGAGAAACTGAAATTGTTTCAAACTGGAATTTTTCCTTGGACTGTTTTAACTTGGTTTAATCCATTGTTCCATGGAATCGTGTAGCAGTGCATACTATGATGCAATATTCCAGCATAAATGCTTTGATACAAATACACTGAATAGACACAATGCAATTGCAAAGGGAAATAGCTGATGTTTGTTAGAAGTTGTGCCTTTTAAAATCTTATTTTCTAGAGCCAAGCACTTCCTGTCTGTGTTGTAATTAATTTGACAAAGTCAATAATAATAGAATATTCTGATTGTGTCAATATGACATGTAATATTATGCACTTCTGCTGCCATTATGCATATTATGACATGACTTGACATGCTATGACAGGTCACATTATGCACTACTACTGATGTCATAAAATAATGTGAAAGTAAGGAAAACAAAATTTGAAATGAAAAATTTTGAAACAAGTTCAGTTCTTCTTCCTAAGAGAAATCCACTAGGAATTGATTTCTTTCCTCTTTTCATTTCTATTTTAATGTTTGGTTCAGAAGGCAAATGGCTCCTGAAGAGTTAATGCTTCCCACGAGGATGGAGCCCCGGGTTTTGATTAGCTCACACAGCCATCACTTGCTCCTCAGCGTGGAGCTCCTTCCCGATCCACGTAGGTGTCCCTGTGTCCCAGACACGGTGGCACATCCATGCTTGGCACACACACCACGTGCAGAGCAGGAGGGTGGGTGATGTGTGCTCACACAGCCATGGCAAGGGATGGCAGCCTCCACAGGTCAGTCTGAGCAGGAAAATGTCAGTCCTGCAGATCCCGGCGCAACAGATGTGAAAAGTCTTCATGGTGTGGTAAAAACACAATGAAAGAACGTAGGAATTTTGGGGTTATAAATTAAAGTCTCTTGTCCTTTCAGTTGCAGAAGCTGTGATGTTCTCCTCCTTTTGGAGGAGAAGTGGATATGTGGTCCCTGGGCCTCTATGGGTGTGGTATCTGCTTTTTGTGGCCTCTGCCCTGCACCTCCCAGCTCTGTTGCCTCCTGCTCTGGGCATTCACAGAGGAGGTGGTTACTCTGTTCTTTCCCCCAGTAAAATAATTTATTCATCTTCTGCTTTGCTGCCTGCTTATTGCTTTGCTCACCCAGAATACTCAGGCTTTGTGCTGGCTTTTAAAACTTTTCAGGAGGAGCATGTGGAGAGCAGAGAAAAAAAAATGGAGAACTCCTCTTGTGCAGACAGACATGTCCTGGCAGACGAGGTGACACATGGGTGATGAAGATGCTGGCTGACACCAGACTGGCACCTGTTTTCCTTGTGAGCTTCTCATGTACACTTCTACAGCATGCTGATCCTGATTTATATTCCTTTTTACAGGGATACACTGATAATTCTCCCTTCCCAAAGACACAAAGCAGTTTGGAATGTGCAGAATAGGTCACTGGTGAGCTGGATGTTTACAAGCGTGAGTCTGTCCTGTGCTTCTGGCTGATGTAGCTGCAAAGGTGCAGATTCCCTGTGCAAATCATTTAGGGAAAATGGCACTTGCTGGCAGGCAGGTAGGAGCTTCAGTGGCCTGGAGACTAAAGAATGGGAACCAGGGACTGTAGACTGTGCTCAGTGCTCTCCTGCCTGTGAACCAGTCGGATAACGGCTGGGATTTGGATTCATTTTTAATGAAATACTTTTTGCAACAATCCTACAGCAGCCCCAAATGGTGGCAGATAAGAGGACTGCCAGGTGGAAGGAAGATCTCCTGTCTCAGCTGCTTTGTGAACTCCTCCTGAAGGGAAGCCAATGAGGTGCAGTGGCGATGGGGGCAGGGGGAGGGACACTGACAGGATGGGCAGTGGTGGCCAAAGTGGCTGCAGAGAAGAAACGTCAGTGCTGGCAAGCAGCAGGAGGATTGGACTGGCAAAGGCAAGAGGGGTGAGTGTGGGTGCAGTGGGGACCCCTGACCCTCTGAGTGCCAGAACACAGGGCAACCTGACATCCCTCACCCTGCTGCAACCCTGTGCCTGAGCTGGCACCTGCAGTCTCAGGACAGAGACTGGGAGGGCACTTTTGGCATGTTGCCTTTGAGGACACCCCTGCCCTGGCTTTGGCTGCTGCCTACTCCTGAGCAGCCAAAGCAGGACAGGGGGGTGGTAGGAGATGGGGAGATGGCCTGAGGACCCTTTGGTGATGCTCCTCTGGGGCAGGGACATTTGCAGTACATCTGCCATCTCTCTTTGGATTGAAAGTCACTCTGCACAATTATTCTCTTGTCCTCAGGTCCTAGCAGCACTGCTCCTGACTTACAAGTGATGAAATTTCTGCATGAGGAGCATCGTGCATGTGCTTTGCTAAAGCTTATCTGTTGTCATCACTCCTCTGATGAAGCCACCATAGGACCATACAGGTGACTATGTGCTGCTGCTCTGAGGATGAATTCATGTCTTGGAAGAGAGCCATCCCTGCTCAGGTCCCACCTCTCTGCAGCCCTGCATTAGTACCAGCACTCTTCCCACACAGCCTGCACCAGCTAAGCACCACACAGGATGGGTCACCAACACCCCATGGCCATGGTTCTCCCTGTTTGCAGTGGGCTGACTCTGCTTGCAGCTCTCACAAGGGAGGGGTTCAGCTCTGCTTCTCCAGTGCTTGTGCAAGGGAATGGGAGCTGAGTCCTCTGTAAGGGAACATGTTTGTTAGTGGCTACCAAGCCCATGGGATGTGGCCTGCCTGGGCACAGTGGAAGTGGTGGGAGATCCCTGCAAAGTCCATTCTTCCAGCAACATGCCTTGATAGGCTCTCTGTCCTTGGTGCATGGGAAAGTCAGAATTGCTGTGACAATTCTTCCTGGGCATGAGAAACTCTGGTGATAGAGAAAGTTCATGCATGGACCTCAACAGTGTCATCTTCAAATGGATATGTCAATTTTTATTGTTCAGTGCTGATGGAGTGCCCAGCAAAATGGCTTGGAAAAACTTCAGCTCAAACAGCCTCCATCTTCTGCTCCCAGCTCTTGCCCCACTCTCCATCACCATTCTCCTCCTCAGCAGCTGCAGGACAGTATCACAGTATCACAGTATCACTTAGGTTGGAAAGGACCTCGAGGATCATCGAGTCCAACCTGACACCGCAGACCCCATGACTAGACCATGGCACCAAGTGCCACGTCCAATCTCCCCTTGAACGCCTCCAGGGTCGATGACTCAACCACCTCCCTGGGCAACCCATTCCAATGCCGAATGACTCGCTCGGTGAAGAACTTCCTCCTCACCTCGAGTCTGAACCTCCCCTGGCGCAGCTTGAGACTGTGTCCCCTTGTTCTGGTGCTGGTTGCCTGGGAGAAGAGGCCAACTCCCTCCTGGCTACAACCACCCTTCAGGTAGTTGTAGAGGGCAATAAGGTCACCCCTGAGCCTCCTCTTCTCCAGGCTAAACAATCCCAGCTCCCTCAGCCTCTCCTCATAGGGCTTGTGTTCAAGGCCTCTCACCAGCCTTGTTGCCCTTCTCTGGACACGCTCAAGTGTCTCAATGTCCTTCTTAAACTGAGGAGCCCAGAACTGGACACAGTACTCAAGGTGCGGCCTAACCAGAGCAGAGTACAGGGGCACTATGACCTCCCTGCTCCTGCTGGCCACACTATTCCTAATGCAGGCCAGAATGCTATTGGCCCTCCTGGCCACCTGAGCACACTGCTGGCTCATATTCAGGTGGCTGTCGATCAGCACACCCAGGTCCCTCTCTGTCTGGGAGCTCTCCAGCCACTCCGACCCCAGCCTATACCTCTGCATGGGATTGCCATAGCCAAAGTGCAGCACTCGGCACTTGGACTTGTTGAAAGCCATCCCATTGGACTCTGCCCATCTTTCCAGTCGGTCGAGGTCCCTCTGCAGAGCCTTTCTACCCTCTAATTGACTAACATCTGCCCCTAACTTTGTGTCATCTGCAAACTTGCTGATGACTGACTCTACCCCTTCATCCAGATCATCAACGAATATGTTGAAGAGGACAGGGCCCAGCACTGATCCCTGGGGGACACCACTGGTGACTGGCCTCCAGCTGGATGCGGCACCGTTTACGACCACTCTCTGGGCCCGGCCCTCCAGCCAGTTCCTAACCCAGCACAGAGTGTAGTGGTCCAATCCACAGGCTGACAGCTTAGTCAGCAGTTTGCTGTGGGGGACGGTGTCAAAGGCCTTGCTGAAGTCTAGGTAGACCACATCCACAGGCCTCCCCACATCCACCAGGCGGGTCACCTGATCATAGAAAGAGATCAGGTTGGAGAGGCAGGATCTGCCCTTCCTGAATCCATGTTGGCTGGACCTGAGCCCTTGGCCATCCTTCAGGTGCGCAGTTATTGCTGCCAGGATAATCTGCTCCATCACTTTCCCTGGCACTGAGGTCAGGCTGACTGGCCTGTAGTTTCCAGGTTCCTCCATCCGACCCTTCTTGTGGATGGGGACCACGTTGGCCAGTTTCCAGTCATCTGGGACCTCACCAGTGAGCCAGGACTGGAGGAAAATGATGGAGAGTGGCCCAGCTAGCACATCCGCCAGCAGGACAGCTGCCTGCTCACTTCCCAGAGGAGCAGAGGCTGCGAGCAAGAGGCTGCCCATGATGCTTGTGCCAAGAGGATTCAGGAGTGTGCAGTTGGGTGGATGCCTGAGTGCTGGGAGCTTTGCAAGATGCTTCTTGCCAGCCCTTCCACTTGTCTGAGCTCCACAGGGGCCTGCAATAGGGAGAGCGTCTGGAGGGACCTCACTAGCCTTAGAGTGAAAGGCTGGCTCTCAGCTGTCCTTCCACAGCGCCACCTTGGCCGCCTGGACCTCCTGCCAGCCAGCGCAGCACCGGGCACCGCTCTGGGCACGGGAAATGCTGTCTCAGGGTAGAAGTTATCTCATGTTCCAGGCTCATGTTGGAGTGCCACCTCCATCTCCATGAAAGCAAATGAAAGGGGTTTGATCCAAATTGCATTTCCTCTCGTAGTCTGGAGTATGACGGCACATTAAAGCCTGTAATATTCCACTGCTGCTCTTTTGCATGATTTTTTAATTAAAAAACTATGGAGTAAACAAACATTCTGCTCTGGAGTAGCCCTGCAGAGACCCATCCGTAGGCACATTTACATGCCTGCACTTTTTTTTTTTCCAAGAAAGTTTATATCTTAACAACAACAACAACCACCACCAACCACCACCACCGCCACCAAATATTAATACCCTCACCCACCCAAACAGTTAGCATTGGATAAAAGTTTGAAGTGAAAGGCAGCTGGCAACCTTCTCCAGCCCGTGAAATGATATTAACATTTTATTATTCTAAGGTGAGCTTTTTGAAACGGAATTTTAAATGTTACCCTGCTGTTCCAGAACACAAAAACCTTTAATTTTATGCAAATGAACAGCGAGGAGCTGAGCGCTTAATGTAAACGAACACTTTCTTTGTAAGGAGAGGTTGGGTTGGAAGGGGGGGGGGGAGGGGGGGGAAGGAAAAAAAAAAGAAGGGGGAAAAAAAAAAAGGAAAAAGAAAAAAAAAAAATTCCCAGGGATTCTTTAATTGCTGTCTGAAATTATGTAAATCCCACCGCTAGGCAGAACGCAATTATCCCGTGCCCCTCTCTGCCAGCATTGCTAATGTCTAACAAAATATCGGTGGGTGACATTTAGTCGAGGTAATGCAAATGAGAATTAATTTTTTTTCCAAGACAAAGGGCAGCTAAAAGATCACCTCGTTCGTACATGGGGGAAGGGGGGGAGAGGGGGGGAACAGAGCTGCAGGGCTTTGCTGGAGGGGAGCAGCGCTGGATATGGGGAGCGAAGGACCTGAAAAGTTGGGCTGTGGCGCTTGAGATGTTAAGAGGCTTGAATGTGTCCAGAGAAAGACAACGAGGTTGGGGAGAGGCCTCGAGCACAAGCCCTATGAGGAGAGGCTGAGGGAGCTGGGGTTGTTTAGCCTAGAGAAGAGGTGGCTCAGGGAAGACCTTATTGCTGTCTACAACTACCTGAAGGGATGTTGTAGCCAGGAGGGGGTTGGTCTTTTCCCCCAGGCAACCAGCACTAGCACAAGAAGACACAGTCTCAAGCTGTGCCAGGGGAAGTTTAAGCTCGAGGTGAGGAGAAAGTTCTTCACTGAGAGAGTCGTTAGCCACTGGAACGGGCTGCCCAGGGAGGTGGTGGAGTCACCATCCCTGGAGGCGTTCAAGAGGGGATTGAATGTGGCACTTGGTGCCATGGTTTAGTCATGAGGTCTTGGGTGACAGGTTGGGCTTGATGATCTTTGAGGTCTCTTCCAACCTTGGTGATTCTGTGATTCTGTGTGATTGAGGACAGCTGGGCCCAGGCCAGAGTCCCTAAGTCTTTCTTTATCTTTTTCTTCTGTCAAGGAATGAAACCCGGGGAGGTGGGGGCAGGTTGGTTGTTTGTTTTTCTTTTTAATTCATGGTCATCCTGCCATGGGGGCAGGGTAGGAAGTGTGATTGAAACCCCCTAATAGCTCTGCCTGGTGTTGGGGAAAGGCGGCTTGTGATTTATCACCTACTTGTGCTGATAACTAGCAATAATTCTATTAAATATTCAGAGTGAGGCTTTTGCAACACAATTATCAAACAGGATTTGTTGGTGCAGAAATGCTTCATGAGCACAAAAAGGTGCAGCAGGAAAAGGGCTTTGCAAAGGGTTTCCCTTGGCCCCATGTTCACCATGCTGGGGTCACCTCTGTGCTTGGAAGGCGAGGCCACAAGTCCCATTTTCATAGCATAAATTAGAGAAGTCATACAGGGATTTTCCTTCTTTTCTCTTTCTGTTTTCCATTTTGGTTTTCATTTTCATCCTTGCATTTCACAGCTACCTCCGCTTCCAAGGCCGTGTCTAAGAGCTTGTGACTCTGCTCACCTTTTGAGAGAGAAAAGGAAACCCCATGGGAGCTGCTGCGAGGCAGGGGCAGATCTGTGTGAAGAGTGATGAAGTATACGGATGCTCAGAAGGCTCCGGATCAGGGTAAGAAGTGCTTGTGGAATTATCCTTTGAAATGTACACTCTCTGCAGGGAGGCCCCGGGGATCATCCTTGCTGGAGGAGACGGGCTGAGTTGCACCATCTGCTTGGGATTTAGGACAGGCAGAGCTGTGAAAATCTGAATTAAAAATACAGAGTAGCAGGAAATAGTTTCCTCTTGCCCTGCCTTTTTGAAATCATACCAAGCAAAACTGGATGGCTGGTGCCACCTGCATGCCACGGTGTTCCTGGTGACAGGGTTGGGTTGCTGGTGGGTAGTGGGGACCCCTGGACTTGCAGACCTGCACCATGGGCTCTGCACCCAGCACAGCCCCACCTAAGCACTGCAAAGCTTAGACATGTCTCCATTGTTTGTATTTGGTTCTTGCTGCATCAGCTCCTCACATCTCACTAAGGCAACAAGAGAGGGGTTAATGCCCATGAGGAGCCCCAGAGCTGGCCAGCTCTCCTGGGCAGGTGCTGCTAGCAGCCTGTGACCCACTCCAGCATCCTGTTTATGAACATGGGAGTCGAAAGAGGAATGGATGTATCATCTGTTTCTCATTGTGTCCCCTTCCTTTGAGCTGTTGGAGCTAGTGCACGGAGAAATGTGTTCCCCTGATGCCCCCACCATGACCACCACCCTGCCCAGACCCTCCCCCAGCCAGGCTGGGCACCCACCAATACCAACCAGGGGACAAAGGCGAGATGGTGCAACTGCAGGCAGAAGCTGTCCTTTGGCTGCTTCCATGCAGACAGGGACTGCTCTCAGCCTCCTAAAATTTATAATCTTTATAATCTAAGATTTAGACTCTTCAAAGCTTTCTGCCTGTCTTTAACCCGTAGCACATGCATAGCCTCCATGGGATTGCTCATCTGCTAGGAGTTAAGCACGTACATAAATCTCTGCGGGCCGGGGCCCCGAGGCATTCCCACGCACACGTGCACACGCATTCCCGCACACACGTGCACATGCATTCCCGCACACACATGCACACGCATTCCCACGCACACGTGCACACGCATTCCCGCACACACGTGCACACACATTCCCTTGCACACACGTGCACACGCATTCCTGCACACACGTGCACACACATTCCCTTGCACACATGTGCACACGCATTCCCGCACACACGTGCACACGCATTCCCTTGCACACATGTGCACACGCATTCCCGCACACGTATGCACACACATTCCCACGCACACGTGCACACGCATTCCCGCACACACGTGCACACGCACTCCCGCACACATATGCACATGCATTCCTGCATACATGTGCACACGCATTCCCGCGCACACGTGCACACACATTCCTGCACACATGTGCACACGCATTCCTGCACACACGTGCACATGCATCCCTGCACACATGCATGCACGCATTCCCGTGCACATGTGCACACACATTCCCATGCACACGCATTCCTGCGCACATGCATTCCTGCACACACACGTACACGTATTCTCATGCACACATGTGCACATGCATTCCCACACACACACACATGCACATGTGCACGCACATTCCTGCACACAGGTGTAACACAACAGCCACCCTGAAATGCACTCATGGAGCAGTTGGTGCCAGAGCAGGGAGGCACACACCAAGCCCTCAATGCTCGTGCCAACCTCCTGAACATTTCTCCAGCATTTTGGATGCTACAGGGTTGTTGAACTCCTGACACAACCTTAGCAGATTGCTTCCCTGAGCCTGGGTCTCAAGGAGCAGGAGGGGGATGACAGCTGGCAGGAATCATGCTGGAGGTGAGCATGAGCAGGGGGCAGCCATGCACAGTCACAGACAGCACTTGGGCCAGAGGGGGAACAAAGAATAGCTCAGGAAATTACTGACATGCAGGTACTTAGTAAGGAAGGGAATGTGTGGAAGGCTCACTGTGCAGCATATCTTTACCTCATCACCTCATCTCCCTCCCCTTGCTCCTAGCCTGACCAGGACAGTGTGCACAGACTGGGGCTGCTCAGCACATGTGCTTTGCTCCAGCCCAATGTAGCCTGTGCAGCCTCCTGTGCCCAGATGCTCTGGTGAAGATTTGTTACCAGGTTCCGTCACATCAGCTTCATTTTCACCAGCGCAAACTGGTCCAATGGGATGGAGAATTTAACTGATGTAAGAAACCAGGACAGTTTTTATTGTGGGCTGGTAGAACTGATAAAATGCTGTGCCAGCCACAGTATGTCCTTCCAACAGACAGTGTTTGGGGGGGTGTTTCTCCAGCTGTTTGCATTTAGCAGCACAGTAGTTGCAGAGGTCTGGTCTGTGAGACTTCACTGTGCAAATCTCTGAGCTTTAGTTTCCATGCAGTAGTTTTGCCATCAAACAACAACAAAATAAAAGGAATACATTTAAAATCATCCCTCTGAAGCTCTATTTTTTTTTTCCTTGTGTAACATTTAAGTCAGATGATTTGACCTTCCATCAAATTACTCTTTCCACTTCAGCTCTGGTGTTTGCAGAGGGAATGGATAAGGCCTCCTTCATCTGGGGTTAGAAAATCCAGGCAAAAACATCAGATGGGAAGAGGCATTTCAGAAATGCCTCGTGTTCTACAGCCTTCACTGCATTAAGGACTAAATTGCATTCGTTTCCCTCAAACATCATCTGCCCGCTGCTCGAGTCATGGCCGCTGGAACCGAAGGGGCTGGGACAGGCGGCGGGGCACAGGCCATGTTCCAGCCACCGGCGTGCCGCGGGCTGGGCTTACCCCCGCACCGCGCCACTGCCTGCGCCCGCAGTGGCTCGGGTCAACTGCTATTTGTCAAAGGCAGCCGTGGCCGTGGCCCCGGGCAAAGTGCTGATCACAGCACAGCACCCTCTGAACTGACCCGGGCATTTAGCCTTTTCTGAGAAATATTTACAGAAAGGTCAGCAAATGCTTTGTGACAGGATGCTAGCACATCCCTAACCCACTCCTTTCTCACTCCCCACCTCGCCCCATGTGCCTGGCACAGAGCAAACTGGAACTAGAGGTCTCTGGCACTGACATTTCTTCCTTCATATCACACAAACCCTGCCATGAGCTCCTGCTCCCATAACCCCATGTGTTTCCAGAGGATGTTTTTGTATCAGCCAGATATTCTCCTCATGCCCCCACAACAGGGTTGTGCTCTGTGAAGCAAAACTCTGCTCCCCATGCTCTGCTTGTCCTGACCAAAGCCTACACTGCCCTGGTCCCCATCCCCATTGCACCAACACCTCTCAGAGTCCAGATTTGGGAGCTTTGGTTGGAAAGGAATCAACAGGACCCACTACTGAAAATGCTGACAAGGAGAATGCTGCAGTGGGGTTACGAGCAGGATGGCTCTGTGCACTACACCGTGGCAGAACCAGCTGCCTTTTCCTGATGGCACCAGGTACCCTGGGCACTGGAGCCAACTGTGCTTCCCTATCCTATTGCCAGTGATTTCTTTCATCACACTCACTTGCTGTTCTCACTACAACTGTGTTCAGGCAACCTCTGCTACTGGGTACTCACTAACCTGTCTGCTGGCTCTGTCTCTGCTTTCCCGTTCCACTGTCAGCAGTGTCAGCTGCCCATCCTGGCAGCAGCCAGCTCGTGGTGAGGCAGACAGACAGACACAGCAGCAGCAGGAACCAATCACTCTAAACAGCTTTACCAGCTAGAAAGTTCCTTGCAAGAAAATAGAGCAGTGAGGGGCACATGGTCTTGAGGAAGAAACAGGCTTACAGTCCCTGAGCCCTGCCTGCCCTGAAATGGCCTGGGATTCTAAGCAGATCAGAGTAAAAGCCTCCTGGAGCTGGGTAATTCTGCCTCGTTCTGATAAGCCAGTAACCCCATTAATAGAGAGTCTGGCATGGAGGGAGCTGTGCTGGGAAAGCACTGCACCTCAACATACACAGCAGATTAAAAAGGACTTAATCACAGTGCAGCCACCAAGTGCACTACATGGCATTATTCCTCTGAAATAAAATTGTATATACAGCCTATCTGAGAGCAGCACAAAATAAATAGTTTTAAAATCTAAGATTACTGAAGGTCTGATTTTATTTATTTATTTTTTTAATTTTATATCGGTGGCTGAGTTCTGCTCTTGCTCCAAAGGATTAGAGGGATAATTCCATTACAATTTAGTAACAAGATTAAAAGAGCCAGTTATCCATTTATGGGGTCTATGGAAACGAGCAGTGGCTTCTGGAGGTCTCAGGCTCTGGGTAGGTGTATCACTCACATCACAGTCACATACAAATCAGGTTAAGACACAGGCAGGACATGCCTGAGGTGAAAAGGTCTCTGAGGCCACCTGTGCTGCCTTTACCGTGAGAAGTGTTTGGGGTTTTGAAAGGATGCCAGCTGGGAGACTTTCTAGTGGGAATGGTCACAGAGTGGAGGAGAAAAGAAAGAAGAGCAAGAAGGATTGGTCTAGAAATAGAAGTGTTCAAGCAGCTCCCTCAGGAGTGGAGCACCAGTAGCACAAATATCAGTGCTGAGGAATTGTTCCACACACCTGCTGACACCGGAGTCCCCAGGACAGGGTGAAGGAGACACAGTACCCATTTGTGGGGTAGCTGCTCCCAGGGCCAGAGTCAGTCCCTGTGAGGAAATGGGCAGGAGGGTGCTGAGTGGCTGTGATGGAGGTTGCTAAGTTCTTTCAACTGTGCAGAGTATGTGAGAAACACTTATCAGCCAGAGCCTGGAGAGTGCCAAGATTTGGTAACCAGGATCTTGGCATGTTTCCTATCTCCGCATCTGGAAGAAGAGTTTGTGACAGCTTCCATAGCAAGTTTAGTTTCTCACTATTTAGAAGCAACTTCCTAAACTATTGAACAATATCTTTCATACAAGTTGCCTGTGATTTTCTGCTTTGATAAAGCCTCAGCTTTGCAAGAGAGGAAAACACGAGGCCGTCAGAGGGAATTCCTGATGGGTGTTGAGTTATGCAGGACACAGGTTACCTCACACAGGTAACCAGAAGGACACAGCATTATCACTGAGGATAGTTGACCAGTTGAGTACCAGGGGTACCAGGGGTACTACTAAACTTCACTTGCATGGGTATTGGCTAAAAGTGACCACGGCAGAAGAGGCAAACACAGGTGATGTGGAGAAAGGGAGCTGTTCAGCTGTTCTAGGGAGTACCAGTGGGAAAGTGTTCACAGTGCGGTTCTAGCTCTGCCCCATGGATTGAAACCCCACTGTCTGAAACTCTCTTGACAAAAAATAACATACCTGTCAAGCTCTATAGGTGGAACTGGCATGAAATGTTCAGCCATCACTGACATTGTTCGGTGTATGCTCTCTACTGATTAACTGATTAATTGATATTTAATTGATTGCACTGTCAGAGCAGGACTTCAGCATGTGCTGATTGTCTTGCTGACTGCTACTAACAAGTCTGAAGAACAATTAGTAGAAATCCTTAGGAACTGAGCATGCCAAAGATACAGAGGCTGCTTTGGTGGCAACAAAGCCCTGAGCTCCTGGAGCATGGCCAGGGAGCAATGTGATCATTCACACACGGGAAGGTCTTTCTTCATGCTTTTAAAATCCTTGTTTAGCTAAATTTAAGTGTAGCTAATAGATGGGGTAAGAGATGTCCTCAGTACAGCTTCCCTAGCCATGTACTGTGCTCTGCTCTCTTAGCAAGATCCCGGGAAGCATTTATGCCATTTTTGCACTGCCCTGTGCATCCCCAGGAGGTCCATTATCCAGGTGCTGCCACTGCCTTAAGGGACTGGGGCAGACTAAGGATCTACCCCTGTACTGTGCAGAGCAGTGGCCCAGAGAGAGGCAGCAGGTTTGGAGGAGTAGCCAGCACGGGGCTGGGGAGGGTAGCATCCAGCCTGTGCCTGATGGGAGAGCTCCATCCCTTGAGGAATGGTCTTGTGTATGTATAGCTCTTCTTCTGCTGTTTATCAAGAGCTTCTTTAAAGGTCTCTCACTCTCAGAGTTACAGCCTGTAGCAATCTGTCCTTTTCTTTTCAACAAACCCTTTATGGGCTTGTTCTTGTGAAATTTATGGGTTGTTGGGTGAAACATTACAAAACATTACATCAAAAATGTAGAATGCGTTTCCCAGCCTGAACCAGGGTCTGTGGCAAGTGCTGGCTGCTGAGATACGGCTCTGACAAGTCTTTTCTTCACCACAACTGGGGCTCCTAAGTAGTAACAGCCAGCACTGGGAACCCCTCTGCTGGAACAGGGCTGGCTCACCTGCGCGTCACCTCAATGGGCGGCAGGGTGAGGGACGAGATTATCCTGTCAGAACAGTAAAAGTGCAAAATGCATGACGGATCAGTCTGGTTTTTGGTGTGCTGGTGAGCCCTGAGCTCCCCAAGGGAGCAAAGCTGCCTGGTGAGCAACTCTGAATGACGTACAAGGGTTTGAAAGGACCGAGAGGTTTTCAGAAGAGCCACCAGACAATTGTAACAACGTTGTCTTGCTGTATTAGTTTAATGTCCACTTGAATCACTGACCTAAAGGTCTGAAAAGGACTAAAGCTAGAAACAGATGATTTTTTCCATGCAACATGACAGAGGGGCTGTGGTCGCCTCTAAATGCAATTTTACGTTCACTTATGGAAATGCGCCGTTCCTGGGCTACTCTGACAGACAAACCAATATCTGCTCTTCTGGAAGGGGTCAGAGCCCGGGGATTTCGAAGCCATATTGAGTGCGGCGGCGGCGGGAGCGGCAGCGCCGAACCAATGCTACCCCCTGGTGACCGGAGCCGACGGACTCGCTGCTCCGCGCCGCTCCGCGCCGCTGCTCCTCCCAGCTCCACTCTTCTGCTCCGCGCTCCTGCCCCGTGCCTCTCCGCTGTCCTTCGCGTTTCTCCGCTCTCCTTCTCCGCGTTCCTTCTCCTCGCTCCTGCCCTGTGCTTCTCCGCGTTCCTGCTCCGCGCTTCCGCGCCGTGCTGCACCTCCACGATGCCCTGCGCTGCTCTGCGGAGCGCGGTGGGGTGTCACCGGGACACGGGGACCTCTGGGAAGGCAGGAGCTCTGGGACAGACAGACCTGGCAGCACTTCTTGGACTTTTCGTGTGGGCACTTCCTGGGACGTTTCACTGCCGTCACCCAACACACCTGCACCCACCTCGGGCCCGGCGGTGGGCTCTGCTCTGTTACCTCACCCCGCCCAGCAAAACAGCCACCGAGCTGAAGTCTCACCCCTCAGGACAGGGAGGAAGGGTTCGAGCAGGAGCACCTTGAGGACTTACATGGGGCAGCTCAAGGGGTGGAGGTTGCAGGAGCACAGTGTAGGGAGTGGGTGCAGGGGCACAGCCAAGGCCGGATAGGAGAGTCCCACCACCCCTTGCTCCTGGGCACCCTTTGTTAACAGAACCTGGGAAACATCTTGCAGGAGTTACCAGGGCTGTGCCCTCAGCAGAGTCACAGCAAACCTGCAACCTGACCTGGGCACGTGCAGCCTGGATCCCACATCTCTGCCGTAGACTGCTCGCTCTTTGCATCTTGTTAATGAAAAGCATGGATGTAATTTCAATTAAAGATAATTACATATTTAAACTTAACATTAAATTCTGCACTAAAACAAAATTACATGAAATCTCAGTGTGCAGCCGTGCTGCAAGGCAGCATGTGAGGCAAGCAGAGGAAGGAAACGTTGTGCAAAGAGAGCTGATCCTTTCCATACGTACATCTTGCTCCATGATGCTCCCTTGTCCAGTGAGTTAAATCTAATCTGTTCCTAGACACCATGTTCCAAGGTGGTTCCTCTTGCTCGGTTCTGCTGGGCAGGCCCTGCAGCCATCATGGTTACGGTGTGGAATCACAGAATTGTTTCAGCTGGAAAGGACCTCTAAGATCATCAAGTCCAGCTGCTGACCTAACACCACCATGGCCATTAAACCATGTCCCAAAGTATGATGCAGATAAAAACATTAAATAACTCATGAGTGAGACCATCTGCCAACAAGGGTCTGGTGACATTTGCTCTCCCCAGCAGCAGTCACAACTTTGGCCATGCAGCCAGGTTCCAGCAGCCTCTTACGTCTGTGGAAGGAGGCTGAGAAATGCTGCAGCTGGGTAAACTCTGGTGTTAACCCAGGCTCAGGGTCCTGAATAAAGCTGGGAAAGTGTTTGGAATTAGTGATGAAAAACTCAGTTCCCAGGCTATTGATTTTTCTGTGTGTGTGAAATCCAACAATTTTTTTGGCCTCAGAAGCAGTTTTCTCAAAATTGGAAACTTTCTTGATTATTCTTTACAATTTCGCCCCCCCCCCCCCCCCCCCCCCCCAATCCCAAACACAGCATTTCATTCTTCCAAAAGCAAATGTTTTTGGTTGGTTTTTTTTTAATGCTCAAATGCACTGAAAATTACCAGTTTGAGATGGCATAAATTGCTTTTTACTCTTCTCACTCCCTGTTCAATCAGCAAATTGAAAACCCCCAATTGTTTGCCCCAGTCAGCGCTTGAATTCAGGCAGCAGGCAGGCACAGCCCAGGATCAAGCCAACTTGGTACCAGTCCACCCAGCCATTAGGTTTATCTGCTGCCCCAGGTCTCATGAATTGCTGCAAGACCTTCAGAGAGGGGACAATACTCATGCATTGGTGGCTCAGAGCAGAGATTTTTTTTCCTACCTTTATATGCTTCCTAAAAATAGATGGCCAGAGGATGAGAGGGCTAAAGCCAGGCTAATTCAGACCAGCTTAAAGCTGTGCTAATGAGAGGTAGACTGCACAGGCTGAGCAGTTCTGTGCCAAACCATGAGCCTAATGTGGGCACATGAAAGCAGAGAGGGAAGCCAAGGGCATCTGTGCCCCCATCCCTCTGGAGAAGCCTGTGCTCAGGTCTATCCTGATGCCCTTCTGTGGCACACCAAAGACACTGTGGCACACCAAAGACACTGTGGCACCATCAAACCTCCTTCAGACAGAGGCTTTCGTTTAATAAAACATGAAAATTATTCATAGTTTGATTTAATTTGATAGGAAATTCATGCTGCTCCTGTAATCATTATTATCATTATTGATTATTGCAGTGAGGCTGAGCAGCTGCAGCCAAGGCCCAGAGCGCCATGGTGCATGTTATGCCAAGGGACAGAGCTCACCCTCACAGACACACTTCTTGAATGTTTTAACCCTAGTGGGACACAAGCATGGTGTTGGAATGGTGAGTTTGTGTGGTGTAATGGTCAGGGCTGCCAGCAGACTTCATAACTGCACCAGGAAGCTCAGCCTGAGGATGAGAAAAAGAAGATATCAACTGAGCAGACATGGTGCATATGGAACAGTGAGCTGTGTCACACTGGCCTTGCTGTCATTAAGCTTCAGTGTGAATGTCACCTGCAGAGCCCTTTGCTCCTCTCCTCAGGCTGCAGTTGTTTTCCAGCCATAAGAGATGTCTCTTCCCAGAGCACACCAGGAAGGGCTGATTTGCTGCCAGGAAGGAGGGAATGGACAGGATTTGCTTGTTCCTTGGATGGACACAGCAAGCAGCTGCATGGAGGGGCAGTGCTGCAGGCACCAGGGGCACCACACATGGCACAGCACCATGCTCCATAACAGGGGTTCCTCCTCCTCTGTTAAATGATTGCAGTTATCAAGCACTGACAAGTGGCATTAAAATTTATTAGCCAGCATAAAGTTTTATTTAAGGGATGGCTGGAGATTTAGTGGTCTCTGTGAGTCCTTACCAAAGAGCTGTCTGTGTCACCTTTCATAGCTGCCTACGGGGTGTGCAGGGTGAGTGAGAGCACCCTGGGTGCCTCAACTCCTGCACCCTGTCCCAAGAAGTTCCCTCTAAGTCCCCTGCAGCACCTGCACCCCACTTGCTCCACATACCATCCCTGCCACCCCAGTCATGCACACACTGCTGCCGGCACACACCCAGCTTTGGTGAGGGACCTCCTCCAGCAACACTTCCATTAATCAGTTTGGCAATCGTGAAATACACTACATACGTACTGGAGTTTAAATCCTGGACTCACTAATGGTTTACTACCCACTAAATCCCCCTTCATGTTATTTAACTTTTAAACCCAAAGCATATTCCAAATCAAAGAGGCTCTGTGTCACGCTTAGTCCATCTCAAAGAGCCTGGAATTAACATCCCTTCATGGCTCGACAGTGTCTGCTGCAGAGCCACCGCTTGCTCCTTATTAATATTTATGATGGGGAGAGAAAGTTGCATAAATCTTGGTTGAGACTTAATTAAACCCCACTTCTTTTGATTTCTTCTCTTTCAGCTTCAGTTAGTGCAGACTGCACAACCATTAGATGCTCATCCCACAAAGAACAGCCTGGCACACATGGTGGCACCCATGGGGCTAAATGGGATTCAGCGTCTGTGCCCCCCCTGCTTATCAACCCTGACATCCCCGTGCCATCAGCCAGCTTTGCCACCCTGTCCTGGCCGGTGCAGGTTGGAGGGTGTAGAGGCCCCATGGGCCAAGAGGAGCCTCAGCTGGCAAAGCTGAGCTCAGCCCCAGCCCCTTTGCTTTGGTTTATCTGCGTCTCCTGTCTGATCTCCTGCGCGATTCATAAGAAAACAGTTAACGCGTGGCTGACATATCTTTGATACGACGATCATACCCAGGAAGCAGCTTGACCCCTGAAGGCTCCCGTGAACGGTGGGATTGACACTTCACATTGACTTTGCTTCAGGCTTATCAACAAATCTCAGCCAATTTTATTAAAGAGCTGTGTGCGGTGTGTGGGACGCGCCAGGCTCAGACAACTTCATCTCCAGGCAGCTCAGAAACCAGGCAAGGGCTTGGCTCGTTTCCTTCTCATTCAGGTTTTCACTTTACTGGCAAATTTGACTTTACAAAAGCTCCTCATGGGTTTCAGTCAAGGCTGGGAAGTGCTAACAGTCCTTAGTGTTTCCCAGCCCTTTCCTGAGGAGAAGGGGGAGAGCAGAGTAGTGGTTAGGTGGGGTTAATGAGGGCTGCCAGGATGAAGTGGTGGCTGGTGAGACAGCTAAGTGTGGCCATCGTGGTCTCCTTGGCAGTGCCAAGGCAGTAAACCACAGCAGAGGCATCACAGAGACAAATGGTTTTCTATGGGCTTGGCTGGACCAGCCTGTCTGAAGCCACACTCTTGGCAAAGCCAGGGGTATGAGCAATGCCAGTGGCAAGTGCTGACAGCAGGGCAGGGACACCCTGGTATTCCTGGGGGCTGTGTCCCTGCAGGCTGCTGGTGAACAACGGGCTTTCACCTCTGTAGAGCTGGGATGCTCACCCTGGATTACAACCCTGGGAGATGCCAGTTCTAAAATCCCACCCAAAAGCTGGCCACACCAGCTCAGGCAGGCCATGTGGGCAGTGCAGACTTTTCTAAACTGTTTTACTTGGGTTAGGTTCTACATTTTATCTCCATTTAATGTGTATGTGGTATTTTTAGCACTAAAAGAGGGCTGGGGCAGGATCCCCCAGAACAGGAATCAGGGCAGCAAGCAGGCAGCAGCATCCACTGCTCTGAGGCATCACTTGGTAATTATGTCTCTTTTTACTCATGCAAATTTTATCAATATTATTTATATATTCAAAGCCATTTATAAATAATATATACATTTATGCTAAGGTAATTGCCTCAACTAGATTATTTGTCCCAGTTTTTATTGTCTATCCAGATGCTGAATATTAAAAGTATGGTTTTTTGTGTGCATTAGCAGCTCAGAGCTGCCTGTCTTGTCACAGGACCAGCACTTCTTCCTCTGCAAGTTTGCTGGGAGGGGGAGAAGGTGGAGGATGGTTTTGGTGAGGGCAGGGCAGGGCAAGGGGAAGGATGGTGGGGAACTGTTGGAGCAGGTGGCCATCCTGACCCTTGGGTCCCAGACCCATGTGCAGTGGTGTTGTGGCAGACTCAAGCCCCCTCTGCAGGGCAGCAGCCCATGGGTGAGGTGGGCTTCTGCCAGGAGTGACAGGGTTGCAGGAGGGACCTGGGGGACTGGTACCAGTATCACTCACATCCCCATCCCACCTCCTACCTTCCTCTTCACTTACCAAAACTTGACATCGCAATGAAAAAAGATTAGGAGCATTGACAGGCCTGCAAAGGTGACAGCTACAAAGAAATATGGAGCAATCACATTGTCAGAGTGCCTATTAGGAACCTAAAAAACCTCAGCTCTCCTGCACAAGCAAAACTGATTTATTGCACAGCGCAGTTCATGAACTCATCAGTGGTTTTGCATGGAGAAGAGATGGATTTTCTTTCAGATGTTTATGGTGTGAGTAGACTGTCCTGAAAGTTATTGTTTGATTTTATAAATCAGTAGTGCTTGCTAGGGTGAGCTGAGAGCAGAGCTGGGTCTGCAGCTGAAACAGCCAAACCTTGTGCCAAGGCCTGAGAAGAAAGCACAGAACATTCCTCAGCCTGCATTTCTTGGGAATTCCTGGCACAGCCTGGCTGGTCAGAGGAGCACACATACGAGGCTGTGTTTGCCAGCGGTGCCAGCAGCCCAATGGAGACCTGAGTCCCTTTTTTGTCTCCCAGAAAGTCAGGCTGTGCAGCCTTCTGGCCAGCTGCCAGATCATGGTGCGGTGTCACCACACGTTCACGTGGCACATGGCTGTCCCAGCCAGCGCCAGCCTAGCAGAGCGGCAGCAGCTCCAGAGGCTGCAGCTGCCTGGCGCTGGGTGCCGAGTGCTGGATGTTGAATGAATGCTGCAGCTGGTGCTGGCTCCTGACCCTCCTGATGCAAGAAGGTGTTTACAGGTGCAGATGCAGGCTTGGCTTCCCGACAAGCCTGTACTTGTGTTACACGTGTAAATGTTTCCTCTCCAGCACGGGATTACGCCTGGGCTGCCCTGGGAACAGCTGTGGTTTATGTAGATTTTAAAGGTGAACTTTCATGCTCAGTGAAATTTTAAAAGCAGCTGATTTACACATGAATCCATTTCTCAGTGAGTGTCTGTGTAGCTGTTTCTCTTCCTTAATGGTTTGTGACTGAAGAGCTGGGCTGTAAACAAGCAGCTCTCACACGGAGCAGCGCTGCCTGTGTGTGGCTGAGACCACCCTGCGGGCAGGGCCTGCAGGCAGAATGGGCACAGCAGGCAGAGCCTATGGGCAGAGTAGGCACAGCTGGCAAGGCCTGTGGGCAAAGTGGGCACATAAGGCAGAGCCCATGGGCAGAGCAGGAGTCAGGGCTGCCAGGTGTAGGGTACAGCCACATGCAGGGAGAACTGTTTTCAGGGCATGTTGACAGAGGTGGGGGCTGCTGGACCATCAGGATCATCTCAACAATGAAGAATGTTTATTCTTCATCCTTGGGGTCTGCAAGGGGCTGCAGGAGCTGGGACATTCCACTGTCCTGATGGCAGAGGGGACATGCTGGTATCCCACCTCCATCATCCCAGGGACTTTCCTACCTGCACAGCCTCTGGAATAAGGGATCTATGGGCTGACACCCAGTGAATACTCTCTGTAGCAAAATGTTCATAAAGATCTTTGTCTGCAGCTGATCTGTTCTGCTCCATCATGCCCTTTTTCCAGGGACTGTGCCTTCTGCCTGGCTTGGGACACTGCAGGATGGGACCTCAGGCATCTCCCCTCACCAGAGACCCTGGCCACATTTCTTGCTAAAGACCTGCCTTAAGGCCCATGGCAGTGAGTCTCAGCATACCAGTGTGGGCAGCAGCATGTGTCCACCTGCCCTGCCCAGAACCTCTGCCTGCTCCTGCCCTGCTCCTGACCTTGGGGACCCAGGTCCAGCAGAGTTGACCGCTGCCATATGGGGCCTTCATGGAACCCCCACCCAGAGCTGCCATTGTGGGGGAGCAGTGTCAGGGGAGCAGTGGTGGGAGCACCCAAGGCGTTGGCAAGCATCAGCTGCCCTCAGCCCCACACCAGCATCCCTCCAGCTCATGCAGCACAGTCCACCAGCCCCAGCAATCCCATCTAAGCACCGCACACAGCACACAGGTCCCCAGGCCCTCCCTGGCCCTGACCCTTTAAAGACATTCTCTCTTTTTCCTTTAAAAACACAAACTTTAAATGGCTCTGAATAAAATAAAAGAGAATAACTGAACTGTGAAGGGTGATGATTGTATTTCTTTCACTTGTAAGAGAGACCTTTATAACTCTCTTGGGAGGAAAAAAACAATAATGGTCCTTCATGGATGAAGTGCTCTAAATATGGTGTATATTTTTTAAAATACCAGTTCTACAGTTATTGAAACAAATTATTGTTAAATGCATTTACAGCATAATAACTGTGCTAATTTGCTGATAAAAAGCATCCAGCGTTAAACCCCCCATACATTATTTTGTCATTAGCATTTGTTAGCTCCTCGTAGGTATTTTCAGACAGAAGGCTTTGTTCTGTATTTAGCACACGGGCCCCGCGCTCCTCGCTCTCCCCTCCCGCTGGGAATTGCTTGTGCGCAGAACTGCAGCTTTTTCCCCCCCCAAACTTCATGTTTAAAAACGGAAAATTTATTTCATTTCATTAATGGGCAAGGGAGGGAGGGAGGGAGGGAAGGAGGGAGCGAGGAAGGGAGGAGGGTGCGTGATTTAGTGAGCGTCGTGTCATGTGCTGTGTCAGCAGCAGATGGACCCAGGGGCGAGTGTGACCCCAAGGGACATGGGGTGATGCTGAACCCTGGCAGGAGTTGGGTACAGACCCTGCTGGGACAGCTGGGCCCACATCTCCTGAGGGCTTGACACTGCCACCAGCCATGGGCGGGAGTGTCCCTCTGAAGCAGGACTTGAGGTTCTGGTCAGTTCCTCCCTGCCAAGGCCAAGGGCCATCAGGGCTGCCATGGGCAACACAGAACCCTGTGGGCACCCTGCAAGTGATATCCATGGAGTGGTGACATGGCAAAGCCCAGACCCTCTGTGGATGGGGAAAGGGGACTTGGGCATGGGCATGGGCATGTCCTGTGGACAGCTCTGAGGATGCAGAGCAGATGGGAATGGGTAGCAAAGGGCTCCAGTGGGGGGCTCTGTCCCATGGCCCATCCCATGGTGGCTGCCCAGTATTCCCAGGGTGCCTTGGAGGTGAGTGGGGTCTGGGATGGTGGGCGTGGGCCACTGTGGTGGGCAGGGGATGGAGCAGTGGAGCAGAATGGTGTGGTGGGTGCAAGATGTGGACATGCATGGGGTATGCTGCAGTTGGTGTAGGCTGGGCTGGTGGGCAGAGGATGGGGCAGCAGGCAAGGGATGATGGTGTAGGCAGGGGATGGGTGGGTGGTCACAGGGTGGGGCAGTGGGCAGAGGATAGATGAGTGGGCAGGGGATGGTGGGTGATCAGAGGATGGGGCAGTGGGCACATCCCGGCCTGGGAACACCCAGCAGCCAGCAGCGGTCGGGGGTTTCTAGAGCCACCGTTGCCATAGCAACCCTGCTCCGATCATATCATCGCCAGGAAAAAAGCAGCTTTATTATCAACACAGATCTTCCCAAATTAACCCTTGCACTCCTGCTTGGCTCCAATCTGGTGCTCCACCCAGCTGAGTGCCAATGGTGAGCTCATGCCCTGCTGGGCTAGTGTAGGCTGCCAGGGCTGGGCTGGGCTCCCAGGGTCAGTGCTCATTGAAATGAGCACTCTGCACCACCCCAGAGAGCAGGAGCATCTCAAGGGTCCTTTCCAGTCATAGATGTCTATTGTTCATGTAAGCATCAAAACTTTAAGTCATCCATGGAACCAACATCACTAGAAGTGCCAGCAGTGTGCAGTGTGTGTGTCCCCATGCAGCATGGTGCTGGGACCGGTTGAGGTGACGGATGGACCAGGAGGAGGGAGGAGCAAGAAGCTTGGTCTCGGCTCCCAGCCTACTTACCCCTCCTAGCTCCGTTTAAAGCAGGAGATATATATTTCCCTCCTGAAATATTACTGCTAATTCTCTGTACGAATGTTCCCTGACCCTTCCTGTGGCCTCCAGACGCAGCCGTAACAGATAAATAATGATAATGAGCAGCAGGGAGGGAGGCAGAGCGGCGACAACCGCGGGGACCGCAGGAAGAATCTGCCAGAGGTGTTTGGAAGGGGCCTGGGGATGGTGCCCTCCTGGCACCCTGCCTCATGTCTCCTTGTGGGGACACCCTGCACCCACTCTGCCACCGCACGCGTGACCCTCCCAGGTAACTGATGGGCTGTGGATGGAAGGCCTTAGACAAATCAATTAAGATAGCTACTGTATATTGATTAATACCCATAGCTATAAAAATATAATTGATTACCTGAAGAAGAGCAGAGGTAATGCACAGTACAGACAGAAAACCTGTCTGAGGAGTGATCAATACTTACATTCAGGAAACTCACCCAGGAGTATAATTGGACAAAGCAGAATTTGGGCCAAATTGAGCACCGGGAAAATAATTTTGCTAACAACAAGCCATTAGGAAGCTCACAGGACTGGCTGCCATCCATCCCAGGGTGTCTACAGCCATGCTAGCTCAAATAACATCTTTTGTTTTCATTCCTTTTGGGGAAGGATACAGAGCTTTATTTTTTTTTCCCAACCAGACCAAATCCTGGACTAAGACTCCTCCCACAGCCCCCAGCCTCCCCACGGTGACATGTCAGCCCCAGGGATGTTTCCCAGCTGCTGGCAATGTTTCACTTCCAGCTTCTAGAGATGCTCTCATCTGCTCCTGCCTGGCCCAAGCAGGTTGTTCCTTGGTCCTCAGACAGTGGGAATCACACCCCAAGATGAAGCCCACCACTCTGCAGCAGAGCCACTGCCCCACCACAGCCAGAGTCCAGGCACAGGCCAAGAATTGTCCTAATCACCAGAGTGGTGGGATCTGCACTGGGGCAGCAGTGGGGCACCACCTGTACTGGTCCACTCTCCTACCAGGTAATTCAGCTTCTATGGCCACAATGCTGCTCCAGCTGAGTGCCCAAGGACAGGAGCATTGCAGCAGAGCTAGCAAACCTGCTTCATTCTTATGCCCTGGAGAAAAGGCCAACAGCACTTGTGGGGTATCTGTTTTCCACACTGGGTGCCAGGCACACCCCTGCCACACCGAGGGCAGAGACATTAGCAAGACACACAGCAAGATTACAAAATGCAATGAAATACTTAAAATCTGCCCTCCAGACTAAAGTAAATCAGACATGACTTTGACAAGGTGAAACCAAAGTGATGAAACCAATCCATTGTGCTTGGGGAATCGATCTCCCCGGCAGGGAGTAGAGAGGGCATCGATTCACAGCCTCAGCAGTCAGGAATGTCAAGCTGCCTGATCTAAATTTCTATATGCATCACTCCAGATTAAATGATGGAGGAGCACACCGTGTGCAGGCATCCACCTGCCGAGCCTTGCCGAGTGGCACTGGCTCGAACGCACTGGGTGTGGGAAACCCCAAGAGGGACACACAGGTGGTGGTGGTGCCTCCTCAGCAGTGGCAGCACCCACCTGACTTTTCTTGGACCTCTACAGGGCAGTCTCAGACATGCTGTGGTGAGTGGTGAGCAGCAGGGGGCTGCTGGAAGGTGGGTGCCATGGTGGAGCTCATGGGTGTAGGGTCTCCAACTGCTTTTGCTTGCCTGAGCGTGAAGAGGGCACCTGCACTACAGTCTCCCTGTGAAACCCAGTGTAGTAATTAAGATTTCATTCTTTAAAATTAAATATTTATCTGGAAACGTGATCTCTGGCAGCAAGAAGCTTGGGCCTGAGTCAGTATGAGAGAGACCTGGGCAGAGAGCTGACCCTGAACCAGGACAGGGGTCCGGACCCGTCACACATGACGCCGCACTGGTGGGGCCAACGCCATCAGCTGCTTTGTCACTGTCGGACCCGACGAGGCCATTCGTTTTGTCAGTGTGAGAATAAAGAGTTGTCTCTGGGGAGAGATGGAAAAACTCGATCCAGCTCCCAGCAGCCCTGAGGGGGTTGTGTTTTACCATTTCTTTATGACTTACCAGCTGGAACACAAACAGGCTTAGCCATCGCGAGTGGCAGGAGCGTTTTCTGCTTCCAGCTCCCACGGGGAGCCTGTGACAGAACATCAGGGACTGGTGCAGGAAGCTGAGAAGCCAGAGAACAGATTGAAGGAGAGAGGGAAGCTGGTGGTGTTCCGTCGTGATAAATCCAAAACACTTCTGGCACGTGCCCGTCCCACCCCCGCTCCCACCAGGCAGAGTCTGCACCGTGCCCCAGGAATGGGCTGGGATGGGCACTACAGAAAAAAAGCAGCATTATTATTGGGAAAGGCTCCTCTGCCTTGAACAGGCTGTGGAGCTGGCCTTGGATCATCCCAGTAAGGAATGGCAAATGGCTCCCAGTATCCAGCTGGGATGACTGCTTTCATGTCTGCAAATAAATCTGGGTTTCTGGACTCATAAAAATCCCAGAACTCATCAGAATAAATATGGTTTGCCTCAACTTTTCTTTTTGTTTCTTCCCCCTCCCACTGAAGAAGTTCCTCTTTCTCAACAGTTCTATCTCATGACTTACTTAACCCTTTCAGTGTAGTAACTTGACAGGAATAGAAATGGTAATTAAAAGTGGACATGACCTCTGTCCCAGCTGATAACAGAGCTGCAGCCATCTCTGGACCTCTTCCAAGTCACCAAACAACCTTCCCTTTCTTTCTGTCACTTTTGCTCCTTTAATTCACAGATGTGACACATCTCTGAAAACATCTGTGTGTGAAGAGTTACCCAGCCCCAACTGGCCATCGTGTCCTGGGATGTGCCACGCTGATTCAGGGACAGGCTGGCAGCTGTCCCCAGGGCTAAGCAGGGTTACAGGGAGCCATGGGGCCCAGGCATGTGGAGTTCCAGCCCTGCCCATCTGCTCAGCCTCTCAGCAGGCTCTGCAGAAATGGCTGAGTTGTGTCTCAAGGGAATGTCCTTTTGGGTCCTGTGAATAAAAAGGGTGGATAGGGCAGTCAGGAGACTGCAGGCAGATGCCTTGAAGGGGTCTGCAAAGCTGTTCTCAGAGTTTGCAGCCCTTGGAAAGGAAACCACATGTGATGGACGGGGAAAGCAGGCTTGTATCGGTCAAATAATCCCTCTCGTTAGCCTTGTGTAAAGCAGGAGGTAAGGCAGTGAAAGGGACAGCTGCTCCTTCAGCTCTCTGTTGGGTGGGGGTTTCCTGCAGTACCACAGTTCCTGCAGTCAGTGCCAGAGGACTTTCCCGTGGGAGGATCCCCACAGCAAGCACAGGTACAGCTCCATTGCCCTACCCACACTGCAAGGTGCTGCCCTGGGCGCCCCAACCAGTGGTGTGAGCCCAGAGCTGTGCCATTATCCCACCCAGAATCCCGATGTCCTGTTCTGGATGGGATGGAATCCTTGGCCAGACATGGGCTGCAGACCATCAGTAGCATCTATGCAGCTGAGGCACCTGCCCCAGCTTGGCTGCAGGTGTATCCCAGACCTGAAACATCCTACTCAGCAAAAAGGGGATAGTTTGGTGAGAGTGGCTCCTCATCTTCCTCCTTCTCTTTGTCTTCCTCCTTCTCTTCCCCATCCCTGGAGGAGGTTGCCCACCATTCTGCTCCTGAGGACTGTTTTCCTGGTTTTTGTGACTGATGTGCATTCACTGGGCTCAGTGTAACTTTGTGTAGTTTATCTTGGCATTAATAATAGTTTTAGTTAATCAAATCTGTTTTCATTTCTATCCATAGAGCTCCTCTCCTTTTCCTGATCCCTCTTCCTGGCTTGACAGGGATCATTGGGTAATAGAGCAACTGCTGCAGTTTAGCCCTGAATATGGGCAAAATGTGGCTATAACCCCAGGGAAAGGCTCAGGGTGCCTGGCAGGTGCTTGGAGCTTGGCCTCATAGGCAGTGATGTCTCTGGCTCCTGCTCTCAAGCATGCAAGGTCCAGCAGGTCATCCACCAAAGGATGGGAGAGTTGCTCCCTGCCTGGCAGCCCTGTGCCAGTGCCTAGCACTGCCTGACCAAGCCCCTCAAAGCTCACAAGCCACCTCTGCCACCACTAGGCATGAAGTAACAGGAGTCATAGGCTGCATTTTTAAATGTAGGCATTTTATATATTGGGGTTTATATATTGTTTTATATGTTGTTTCCATTCTGGGACATAATGAATACATTTATATTTTATATGTATTATATATATTATAAATATTATACATATGTATTATATATATTCTATATTTATATATTTAGAGACTGGATGAGGTGCTTGGTGCCATGGTTTAATTGATTAGATGGTGTTGGATGATAGGTTGGACTCGATGATCTGAAAGGTCTCTTCCAACCTGATTAGTTCCATTCCATTCCATTCCATTCCATTCCATTCCATTCCATTCCATTCCATTCCATTCTATTCTATTCTATTCTATTCTATTCTATTCTATTCTATTCTATTCTATTCTATTCTATTCTAAATGCTTTCTTAAAAGTGCTTTTAAAGAAACACCATGAAACAAGGGTTGATGCTTACAACCCTGACCCATTGCCCAGGGGCAATGCACACACCTGGGCACGGCCTCGCAGGACATCTGCCCACTCTCACAATGGCATCCCTGAAAGTGCTCCCAGTTTGGTTTCAACATCCATTAGGAGCTGTGCACAGCGGTTGCCTGTCAGCAGAACACAAAGGGAAGTCCTGAGTGCTGTGTGAAACCAACTCAAACAGTGTTAGTACAGCCCCCAGGAAAAACAAACAAACAAAAAAGTGCAAGGGTAATACAGTTAAAGAGCTTCCAGCTTGACAAAAGCTTCTAAAATGTTTGCTTATTTTTACCCTCACCAAATCCATCTGTGGCTATTTATAGCAATTCTGAACTACACACACGCTGACAAACACACCTGAAAGGAGGGAATAGTCTTGGTACGTGGTAATTGTCTATGCAAAACAAACTGTCACTGCTGATGTTTGGCACTCCTATGTGTCTGTGTCAACAGCATTTTAGTAGTGCTCCATTTTCTCTGGGAATGTATTTTATTTGCAATTATGAGGCACAAAATACCGCCGAGCCCCCACACCGGCTTCCTACACTCGCTCCCACCCCAAGGTTTTTTGTACGACGTGAAAGCTAGCTTCCAAATTTCCTGTTTGCGGCTACAGATTAAATAATATTAAGCAGCATTATACTTGAAAGATTTGTTCCCAAGTAGCAAATAGATTCCCCATATTATTCTTTACTGTAAGTAGTTGTTGTTATATCTTATTCATCTGGAAAATAATTTCAAACAGCCATGAAAATAGTGGATTTCTCTCTGTTAAAATGATAGTCAGAGCCTGGGCTGCTGACATATAGTAACATGATTCACTTGGACAGTTACTGACTGCACATCCAATTCATTTCTTCTCTAGAGCACCAAGTTATTATCTGAAATGCACAAGGTGTCTGGGGGTAACATATGATCAGCCAGGGACGCTTTTGACGGCTTGAAGAGCAATCAATAAAAATTGTCTCCAGCAGTTTTGTAGAGTATGGAAGTTGGTGGTGAAATGAAGTGATGGAGATTAACTAGTGGAAGTCAATGCCCTGGTGCTGTGAACCCTGTTTTTTAATTAAAGATCCAAAGCTGCTTTTTACTTGAATAGGATTGTGGGGTTTTTTCCTTCTCTCTCCCCTTCCTGTACCAAATTTGGTGCCCAAGGAGAACTTCCCTCCACGCTGTGTGTGCAGGAGTGTGTGTGCACCATGTCACAGTGCCTGCCCCAGCAGCTGTGCCTCTGCATTCCGACTGGGACTAGCGTGAGCTGCTGCCTGGGGGCTAGCCTAGCCTGAGCACCCTCATCCTCACCCATCCCTAGGGGCAGCCACACTTTGCTGTTGTGGACAGCTGTAGTTGTTCACTTGTTAGAAATGCATTTTGAGGATAAAATCTTGACAATCCTATTAACCAAATGAATATTCTTGCTCCCAGCTCCATAGCCCAACAACACCCTTTATGACAGCTGTTAGTTCACCAATGACAAAAAACAAAGGACCTGTAAGCTACTGGGTTTATATGACAATCATTTAATTTAGGTCCCACAATGATGAATCTGAGTGTAACTGAGGTTAATGCAAGTTTTTCCATTACCATTAGTAGCGTGGGACCAGGCTCTGTTCTCCTTGCAGAAGACTGTTTGGTTTTTGAGTGCTGGTTCTTGATGGCTTATCTGGACAGCCAGGGAAGGTTGTATCACTGAGCTGGGTCATGGCAATGTCACTGGAAGCACCCATATGCTCCCAGCAAGCCAGGGACAGCCCTGACCTGCCAGCCCTTGGGAAATCCATTTGCCTTTTAGCATTTCTCAGTGGAGTGGTTTTTAAAACACTCTGTTAATTTTCTTCCATTAAATGCACTACAAAGCTATATGGGTTTTGGTGGTGACATAGTAATAAACACTTAAGGACTTGTTTACAAAGAAATGGTGATTGTTTGCTAAATAATTTTAATGGAAAGCAGCAAAGCTCCCTGCTGGGGTTTAGTGCAGGACCACTGTGGATGCAGGGTGGGCAGTCCCAGAGCAGCATGCTCTTTGCTTCTCATATGCCAATTACTGCAGCACAGAAGAGGTTTTCATAACAGCTCCAGTGCCCAAATATCAGATGATTGCATGCTTTAAAGCAAACCTTTCCTCCCATCTATTCAAGTGTCTTTCCTACCAATGCCATGTTTAATATTTGGATTTCTGTGATGGCATCTTTCAAGCTTGCCTTGTGAGGTTGTGCTTCTGCAATCAGGGTCACCTCCAGGACAAACCCTGAGCTGAAGGCACAACAGGCACCAGCCCTGCTGCCCGGTGGCTTTGGCAGCTTCTGGTCTTCAGAAGAGCCACAGTCTTGCTGGTGCCTGTTGTCTAATTTGGGGGCAAAATATAGCAGGGGATATGCTTCTGGTTCACTCAGCCCTTCTATCTCCCCATCCCTGCCCAGGTGCTGTCATGGCTCTGCCAGGCTCCGGGCTGCCTGTTCCTGGGATCTTCTCACTGCCTGCAGGATGCTACAGCACATTTTCCCTGGATAAATTGCTGGGGGTTTGGACCATCGCAGAATTCAGTCCTTTGGGTCTAGCTTTTAGTCCAGCAAAGGCACTCTATAAAGCAAATGGCAGAAGAGAAAAGGTGAATTGTGGTTTGAATGTAGCAATTCATGGAGGCAAACTAGGTCCTGTGCCACTCCTCTTGTGCCAAAATCTTAACAGGGATGAAAAAGTCACCAAGAAAGAAACCTTTACTAGTTCCCATGACAAGTGAATGGGAGCCTGGGCTGCCCTGAAGACCATGAAGCCTGTGGGACTTTTATATTCTTCACTGCTTCCCTGAACACTATCCCTACAACTGCAGACTCATCCAGGGCCAGAGCACTCACAGCTTTAGTCTAGAGCCATCAAGGGAAGGTTTGCATCAGAGCACCCAAACATCCTCCTTCTTGAAATGAGGGATCACACTGTTGCTGTGACTTCACAGAAACACTCAGAACCAGGGGCAGGAAGCCCCAGCTTCCCCTTCCCAAAAGCCTGGAGGAAAGGCAGGGGAAACAGGTTTGAAATTGAAAGAAAGAAATCAGTTTAGCTATGAGTCCAACATAAATATTATCAGGGCCACTTGCAGTCAGCAGCAGCATCTGCATGGGCCAGGTCCTGGTTAAAGCTGCCCACATCCAGCCCAGACAAGGGGAGCAGCAAACAGTGAAACCCTCCAGGAGTGCAAGGGTGGGAGCTGCTGGGCTGCAGAGCTGTCTTGGCTGGAGCCAGGGCTTGGCTGTTGGTCCTGCTGAAGGATTTCCAGGCCCAGTTGGCAGCAGGAAGCCCAGGGAAGGGCAGGCAGTGGCGAGGGGGATGCAGCCCAGCCCCGCAGCAGGCAGCCGGCTGTGCCACGCAGCGTTAACCCATTTCACACGCTCACCCTAATCCACCAGTACGGGCTGGCTGCTGGGCTCGAACTCCAGCGCTTGGTTTAATAAGAAATGTATAAAAATAATAAAAATGGAAACTCATGGATATTATTTGTCAAGTGTGTGCCTAGCAACTCCCTGTTATTTCACATATCGTTCTAGGGGGAACATAAGTAAAACACATTAGCAGTAATTTAAAGTTGCTATGTGCATTGATTATTTATACCCTTACATAAAACTCCAGTCTCACTGTGCAGCACACCAGCCTTGATAAACTGTGTATGTTAAATCACAATCTCCGAATATGTGGACAGAATCTCCAGGCGAATATTGTAGGGTTTTTTTAATATATATAGAGAGAGATAGATCCACTCTTTGGTAGTGACTTGTTTGGTTCAAGTGCATCTCTAAATCACGCTACACACATAAATAATAAATAAGGGAGGCTCATATCCTTAACATTATTCTCATGTCTTATTAAACTAATATTTCACCAAAAAAAAAAAAAAAAACCAAAACCACAAACTTTTATTTTTTTTTCCTTTAGTTGCAGGTCACCACTAAAGTTAAAAAAAAAAAAAATATTACAACCCAGCTCTGATGCTTCACGGGAAGAATGCAAGAGTCCCTGGTAAAGCACAGGCATGAATGATTATTCTAATTGCCTGGAGATGCCTTCTGAGAGATGGAATAATTAAGCGGTGAGATGATTGAGACCTTCGGCACCTTTGTCTGCGTTCCCCCTCAGGCCCCCCTCCCCCGCTCTCAGGCACAGAGAAGAAAAGGACCATTTTCAGAAAGCATGTTTTATTTTTCACTTCATCACCAGGAACATTTTATTTGATTTCTTGCCGTGAAAATCTTTCACTGCGTCTGGGCGATTTCTTACGGCCCTTTGTGCGCTGCTTCTCGTCGGGAGAGGGAGAGCAGCACCGCGGCAAGGCCGAGGGACCCGGGCAGCGCTGGGATGCTGAGCGGGGAAGGCGAGGCTGGCGCCAACGCCTCTGGGAAAACCAGGCTGCCTGCACAGCAGTGAGCTCTGTGCATGCCTGCACAAGTGTGTGCACCATGGTGTGTGCCCGAGCTGCCCACCGGCACACATGGGCCCCTGCATGTGTGCTGCAGCCTGTATTTCCTGGATCTCCCACAAACCTGGCTGCGGGTGCTCCTGGGCAGGCACCCACACAGAGCCATCAGTGCCCCTGACTGCACACGAGGGTTGGGTGCTGACAGCACGCAAGTGTCCAACAGCTCTCACCTGCCTGGGGGGGCACCCGGGCTCTGGCAGCCCTCAGTGGGCAGTGATGGGCACTCTGTGCAGCCTCACACTGTTTGCACAGCACCATTGGTTTGGCAGGGACTGTGACAATGTGGATAAACTGATGGCTCCACAGGGGAAACTGAAGTGGCAGATCTCCAGGCCACGGTCTGCAAAGAGCAAACCCCATGTCAGTGCTGCGTGGCTGCTGCAACGCCCAGGGAATCACCAGCAAGCGTGTGGCGACCCAGGCAGTCAGGCACAGTGTGCCAGGAGCAAGAGGGAAAACACCTGCAGGACTCACAAGGTGATTTCTTGGCTCAGAGGCAGCTGGGGAGGCAGCCGACGGTGTTCAGCTGTGGCCAAGCCAAAACCAGCCATGGTGTGTGCTTGGGAGGTGCTATGTGAGCACGCCCGCAGGGATGGGCACGGCTCTGCCAGTCAAACCAGGAGTAAACATAATGCATCAAAATTTACTGGGATTAACATCCCAAACATCTGCTGGAGCAGGGGGTAGTGTGGCAGGTGACTGTTGCCAGGGGATCCTGCAGCAGACAAGCCTGGCATAGCTGTAGGAAGTTACATCTGGGGCTTGGCAGGTCCTGTACCTGGGGCTGAGACAAGGCTGAGTGCCACTGGGGACATTTCTGCTCTGCTCTCAGGTTAGGGTGGTTACCACTCCCCAGAGAGCCAAGGGTCTGCTGAGGGGCTCCTGGCTGGACCACTTTTGTCAGGAAATGTCAGCTGGTCAGAAGCAAGATGTTTTGCAGGAACTTGGTGTTGTCTTTGACAAAAATTTCTGTGGGAAGGAAAATTGGGGATGTGGGGGGAAGTTTCCCTGATAAGGTCAAAACATTCAGCCTCAACCTTTTCAGAGCAGAACGTTTCCATTTTCTGTTTCAGCCTGATGTTTCATTTCAATTTTGCACTAAAAAATGTGCATAAAATAAAAGTTTGGGATTGAATGTTTAGTTTTTCCTGAAGCAAGTAATTTCTGTTGATGTGAAACTAGACTTTTCACATAATTTTGTTCCAGAGACAATTCCCCTCGTCCTGTTCAGGAACCAGCTCCTCTTCCAGACCAGCTTTAACTGCTGTTTCAGATGACAAGGGCCGGCATTCAATTTTGCACTGTTTATTGCCTGGTGAAAGGGTCTCCTGTTTCTCATGGGGCTTGCTATTTTTGCTATAATGCAAATAATTTGTGCTGTAATTTATAATACTACATGATAATATTATTGAGGGATGTGCGAGTCCCAGTTAGAACTGCACTCATGTGACATTAAACCAGGTAGGGACTTCTAGGGGAGATGGATGCAAATGTGGATGGTTGTCAGTGATGACACCGCAGTGGCAACAGTCATTTGCATAACCTTTTAAAATGAGGCTTGTTCCCTCCCACCCCCCTCCTCTAATTGCAGGGTAGGGGATGCTTTCCCCAGAAAGGGACATGTTAAGTGCTCTGCCTTTCACCCCAGCTGTGTGAGGCAGTGGGGCAGCACGGGGTACATGAGCAACACCAGAGATCGGGAGGGATCGCTGGGGCAGAGAGGCAAACACGTGTGCCACATCGTGTCCTCATGCCTGTGCATTTGGGCAGCTCCAAGGAGCAGTTTCTCCAGTGAGAGGCAGTGCTGCTATCTGATAATCCCTTAAATCACTTTATTAGGTGCTATACACTGATTCTAGTGACTTATTGCAGTGTTGTGACTCAAGAGAGACGCATTACCGTGGGTAACACTCTGCACCCACCTCATCTGACTCCTGAAGCAGAGTATGCAGCAGGAGTACCCACAGTCCTGCTGCTCTGTGCTGCTCACAACCATCCCAATTAAAAATCTCTATCCATGGAGTTTGGGTGGAGTTTGGAGCCCTGAGGGCTGCCCAGACAGAGTGGGGACTCAGGGGCTCAGATTGGTGTGCAGCTGCCTCGGGGGCTGGGGATGGTATGTGCCAGGGTGGGCACTGTGGTTGGTAGGCAGAAGGTAAGCAGTGCCCTCAAGAGTGGGGTGGAAGGAGGTGCAAAGCTAGTGTGAGCCTTGGGCAATGTCTCACAGCTCAGCTGGTGGTCTTGGTGTGGAGGCTGCATGCAGTTTGCTTATGAGAAGGGTCTTATGATTTTGTTCTAGATAATAACAAGTTGTTTCCCTCACTAGGACCCCCAAGGGTGTAGGAGTCATCTCTCCTGGCCTTCTGTGAGGTTTCATACTTACAGATCTTGGTGAAGGGCAGCAAGTGGACATTGCCCAGTGCCCTGGGCTGTAAGTGAGCTGCGGCTCAGGTGATGTCAGTACATTCCACCCACCTGCCCAGCTTTCTCCAGCCCAGCCACTGGCTCCTCAGGTCCTTGCTGGCTTGAGCACAAGAGGAATGGCACCTTTGAAGCATTTGGTGTTGGTTGTTGCACAGCCATGGTTTGGGGCATTGGCCCCCTCCCCAGCCTGGCGCGGCTGTCGGCACAGTGACATGAGAACAATACTTTATGTAAATAACTTCCAAGCAGAGTTACTCATTATTAATGCAGACAGTTCTGAAGGCAAAAGCAAACAGCATTTGGCAGCAAGAACTTTTAATGAGAATGTCATTAAGGAATTCAGACTGCGAACCACAAAGTGATTCCTGGTGCACCCAGCTGACTTCCCTGCCTTCCTGTTTCTTTCCTGTCCACTAAACAAAAAAATGTCATTTGTTTTTATAACCCCTGAATCCAGGCTTTCTCTCTCTCCTTTTATTAACCAATTTATTAGCAGGACAAGAGCAGCCAGCTGGAGTTGGAGGGCAGTGCCCTGTGAACCCTCTTTTTTGCAATTGCCCTAATTATTTATTGCTATCAGACATCAGCGTTTCTATAAATTAAACCCTCTCTTCCCAAAGCTGCCCTGTGGGTTTAAATCAATACAGTGCATCTCACATAGCACACAATTATTAATAAGCAATGGTTTGAGATCATTCTGCATGGCATTGCTCCTTAGTCTGGCGGGTGCTAAAATGAGCTGAGTGGGGAGGGGCAGAGCGAGCCCCAATAGGAAGGAAGCTCCCACTGCCCACAGGCTGGGGCTGGGGTGGCCTCAGGACCTGCAAGAGCCCAAAACCCAAAGTAAAACCTGGGATTTGAAATAGTCAGAGAAGTGCTGGTGGACAAAAAGCTCAACATGAGCTCTCAATGTGCACTTGCAGCCCGCAAAGCCAATCAGATCCTGGGCTGCATCAGGAGAAGTGTGGCTAGCAGGTCGAGGGAGGTGATCCTCCCCCTCTACTCAGCCCTGGTGAGACCCCACCTGGAGTACTGCCTCCAGTTCTGGAGCCCCTATTACAAGAGGGATGTGGAGGTGCTGGAAGGTGTCCAGAGAAGGGCCACAAGGATGATCAGAGGGCTGGAGCACCTCTCCTGTGAGGGCAGACTGAAGGAGTTGGGGCTGTTCAGTCTGCAGAAGAGAAGGCTCCGAGGTGACCTAATTGTGGCCTTTCAGTATCTGAAGGGGGCCTACAGGAAGACTGGGGAAGGACTTCTCAGGATCTCAGGTAGTGATAGGACTAGGGGGAATGGAATGAAGCTGGAGGTGGGGAGATTCAGGCTAGATGTGAGGAGGAGGTTCTTCACCATGAGAGTGGTGAAACCCTGGAATGTGTTGTCCAGGGAGGTGGTCGAGGCCCCATCCCTGGAGGTGTTTAAGAGCAGGCTGGATGAGGTTCTGGCCAGCCTGATCTAGTGTGGGGTGTCCCTGCCCATGGCAGGGGGGTTGGGACTAGATGATCCTTGTGGTCCCTTCCAACCCTGAATGAAACTATGAAACTATGAAATTATGAAACAGCATCTCTGGTCTTTGGAACATCCTGGCACTTCAAAATGCATTTTTCCCTCTTGAATTGAAGCAAAACTTAAATATTAATTGTAGAATAGGGAAGAAAATAAAACCAAACCAACAAAACCTTAATTTTGAAGCATCTGAGCTGCCTTCTTGATAATACCAAATTGTTTCGTTGTGTATAAACACGTGTTATCAAGTACAACATGCTGTATATTATAACACTAAATATTTAATATTGTGTGCAATTTTAAGCAAAAGTAATTTGAGTAAGAACAGTGAATGTGTTTATTTTTAATATTTTACATTATCAAATCAACATTTTCAGCCAATTGTAAAATGGGGGTGGGGTGGGATGGGGAATTGTTTAATCTTTCTCCCATCAAAGGTGTCATCAGAACTGACATCCCCAAGAGTATTTCCATTTCAATGAAAATTCTTTCCTTGATGGAAAACTGCTCTCCTTAAAAAAAAATATAATAATAAAAGGGAAAAGGGAAGTGTTGCTGCCCTCTGTGCTGCTGCCTGACAGCACAAGTGCAGTGAGGGTGAGTGGTCTGCTCCTTCCAGGGAAGCTCCTGGGTGATCCAGCCCGGCGACCAGCAGGCACAAGTCTATTGAATTAGAACTCCTGTCCTGTTGTTCATAGAATCATAGAATCATGGAATCAATAAGGTTGGAAGACACCTCAAAGATCATCAAGTCCAACCTGTCACCCAAGACCTCATGACTACTAAACCATGGCACCAAGTGCCACATCAAATCCCCTCTTGAACTGAAGGCAAAAGATTTCTACCTCCAGGCACCTGCTGGGACAGTGAAGGTGCTCAGGCAGATTGCAGGGGATGGGATAGAATGGGACTGAGTTTGGGAGGCTGATGCAGAGCTGGGGGATCCAGGGCCAGGGTGACTCATGACGGCAGCAGGGATGTGTGACTGCTCCTCCTCTTTCCTGCTTTTCTGCTTTTATCTGCAATCATTCCCATGGCAAACATAAATATCATTTTGGTGTTGTTACTGACTGGGATGTGCCTCGAGCACTGGTGATAAAGGAAGTTTTAGCTGCTCATGTACTAGCCCTAAGTCTACAGCTGGTTTTCACTATTTCTGTCTGCTGCTGATTGCAACTTTCCTGGGCGTGGGAATGGCCCCGTTCCTCTCCTGCCCTCTGGGAATCATCCCAGTATTTGCTTCGTCTCTCCTCTAGAAGGGCTGGTTTTTCCTCTCATCAACTCATCGGGATTGTTACACAGACAGATCTAAATGCAAAAGACTTGAAGCAATCTTGCAGGTGAGCTGCAGAAAATGAAAACGTCCCCCTAAGCTGCCTGTTCCAGGATCACCTCTGCGCTGTGGGAGATGTCACTGCTTGTGCTTTTCTGGTGGTCCTCATGGAAAAATACCCCATATGCTCAACCCCACCTTCCTGAGAAACAAGCTGGCAGAGGGAGGGCAACACGGTGGCTTTCCCCCAGCATCTTTGTGAAGCTGTGAACAAATCACAGGCTGGGTTTTCATTAGGATCAGCCACAATTTGGAAATCAAATTTATCTTGTCCAACATGATATCCTTTTAGTCTGACTTCTCAGGGCATAATTTTTATTCTTCTGTTTTACTACAGACCTTGATCTTTTCCACTGGGACATTTTAATTGGCCGTTTCTTGTCCCCAAATTCTGAGCTGAGATTACTCCACAGAGTTGAGGGAGGTGACCACTTTTCCAGACCGAGGGGCTCTGCCAAGCAACACTGGGACAGGGCTGGGGGTCTGAGACGAGTCCCAGGGTGTCGGAGGGAGTTCTGAAGAAGTATGGAGTGTCCCGAGGAGTGGTTAGGGAGGGATCTCAGCGTGGCCCGGCGTGGGAGGGGATCTGGGGTTCCCGGGATGGTCTGGAGTTGTCCCGAGATGGTCCGAGGTGAGTGCGGGGGCACTCGGGGTCCGCAGCACGGGACAGGCGGTGACTCCCAACAGCGCCACCTGGTGGGAGATGCTCGCCACTCTCGAAGCGGAACCACGCAGGACACCAGGAACAAGGTGGGCACCGAGGGCACTGGGGGACACGGGGTGACAAAGGCGTGCATGGCACAGCGTGTGGGACATCCACGGACGTGTTGCGCCGCGGCAATTCCTTTTTTACCTCCTTTTCCTATCCCCTGTGTCTCCCTCCCCCCTCCTCTCCCGGCCCTCCCGGTTCTGTCCTCGGTCGGGATTAGTTTGCCGGTGGCTCGTTCCCGGGAGCTGCAGGCTCTGCCCAGCCATCACTTTGGCTGCTGACAAGGTTTCATTGTGCCCATCGTGCAAACCCCATCTGTGACACTGGGAGCCAGGAGCAAAATCAGTACCAGTCTAAAACACTCAGAGCCTTCAGCTCTGAAAGGAGCTGCGCAGCCTTTCCAAGGACATCTTTGGAAGTCACAAATATTAGCATAAATACTCCATGCAAATAGAAAAGGAGCCTCTACAGCTCTGCCACACGAGTTGTTCTCTCTGGCACAATGCATGGCACGATCACTGCTTGGGAACAGCCCTGCATTCAGAGAGCAGTCAAAAAAACCAACTTTTTCTTGTTAAAAATAATTATATCTTGTCAAGTTCAGTGGCATCTGCAAAATATCTGTTAATCTAAATTATATGATACTTAAAGAGCAGAACTAGAAGCTGTACTGGTGGTGGGTTTTTTTCTCACTTTTAGAAATGGCATTAACACATTCATACAGGCTGTGCTTTGCTCACAAAGGAGTTGCAGGAGCTTTAGGAGCTGGCCTGTACTGGACGTCGGTACCAGACACACTCCCAGTGTGACACCTGTCCTAATGCACTGAGCAGCCCAGGGCAGGGGGTTCGTGGTTGTCACCTTTGTAGCGAAGGCAGAGCTCTCCCTCAGGCTGCCTCACACCACCCAGCCTGCACTTCCAGCTCAGGGCGTGGTGGGGGAACCCCAACAAGTACCACAAGAATGCCCAGCCCTTTGATCCTGAAGTGCCTCTTGGCTCAAGGATTGCCTTAAACTGGTGGGACTCTGTTTGCTCATCCATGACACACTCGGGAGATTAAATACAAAACTCCATTTTTGCACACCCAGTACATATGGGCAATGGCAAAATGTATTACAGCAAACACCACTCCCTGCCCAGGACTTATGGGGCACTGCCTGTGCATCTGCTGGTAAGTGTCTAAATATCAAGGAGGGCTCCAGACTTGAAAAGAATCCTTCAGGGAGTCCTAGCTCTCTCCCCTTCTGCTTCTGCTGACTGGGGAGAGCCACTGTACGTGCAGTGTCAAGGTCCCTGGAACATAAAGGCTCTGGCAATAGCAGGAATGGGTGAAAATACCTGGTAGTACATCATGAGACCTGACGAGCCTGTGCACGCATGCCAGGGAAGCAGAAGCTAGGAAGGACCAGAGGAATGTGGTGACAAGCAGATTAAAAACACAAAGCCGCGGGCAGCCGCTGGGACTGCACTGGGAAGAGGCAGGGCTGCTACCCCGAGCTGGATGCAGCTGATTGCCAGCCACGCAGCCTGGGCTGCCTCCGCAGCAGCACAATGAGCCCTGGCACAGCCACCAGCCTCCTGGCACCTCTGCTCACCAGCTCTATCTGCGCTCGCACATCTGTGCCACTGCTGCTGTGTGCCAGCCGGGGGGAGAGCCAGCCCTGCCGTCAGGCAACATCCACAGCCACCATCCTCCTGGGCTCCCGCCGTGCACAACACGCTGCTCAGCAGCTGAGGCCAAGAGCTTCTCCTGATCTGAGTGGATGGGAGAGGCTTCGGATTGTGCTGTGCCTGGATGCACCCAGTCCTGGTCCATGGGCAGGGGCTGTGCAACGACACTGGTGTGGGCCAAAGTCAAAGAGAGGTGTGGGCAATGAGAGCAAGGCTTTGGCTCCGGTGTGCCGCTCATTATCAAAACCTGTGAGACATTTGTTAGCTCGTTAGCACTCCCGCTCTGGATGGCTGCTCACAGGCTGGCGCAAGGGCACAGGCATGTGGCTGTGGTGCTCCAGTGGCACCAGCTGCTCCAAACACAGTGCTGCTGGGCACCCGAGTCAGGGACACTCATTCTGGTGCAGCAGCCTGGAGATGAGCTTGCCCTCCTCTTTATGACCATTGTCCACCAAGGAGCAGAAAGCAAAGCCAGCTGCTGCTTCCTTAAGTGCTGGAGATATCTAAGGGAGGTGGAGGATTTGGGTCCACCATTTGAGGGTGTTAACCAGCATGAGCAATCAGAGAGTTGGGGAGTGCCCTTCAGTTCTTCATTGATGCTCAGCTGTGACAGAACAGTATCAATGGGGAGATGTTTTTGGTGTGTGTCCCGAGCCTCCTTCCATGCCAGAGATGGCTAAGCCTCAGCAGTTCCTGGAAGCACCTAGAACTGGGTGATGGCCACACTTTGTCTGCTGTCAGCATCGCAGTGCCTGGCCTTGAGGCACCCAGCCTGAGGGCCATCACAGTGACTCCTCTTGGTGCTGGCACCCAGCAGTTCCTTGGCCCTGTTCCTACAGAGCACAAACTGCAGACCCCAGCACATTGCACCTGTGCCCATTCTTGGAGAAAGGAGGAGACCATGAGCAATCTCATCACCTGTGACTTCTGAGGAGGCCCAGAGTCAGGCCAGAGAAGCATGAAATGATGAAGGCTCATTGGACAGCAAAAGGCAACTGGGCAAGATGAGAGGTGGGCGATGGAATGTCCAAGTTTGGGCAGGCAGCTCCCAGCAGGCAGAAATGTCTGAAAGTGTTAGTGCCACCTGCATGTGGCTGCCCAAGACAAGAAGAAACAAGTCCCCAAAGAAAAGATACTGACATTTTGGCTTCTGTAGTGGTCAGGCAGCACCACCAGCAGCATGGTGCTGGGCTGAGCCCTGCGTGGAGCTGCTGAGAGCAAGGACACTGTGCTGGCCCAAGCCCTGCCACAGCTGGCAAGACATCAGTGAGTGACAGCAAACACCAGCACTGCACTGAGAGGCTGAGCAGGCTGTGACAAACACTCACTAGAAAATAATAAAGTGGCAAAATAATTCTGCATCGGACACACTTACCAGAGCATAAAGAGTCTGAAAAGGAGACAACATCTTGTATCATCTATCTTCCTTAAATACCCAAGCTGTGACAAAGTGGAAAGCAAAATTATGATGAATGATCGGACATATTTAGTCTGTACCTGTGCTCTTTAACTAGGCCTGGTGAAATGGGTGCTAATGAAAAGCAGAACACCTACCAAAAAGAGGAGATTTCATTGAAAACAAGTCTTTATTACAAATTGGCACTTCGTTTTCATAAAGTGCATAATGAAGGTGCATATTGTGACATAAATTAAAACAGGCAAGTGATGGGTCAGCACTGCAAAACATTACACAAAGACAAATCACCAGTGAGCCCTCGACAATGGCTGTATCTCATTTACAATTTTTTGAGTACATTTTCAGATTGTGAGGGAACACGGCTAGGTTTTGTTCATAAACGGCATGCCATCATTTATTTTACTGCCTCATTTGAATATGATGAATACTGTAGCCCTTTATTTGTTCACAACAACCAAATAATTGTAGATCCGTGGGTTTCTGGGCAATTAATCACATTTTTTTCCTCCAACAATCCACTATAAACATGACATTGAACAATAAAGTACATTAACCTCTGCTTTGCACAAAAACTTTGCTTATTTAAACACTGCAAGGGTATCGGCTCCTGTTCTCCTTCAGGATGGATCCCAACGTGCTGCTGCGTGCTCTCTCCGTGGGACCTGTTGGATGGGGCTCACCTGCAGCCCCTGGGATGCTGCAGAGGGGTGAGCATCCTTGGGGGACAGCAGCCCTTGGGGGCCTTGCCCATGTCACGCCAACAGCATTGTCACTGCCACGCCGTGCCACTTTCTGCCATCTCAGAGCAATGCTGAAAATGTGACAGTCCCCTTGGCTCAGCTGGGGGCTGTGCTGGGGGCAAGTGGGGCTGCCACAGAGCTGGGCATGTGTGGGTAGATGTCAGCTCCCAGGTGATGTAAAAGGCACTGGGTGGTTTCTGAATGGCACCTGATCTCCCCAGCTGTGCTTGCAGCTTGGGAACCCCACCGCCATGGACAAGGAGCCAATTCCTACTAACTGCCTGCTGGCTGAGCTGCTGCAGTGGCCACAGGGACATGGGTGGCCATAGGGACATGGGTGGCCATGGCAAAGCCAACCTCCTAGCAGATATCCATGTGCTTCCCTAGGAGCAGGACAGTAGCAGGACATTGGGGCTGCAGGTGGTGGTATGAGACTCTTCTGCTTGTGCGGTGAAGGCTCTTTAGTTCACACGTTAATTATGGTCAGGGTCGTTTCAGTGAGTTTCCTCACTCCAAAGAAGTTGGCAAAACAGTTTGTCAGTGATTCAGACATATAATAATAATAATAATAATAATAATAATAATAATAATAATAATAATAATAATAATAATAATAATAATAATATTTTTTCCCCAAATCAGGCTTTTTGGTACACAGTCCTGGCTCAGCTGTCCCAGGGGCAAGCCCCAGCAGCTCTACCCCATGGCCAGCCCGTCTCAGCCCTAGGATGTACCAGTGGGGCAGTTCCCACTGCAACTACTGCTAGACAGGCATAGCCCATCACCATGTCTGTCCATCCAGGTGTCTCCTCAACATGCTGGATTTCAGCTGGCCCCCATCCCACCTCAAAAGTGGCATGAGTGGCTGCCTGGAACCCACCCACTCCACCATGTTCAACCAGAAGACAGGTTTCTTCCGTGCTGCTGTTATTTTCAACACTTTGAAAAATCCTGTTTGTGGGGTGGGGTGGTTTTTTTTTGACAATCTACCACTGGGGATAGAGCCTGCCTGGAAAAAAATGGGATTGCAGCCACTGTTAAGCCATGAAAAGCAGTGACTGGACCGTTATCTAACACTGTTGTAAGGTTACTATTTATCTAGAGCAACTGAAGTTGGCACTCACATCTGGCGCCTGGTACTTAGTGCAATTATTTATGATTTCCACCAAGATTTAAAAGCTCATCGCCGGCCTTGTAATGCAGTAACTGATTGCACTGCTAATGTAATTAAGAAAAGATTATGATGTCCACGTGGCACACCAGATGGTGGCATTCATAGCAATCGGCACACACAACTGGCAGACAACTGCACAAGGGCAGCAAGGCACAGGCAGCTGGAGCGCTTCGCTTTGTACCCTCCGCCTGCAGGCACAGGAAGGTTTCGCACCGCTTCTTGTGGTGCTGTGCCCCTCGTCCACCATTGGACCAGGCTCCTAGTTGTGCAGGGCACCCACGGATACTTTTGCACACGGGGTGCTCCATTCACACCTGCAAACATCCTCGTGGATGTTGACAGGGGTGAAGGGGACGGCCCCTGTGCAAGGAGGTCCCTCTTGGTAGATGTGCATCCCTCACCTTGCATGAGCTCACCCTCGTCACACATGGGAAACCACTTAGTAGGAGCAGCCTCTGGTTTGCTGCTCAGCATCATTTCCATCAAAGCTGTCTCCTAGGAAATGGTGATTCTCTCATCTACCCTTGGCACCTGGGGGGAATGAACTTGACTTTTGCTCAAGTGAGTGTGGACAACATCATGATCGTAGAATCACAGAATGGTTTGGATTGGAAGGGGCCTTTAAAGGCCATCTAGTCCAGCTCCACCTGCAGTGAACAGGAACATATTCAACTAGAGCAGGCTGCTCAAAGCCCTGACCTGGAATGTTTCCAAGGATGGGGCTTGTACCACTCTGGGCAAACTGTGCCAGTTTCACCACCCTCATTGTAAAAATCTCTTCATTCATTTTAATCTGAATGTCTCTCTTTTAGCTTAAGACCATCACCCATTGTCTTGTCACAGCAGACCCTGATCAAAACTCTGTCTCCAGCTTTCTCATTAGCCCCTTTAAATGCTGGAAGACCACAAGGTCTCCATGAAGCCTTCTCTTCTCCAGGCTGATCAACTCTCAGCCTGGCCTCACAGCAGAGGAGTTCCAGCCCTTGATCATCTCTGTGGCTTCCTCTGGCCCTGCTCCAACAGGTCCATGTCTTTTCGTGCTGAGGACTCCAGAGCTGGACCCAGCACTGCAGGTAGGGTCTTACTAGAGTGGAGCAAAGGGGCAGAATCCCCTCCCTCAATCTGATGGCCACACCTGATGCTCCCCTACCCTCAGTGGGAAGGCGTGTGTCCCTCTGCACAGTATGAACTAGGTTATGGAGGTCCACCTTTGGTATGGTCAGGCTACAGAGTCTGTAAAAGGAATTAAGTCACCGTGGGCTGGGTACTGAAGGCATTTCTGCCTGTATAGAGCTTTCTCCTGTGACTCCAGTGATAACTGGGACTGGCCCATCTCCCATATTGCTGTAACAGGTACAGGTTTGATTCACTATTTCTCCTTCCCAAATGCTCAGGCAGCAGGAAGGGAAAATACAGACTCTAAACAAAGTTCAAAATCACCTCATCCCTTTTTGTCATTGATGATGGAGTTTAGGGAAAATCATGCTTCCACCTGAGTGGGAGCTTTCTGCCTGATGGTGGGAGTCAGGCCGCTGAGGGAGATGCATCTCTATGTTTTTGGGGTGGAGGGAAAGCACTGCTGTGCCATGCACTGCTGACCCAGCTTGTGGAGCTCAGGACCACAAGGTGACTACAGATGCTCTTCCAGAAGCTAGGTCAGAATATAGGCAGAGGGCAGGATCCTGGATGGCTCTTCACAGAGAGCTTCCCTCATATCAATCCTGCTGGGACAGAGGCTCTTCTCCCATGACGGGGACTGAAATAACTCCAGCAAAAGCACAGTTGTGCTGCACTGCTTCAAACACTCACCTTGGCCAGGGACCCTGCCAGACTGGGCCAGCAGCCCCTGCCTTCTCCAGGACTTTGCATTCCCCAGAAGTGGGAGAGGCTTGTCCCTGACATGCTGGGTCCATTATTCAGGATTAATGTCCATTTGCTTGTTGAACCTTCTGTTATGGAAATAATGCTGCAGCTTTGACTTGCTTCCAGCAGGGCAATGAAGAAAGCAGAGTTAATATTGTGTCAGAGTGGAGAGAGAAGTGAGGACCATTTCTGCTTGGAAGCAGTAATGTATGCAAGGAGCTTGTGTCACCTAAAGCCCATTCAGCACTGTCACCTTCCTCGCTGTTGCCTCTGAATTCAATAAAGCAGCTGTGACTTGGAGGTGTTCAGGGCTGGAGCTGACATCAGTAAAGAGGCAAGCTGGAGATTTTATACCATCTGTATTTACAGCATGAATATTTCAGCAAATTTGACATTTTGGAGACTTCTGTCTTCCAGGTTTAGTGCCGACGAGTATCTGGGTCAGGAGTGCTGCAGGTTCACAAGCAGCATCCTGTCAATAATTCAATGCTCCAAGTGCTAAGCAGCGCTAGCAGGACGCGCGCCGGCGCTGCAGGGTTTGTTGGCTCATTGAGCCGACACAGCTCTGAAGCAACATAAAAACAGGTTTTTGATCTCTTGCTGCTGGCCTCTGCCTGAAAAGCATAAAGCAGGAGGCAAGCCTGTGGCAGCTATTCTGCTAATGTCACCGTAATGCGGATGCTGGTTTACTGGCACTTTTAAGATGAAAACAGCAATACGTGGGGCAGGACAGGACCAGGCATTTCTCAGCCCTTTCTCCTGCTGTCCAGGTATGTGAGCTGCCCAGGCAGGGAGGAGGGGACTTCACAAACTTGTGTCTCTTATTAGTTCAGGTGGTTACTACAGACACAAGGTCAGGGTCTCCAGTCACTGTGTCACTGGAGAGTGCAGGCAGGATGCCCTGAGCCAAGGCTGTAGTTGGGATTCTTTTGGTGGGCTGTCAGAACAACACCCAGAAGCCTCTGTCCCACTGAGAATGGGCACAGGTTGTCATACATGTGGGAGATGAAAAGGAAAGGAAAAGGTAGCAAAACTTTTCAGGAAAGCTCTGCCCTGAGCCTGGGGTACTAATTGCCCTGTTAGCCCTGACCAGCCCCATCTGGGCTGTGGGCCTGAGTGTCCCTTTAAACTCAGCTTGGGGCCCTCAGCCTCCACCTGAGTTATGCTATAAGAGGCTCAAGCTTATGCTCTGTAGATCCTATGGAAGACTGGCTTGGCTTTGCTCCTTGCATGGCCCCACAGACTGGCCCAGCAGTCACTAGACCTGACTTGTGGGTTGACTTCCTAGCTTAGTCTCAGACCTCTGTCATCCCATCAGCCTGCTGGATGGTCTGGAGAAGGGTTGACTCTGGCCATGAGCTGCTCTGCTTGCCTGAATCTGGGACCATGAAGGCTCTTGGTGGGTGGGGTCCCTGCCCTGCTGCCTTGGCAGAGCCCCAGCACCTCCACATGTGTGCATGTTTGCACATGTGTGCACAAGCTTGAGTGTGTATGCAGGAGCCTGCACAAGCACTCTCTGTGCTTGCTGCAGCTGGGAACTCTGCTACTGTCCCCTTGGGGCAGAGGGACCTGCTCACACCCAGCTGAGCCCTGGGAAGGTGCTTGCTGGTGCTTGTCATGGGCATCCAGGCTGGCACAGCACTGAGGCACAAATTCCTCCACACCTTGGAGGGCAAGGTAGCAACCACGAGAGGAATAGAAGAGCTGAGAAATTAAATACCAGAGAAGTTACTACAATAAACTGCGCAATTACCCAAGAGATGGAGGAAGCAGAGCATCTTGCAATGAGATCTTTGAGCAAAAAAGAAGAAACTCTGGGAAGAGGCCTTTAAACTCAGGTGAGTTTTGGTTTGGGTTTTTTTTTCCCCTCTCTTTCAAAGCATTTTTCTTAGAATATTTACATTGTAAAAATGCAGCATTTTCCATATGAAAGCTATGCTTGACATAAGCATCCTCTCAGCTAGCATGGAGCTGTAGGAGCCCTTCTCATTCTAATGTCAGCTCATTATTGCATTGTTGAGGCATTTTGCACACCCTGAAAACAAAGCCACCCTGGCTGCCTGAACCTCCCTTTGGTCCCCAGGGAACTGATGATTTCTCCTGGGGGAGCAGGTCCCACTTCAGAAGTGTCTGCACTCTTGGGATGTGCTTTGAGGGAACCACAGGCCTGCAATTGTGAAACAAAACCCTTAAAACTTATGTAGGAGTAAACTCAAAGCTGGAAAGAAAAGAAAATGGAATGTCAAATTATGTATTCAAAGAATAGCTTCTCATTAGTGATGCTGGGTGATCTGTAGATTCTCCCATCACATGATACTCATCCTCTTGTACTTCCCAGCTATGAAAAAATCTTTATGAAGGAACTGGCTGATGTGCTTCATTTTGGTTTTATCTCCCTCCTTGTAAGGGTTGTTAAGTGGTTTTTCCTAAGCAGATCCTACAGAAGTGATGTTTAAAGCTCTGGTAAACCTGGAGAACTCTAAGCAGACCCTGAGCATGCAACCTTTCTCCTGCCATCACCAAAGCAGCCTGGGCAGGAGGTGAGATCCAGAACCATTCTGAAAAGTCAGGGCTTCTGCCTCAGCCATTGGCCACAGTGGGTTTGGGTTTTCCCATGGAGAGTTCATTTCTGAAGTCATACTCCAAATTCTGGTGCTGAGCCTCAGCTGCATAATTCATCTGGCCAGATCCTGTCCTTACCCAAGGGTGCTGTGATGCCCTTGGGGCAGTGACCTTTTGTTTGGGGACAGCCAGGTAAAGCTGGGGAGGCTCCCTCTGCTCCTGCTGGCCCTTCATTAAGGATATTTGGACTGCAATTTTTCTGATCCCCCAGTGCTACTGTAATTGTCCACTTAAAACTGACTTTGGCATCGCTTTCCACACTGAGTCCTGTCAGACGGATGGGAAACTCACTGGGGTGCTAATATGCACAAGCTGCAGTAGCCAAGGAGCCAAGCAGCAGCGTCTAATGGTGCCAGCTGGCCTGGGAATTGCAACAGAGGGATGAGAGCCTTGCTGTTACCCAGTGCTGCTGCGTTCCTGCATGTGCTGCAGTGGTGAGACCAGGGCAGGGAGAACGACTTTGGGCTGGAATGGGGGCATTAATTCTCTGGCTTCAGCAGTTTAACTCTTACATGAATTATTTCTTTTGGTTTCAGAAGAATGAAGAGTGCTGCCTGTGCCCTACTTTGGGAAGTCTGAAGGGTTGTGTTTTCTGGGGCCCTGCATGGCTAAATGGAGAAGGGTCTGCACACAGAAAGTCTTGCAAGGGCAGCTGAACCTTGACCAAGTTCCCAGTGCTGCCTGTCAAATGGTTACCCATTAACTGCCTGGCTGGCTTTCCTCCAAGCAAACACCTCCTCACCTCAACACTGCCTGCTGCCAGCATGTTCCTGGGACAGCAGTTTCACAGCCCTGAGAGCCATCATCTGTGGACCTTCCCTGAACCGATCCACAGGGAAAACCTTGGCAGAGCAGGAAGCACCATATTGTTGGGTCCAGCTCCCTCCGCCCTGCTGGCAGCAGTGGATGGCACAGACATGGGGCAGCACTGCAGGACAGTGTCCACCCCGGGCGAGAAGGCAAGGCAAGCAGTAGCATTTCGTCAGAGGTCTGTAAAGAAAACATTATTTCCCCAAATGTGTTCATCATTCAAAGTTATTCAAGCAAAGGTTTCCATCTCACTGTGGCTATTATTCATAATCTGAGAATCTGGCTGTGTGGCTCTCCTTGGTAATTAAGCCACATGGAGGGTTTTTTTTCTGCCCTCCATTTGGGTGGAACATCAGTTGTGCCTCAGTCCTGAGTGTTTCTGCAGAATGGGGCTGGTCTTGGCTGCAGGACCCTGAAATGGGGCTCAGGAACACAGATTTCAGCCTTGTGCTATTAAATGCTGCCAATGCCCCATGCATGTCAGGACAGGCTTCCTGTGACCCAGCCAGGTTATGGGGTGTTTTGGGCTCTGTTTTCCCTGTTATGGGAAGGGGCTGATGCAAGTCCCTCCTGGACCATCTTTTCAAATGAGGAATGTTGTAAACTTCTTCATAGGGGTGAGGCTGAATGCCAGCCCTGGCCAGAGCAGCCACTGGGTTCTATGTGAATTGCCATTACCACTAACAGAGTGGTGGTGTGTATGGGTGTTGTGTATATCATAACTGAAATGGGGATGTGAGGACTTAACCTATACAGCATCAGTGCTATTTAGTAATAACTATGGGATAGGAAGGTAAACAAGAAGTAAATCCAGAAATAGTGCCTTTCCCAGTTTGCTTTATCTGTTCCAGAGTGGATCCCTGAAACAACAGTGCAGAGAAATTTTCTGCACAGGCTGTTTTGGTAACTTTCCAGGCATTGCTCACTCAAGCCCTGTGAGTGTGATGCTCCAAGCAGTGAACACACTTGCAAACAATATTTTCCTGAATGGGAAATAAAGGAAGTTGGCTGTGAGACAGAGCTGGTTTCCATGCAAGGTCCTGGAAAGAGGTGCCAGCAGGGCACTGACCTGTGCCTCCTCTGCCCCTATGGCACTTTGGAGTGTCTGATGATCCCAGTTCTAGGGAGAAGAGTCACTGCTGGTAGCCCAGGCCCCTGCTGTGCACAGCCAGCTCCAGTTCCTTGTTCATCTCTGCCCAGTGCCTGGCCAGGCTCTGAACACATCTGCCTGTGATGACAGTGCAGGCACCAATCCAGTGTGTCCCACAGTCCTGCACATTCTTAAGAGGGACCTGTCCTCCTTGTGGGTCTCTGCTGAAGCAAGGAGGTGGCAGTGGCTTCACTGCTGCTGGGGCTATCTGAGTGCAACAATAAGATGAGCAGGCTCATTCCTCCACTTCAGGGGCTGCCTAAGCACACACTTGAGACTGAAGGCTTGAGTTTAGTGCTTTGCTGACCTGGGGCTCAGAACACAAAATACAGCACTTGCCTTTTGTATGCAGGCTCCTGTGTGAGCTGCAGCATCTCCTCAGGACTCGGTGGTAGCTGCAGCAGGAGCTGCAACATGAGGGACCCAACACAGGAGCAAGCAACCTGCTGTTTCCATTTTGCTTAAGTCCACCAATCCTCGAGGTCCAAGGTGGTGCTCCTACCCCCAGGTAGGACAGATGTCAGAACAGAAACCTTACGAAGGAAACATCACTCAGCAAGTGGGGCTGTCTGTTCTCCATGCTGATATCCTAGATGAATGATTTCCTTCTGGAGCAGTCTGGCTCCTTGGGGTCTATGTAAGTGTGCTCAGCACCTGGCAGAAGGGGCCTTGCCTCAGGGTTGCTGAGCAGGTGCTGGGGAGCCTGGTGCCCAGGGTCCAGCCTGGGCTCCTCACCCCTGGGTTGCAGCCAGAGCAAGCATTGGCCTTGGTAGCAGGGGTGGAACAGGTGGCATTCACTTGTGTGGGGGCTCCAGGGGCAGCATGGGAGCCTCAACACTGGGTCTGACACTGTCAGGAAATTTATGAACAATTCATAACTGTGTTTCTACAGACAGCTGCTAGTATGTACTGAGCAATGCCCATTCTGTCAAGGAAAACTAGTTACAGGGTTATGGCCAGGCCACTTAAATATCATGACCTATAATATGTAAATAAGAGGCTTGGGCACTGCTGCTGCTTTGTCCTGCAGTCCTGCACTGGCTGAAGGTGTCTGCAAGTCATGTACTCAGACCTGACACTTGTGAAAAACCACTTCCTGCCCCATCCTGGGCTCACAATGCACACTGCTAGGCTGCAGGGCACAAGGTTGCCACAGCTGTGGTTGGAGGGGAGAGGAAGGCTGAGGCTAGCAGTCAGGAGATCCTTGCTGTAGGGTGGGCAGAAGACCTGGGAGCTGTGCTGCCAGGCAAGGGCACAGGCCTCCAGGCTGCCACTTGAGATTTGTGTGCATTGCCCCAAACCTAAAGATGGGGTGATGCTGTGTACCACTTCCCTCTCCACCTTAAATTCAGATAGGATGTCTTAGCCTTGGCTGAAGTCAAGTCCTCTGTGTCATGGCCAGGCAAAACCAAAAGGGACAGAGCAAAGTGTCAGTGCCACAGTGGCAAAGAACTGAAAATGCCATCTCAGAGGTGAGGACTGCTAGACTTCAAGCAAAGTATCTGCCTGGCTATCTGTGCTGGGTCCAGGTGATGAGGAGCTCTGCTTGGGCACTAAGGTATATCAAACAGCCAAAAATGAGGAAGACTGCAGTAGTAAAACAGTGAGTTATTTTCCCTGCAGGAAACATTAGACAGCCTTGTTGAGCAAGAACAAAAGATTAAACTCAAGGTAAAACGAAATGCAAAAATGCTGTGAAAGCTGGTGGGTGATCTGGGGGTTTCTGACTACAGTGAGTTCCCAAAATAACCCTGCTGCATCTCTTCTCAGAATCATGTCACTACCTGAAATGCTTCAGGATCTCTTTATTAAAAAGCAACCCCCACACATCCCGGTAGAAAGCAGGGGCCTACCGGGGCGTTTGCAGGGCTATAAAAAACCTTCAGGGGGAGCTTGTTTGCTTTAAGACCTTGCTGCTATTGTAAAAGTGGAGGGTTAGCTCCAGCCGTTGATCTTCTGCTAGAACAGGGCCATGCCCCAGGCTCTGGGTATTGCTAAGGACAGAAGGATGTAGGTTCAGTAATTCTGAAGGTTTCTGGTAAGCCTTGCCTGGGTATTGCCAGAGACAAAACCACCCAAAGCCCTCTCAGGGTGGACTTAATCTGCAGCTGCACACTTCCCTCTTTCTCTATATCAATTGCTGTCCTCCAGGATGCCTTAGTGATCTGGGATAGATGTGCATGGACAGCCCCCTAAAGAGCCTGAATTAAAGGAGATGTGAGAATCTTCTCATTCCTTTTAGAATTATCAATATTTAAACTGGAAATGCAGAGGGAAATTGTAGCTGCAAAGAGACATTTTGGTTCATAAAGCAGCAGGTTAAATCTAGCTCCAGGAAACCCTGAAGCCAGGCAGCAGCTGAGTCTCAACCTGCTGCAGTTCCAGCATGAAATTAAACTGAGCTGATTTTGCTCTAAAAGCAGGCATAGAAAAAATGGTCCATGCAGCAGTATTTCACAGCTACACTAAATGTGGCTACAGAGAGAGATGAATTCCTGCAACATAAAGGATTTTATACAAACAAGGGCTTGAGCTTATAGTCAGGATGAGGATGCAGGATCCTTTACAGTCTGTTAGTGTTTCCCTCTGCAAACTGAGATTCCTTCTGATGGTGAAACCTGGCCAGTGCTTGCCAGGAGTTCCTGCTGCCCTCAGGAGCAGCATGTGAAGCAGAGCTGAGGAGCAGCATGTGAAGCAGAGCTGGGGCAGTGCCACTGTGCTAGGCTGAAGTACTGCACGTCCCCATCCTGGCACCAGTGCAGCACCCAGCGCCTACGCTGTGCTGTATCAAGCTGGGAGGGGTGCAGACTGCAGTTCAACACAGATTTTGCTTATAATAAATGAGGACTCTTTGTATTGTTTCTGTTCTGCTGGAAGTGTTTGGGACTGTGCTATGCTCTTCTTCTGAGGTGTCTGGGACAGATGTTGCTGGTACAGTATGCTTAAAACATAAAGAGAGTGGTGGGGCTCAACTGCAATCTCTTACCTCAGTCCATCCTCTCACCTAGGAGCAGATTTAGCTGCTCCCCCGAGGTGCTCTGGCTGGAGACACCATGACATGGGGCTCTGCCCATGTGCAAGGACAATCACAGCCCCATACAGCAGATGCAGAATGCAGAACCCCTCTGTGGCCAGTGCAGGAGGAAGTGAGCTCTGGAGTGGCTCTAGAAAAGCTCTCCAAGCATTTTTATTACCACTATGACCCACTGTGTGGTGCAAAGCTGTGCTGTCCCCAGCATCAATCCCTGAAGAGTGGCACCAGCTACCACCATCCTTCCAGCAAAGCCACATTGCTGTGGTTGAATGGAGCAGGGTGACACAAACAGAGTGTGCCTTGCAGTGCTAACAAATCTGGCTAGCACGCACGTTTATTTGGAACACAGCTCTGAAGGATGCAAACTCTGGCATCCATCCACTCAGGGATGAGTGAGCTGTGTTCATTCAGCCACAGCTCCAGCCAGGACGGACTTAAATTCCTCCTATTCAGTGTCCTGAAAACAAGACACTGGTACAAACTGGACAGAGTGTACGTGACTGCAGAGCTCATGAGAAAAAAACACGCTCTGAATAAACAGAGAGAAATAAATGCACTTTAAAAAGATTTATGTAAAATATTCAGAAGAGAACATTACACTTGCAAATACTTAATGCTTTTGAGTAACTTTACACTGGCAGATGAACCAACTCCAGTAGAGTTATTCATGTACCTAATGCTAAGTGTGCAAGGATTTGCTGATTCAGAGCCTGGGGTTACACTCTGTGCAAGAGCACAGTGGTGCCTCTCCTCAGCCTGGGAAGGGAAGGGAAGGGAAGGGAAGGGAAGGGAAGGGAAGGGAAGGGAAGGGAAGGGAAGGGAAGGGAAGGGAAGGGAAGGGAAGGGAAGGGAAGGGAAGGGAAGGGAAGGGAAGGGAAGGGAAGGGAAGGGAAGGGAAGGGAAGGGAAGGGAAGGGAAGGGAAGGGAAGGGAAGGGAAGGGAAGGGAAGGGAAGGGGAAGAAGATAGAATAGACCAGGTTGGAAGAGACCTTCAAGATCATTGCGTCCAACCCATCATCCAACACCAATGTTGCCAAGGTTTAAAGGTCTCAAGCTGTGGCAAAGGTGGTTGGACAGCTTCTTGGAGAGCAACGCTGAAGCAGCAGCTAAGCTGTGCTGGAAAGTGACTGTCTCTTTGGAAAAAAAAACCCCAAAAACCATTATTGCAGATCATGCCAGACATGGTGGGATATATTTGCAGCCAATCTTGGAATATTTCGTGGATACTAAGCAGCAATTAGAGCCTTCCTTTGGAATCAATTCATTTCCTACCGCCATGGTAGCAGGGAGGATCTTATTGAAACTCTAGGATTTTTAATATTATTACACTAAAGACTCTCTCAGTATCAGCATCTCCATGGGGGAGCATTAGCACACTGTAATGTGTAACAAATTCTCCAGTTCAGGAAATCTTGTTGTATTTGTAATAGGGCATTTGGGGCATATATTATGTATGGGACATATATTTCTCATTTCCACCAGGCATCATCTTTCCTTCTCTCTAAATTACTCTCCAAATCAAAAAAAAATGCATTGTATTCCTTATCACTCAAAATATATGTTGGGGTTTGGTTTTTGTTTGGTTTTGTTGGGGTTTTTTTTAATCTTAGAACCCAGAAGCCAGTACCAGCCATCAGGGCTGTATGTGGTAGAAGGCAGAAAGCCTTGGTTGAACTGTGAGAGAATAGAGCCATAGTTAAAAATACCCAGTTACCACCATTACCAGCAAACACCACTCTGAAATGCTTTACTGGAGAGAAGTACCATCCAGGACAGGAAGAAAGTTGGTCCCAGTCCAGGGTTATATCCAGGAGTAAGCAGGATGCCAGAATTTTGCTGTTGCAGAATACTTTGTGCATTCTGCACAGACAGGAATACAAAACCACTAATGTGTATGTTGCTTTCCACACCAGCCTCTCAAACATGAACTGAGCAAAGCTCCTAGTGTTTCTCTTGGTAAGAAGTCTGACCACACCAGGATGAAGAGCAAGGAACTGGAACGACCCTGAGGATCAAACCCAAGAACTCCCCTGCACTCAGGGGACCCCAACAACCACACAGCAGCCACAGCTGGGCCTGTGGGAAACTCTTGGTCAGACGAGCTCCTACCTACCTCAGTGAGAACAAGATACCAGCCTGGAGATACCCATGGAAGGAAAGAGAAGCTCAACTGCTCCTGCTCAGTTGTACATAAGAGTCTAAACAGAATGGAAGAAGCAAACAGTTATCCATGCAGGAACAGAATAACTAATCACAGCTCCTCAAAGAAAAAAAAAGATCAAAACAAAAAGAACACGGGAGAAGCAAAACCCACAGGGAATTAGTGGTGTAGTTAGAGACAGAACATCAGACAAGGAATATAAAAACAGAGACTAATCTGCCACCCCTTCAGATGACACCCGAGTTTGTCAGGGCACAAGAGCAGGAGAAAATTTGAGTAACATCATGTGAGTGAGATCCTTTTCCTCTTATGTCACAGGCTGTGTTCCCAGCACAAAGGAAACCATGGCTTTGAGTAGGCAGCATGCCACAGAAAACAGAGGAAACCAGCTCCAGAAAGGACCCAGGAAACCATCTTGCCTGGCCCCTGCCCTGAGGGAACGACTGAGTAATACCTGCTAAGTTCTTTTAGGAGGATTTTCAACTTGACCATCAATAAAAACTCCCCAGGATGTGTTTCACTCTTTGCTGTTGTCAGATTCTTCACCCTACCTTTTCAGAATCTGTTGCCGAACTTCACACCCATCATTTCTTTATCTGTCACAAAGGATGGTAGAACAGGTTACTGCTCTCTTTAATCCACCCGCAAATTAACACATTTGTTTCCCTAATTTAGTTCATTCTTCACTCCAGGATTTTTTTTTCCTTTTCTTTAGATTAGCAGCTCCAAGTCTTTCACCCTTACATTAAAGGCCACTGATGTCAGCTACTACACCAATCTTGCTGCTCTCCAGATTATCATTGATGGTTTTCTTTGAGGTAAACTGCTCAAAACAAAACACAGAACAGATGAAGGATTTGTTCATATGATTATGACTAAAGGCCACACTATCGTTCCAAGTTATGATGTGATTTGCATCACCTGCTAATTTAATAAGCGTGTTCTCAATTTCATCACTGGCATTTGATACTGTTGATCAGAACCAGCCCTCCACAGACCCTCAGGTCCACGCTGCAACTGGACTTACTGGTCCACTCTAGCAAACCTTGACCTCTCCAAACCATTTTGTTTTTCAGGACGTGGTCAGAGAGCATCACATCTCTTGCTGAAGTCCAGGTAGCTCCCGAAACTGCTTCTCCCCTAACCCCAAGGACTGTTTTCTCAAGAAAAGTAGCTTGCTTTGACAGCTTGCTCCTCAGCAGTCCACAGCAGCTGCCATCACCTAGATGGCGGAAAAGCCTTTTTTTTTTTTTCACCTGGCCCATCTTCTGAAGGCTCAAGGACCACGGCTGAAGGCTGGGGCAGACCTTTGGTCAGGAGAACTTGTGGAGGAGCTCCCACCCGAGCGGAATTGTTTTGAGGTGAACCGTTTTCTCTCTGAGGTGTGGTGTTTTGTGGCGGGGGGCTGGCGGGAGCCGGCCTCTCGAGCCCTGCGCCCCGTGTTTGCTGAAACTCGCGGTGAGGAGGCGGCGATGGGGCAGCCCCGCTGCCGGGCACGCTGCGGGGTGGCGGAGCCCCGGGGGTGGGGCAGGGCCGGAGCAGCCGAGCGGAGCGCCGGTCGGGCCCGCGGGGCCGGTTCTGCTGGGGGCCGTGTCCGGGCGGTGGTGGTGGGAGGCAGCGCTCCGCGGCTGCACGGTGAGAGCCCCGCGGCAGGGCATGAGGCGGACGGCGGGGTCGGGGCGGCGCGGGGGCCGGGCGGGGCGGGCTCTGGGTCCTGCGCGCCGCGGTCCGGCAGCGGGTGGGCGCGGAGGGGCGGGGGCCTGCGCGGCGGCGGCGCGGGGGGGAGCCCGGGCTGCGCTGAGCTGCGTTTCTGCGGCCCCGGCGCTTCCTGGGCCCGGCACAGCTCGCTCGCCCGGGTAAGGCTCCGTGCGGGGCCGGGCCGCGGCCTGCCCGCCGCTCCCCGCCCCGCGCTGCTCCGCCCGGGGCTGCAGGCCGCTCCCCCGCCGCCGCTCCTCCCGCCGGGCCGCGCCGCGCCGGCCCCGCCGGGCGATGAGGAGCTGCTTCTGCCTGCGCCGGGGGAGCCGTGACCCGCCGCCCGCCGCACGGGCAACAGTTAAGTGTCCCCGGAGCCGGCGCGGCCCTGCCGCCGCGCTCCCGGACGGGGGGCCGGGCCTGGCGGGCGCTCGCGGCTCCGGCGGGGCGGTGTGTCTGGGAGCGGGGCTCGGCCCGGCTTCCCACCTCTAGCCCCTCCGCTGGTGGGGGCCCTTACACGGCTGGGGCTTCCGGGCGGGGCTGGAAGCCGGTACCCCCACCCACTCGGAGCTGCCCTGGAGCCCGGTCTGCGCGCTCAGCCTCCCCGGTGAGCCCGTGGCGGAGGGACCCTCGGGAGCCCCCCGGGCCGCTGCTGGTTGCCGTGCGTCGTGGGGAGGCCGCGCCTTCGCAGCGCTGCAGCCCGGCGTGCGAGCGGCCGAGCTCCGGACTCGCCCTGGGCTCCCTGTTGTCCTTCAGGTGCGACCAGAGGGCTCTGCTGGGGCTGTCCTCGGTGATCAGCTGTAGGGCAGAGCCCTGGTGACCTTGACCTGCTCGAGAGCTTACTACGAGTGTTAACTGGTTGGAGAAAATACCAAAACCTCGTGTTTCGCGTGGTCTTTCGCTGCAGCTGTTCGCAGCGCGGGTTGCTCCAGCGCCCTGTTTTCTCAGCCCTTCTCAGGTTTCTGTGTATCTGGAGGTGCAATGTGGGCTCTCTCTACAGCGCTGGCCAGAGAAGTGATACCGTGTTTTAAATGATCACCTCTTGAGTTACCGAGGCTTGTGAGCTTTCACTGGGGCTTCTGGAAAGGTTCTCAAAGATCCACCTTCAGCATTTTCTGTGCTTTACTTGAGCTGAGATGTTCGCAGCTTGGTCATGGTAACACAAGCAGAGTCCTTCGGTGAGCATGAGGCATGCTGAGCTTCTGCAGGTGTTCAGCTGGTCGGGCTAAAACTTGGGTTTCTCCGCCTTGTGTTTTATTTTATCTGAATGAGAACATGCTAATGTACACTTCAGTGGAGCCTGTGTGTCATGTGGCTGGCTCACAATGCCATCTTCGTAATTTTTACCTAAGGTAGCCGCTAGATTTTCTCAGCATGCTGGGATGAAGGCTTAGTTTAGGCTTCTGGAGGTGTGAAATTAAACACAACGTTTCGGTCTTGTAGTCTGTGTTGCTCTAACATAGTGAATCCCTGGCTCGAGGGTTCCTGTAGCCCCCATGGGCTTGTTCATACCTATGTCAAGATAGAAATAACTGAGCTGAATGTCATTGAAATTCTGCTACCCTGGTGTAAGGTCATCTGTGTATGGAAACCTATTTTGGTTTGAAATAGGATGCTCTTCACAAATGTGTGCCCATAGTTGGAAGTGCTGTGAAGCAATACAAGATCTCCATTTTGCTCATTCCGTGACTTAAGTTCCTGTTTCCATCCAGTTCAGCCTCTACAAACTCTAGAGGTTTTGCAGCTGGTATGGGGCAGCTGTTTCGAGATAGGAGCCTGGGTGCAGGGGTGATTCCAGACATACCTTTTTTGGGGGCGAAATGTGAAACTGAAATTCTGTCTGCTTGTGAGAGAGCCCTCCAGGGCCCTGACCCTGTGTCCTGCCATGGTCTCCTGTTTTTCTGCTTGGAACTACATCCTATTGCGTGAACAGGAATAGAAAATTGGCTGGGGCTGCGTCCTGTTCCCGGACGCGGTGGGAGGACTGGGCATGTGGAGGAGTACGGCAGTGTAACTTCTGAGCATCCCATGCTGTGCCAGCTGTACCTACCCCCTTCTCACACTGATGGAGCTATAGCCCAGGCGTGTGAGCAAGGGCTTTAGCAGCCTGTCTGCTTTGGTTTGGTAGGGTTGTATCCTACGGGGTGCAGGAACTGGGTGAGGTAGTTGATAAGGTTTTTTTCCATTTTGCCTTAGCTCATGCTTTTCTGTCTGTGGGAAGAGCATGTCAGTGTCAAAGTGCAGGCCTTGTGGTTGAAAGAAGAAACAATAAGACCATTCTTTCGCTAAGTCCTTTACTGTTTAACTTCAGAACTTGACCTGCTTTGGCAGCTTGATGCTTCTGTAGCAAATACATCATCAGACCTCATCTGATCATGTACCCACCAGCTCTCAAACTTGTCTGACTTGAGGAACACTGGGAGGGAAAAACGCTCTACAAACTTAAAGTAATACATTCATTTCCTAAAATGCGTTCCTTTGCTCTGTGTGTGTCCCAGCCAAAGCCCAGCAGTGTGTGTGGTCAGTCACCTCAGTGGAATACTTGGAATGGACAGTGAAGCCAGGAGAAAAGTATGTCTAGCATAAACTAGTAAGAGCGAAGATGAGATAGCAAGAAAATGGGTGAGGGGGAGTGAAAAGGACATAATGGACAGTCTTGGGATTGCTGGGAGAAGGGGAGGTGTATGTGGCTGTGGGCATGGGCTGCCCGACAGACCCGTCCAGGGTGATGAACTGCCCTTTGTCTTTGCTGTCTCTGCAGGGCTTGGAGTGCTGAGGCAGCCTCTGGGAGCCGCACTGCCAGGGTGGCATGGGCTCCACAGTACATATCTCTTGGGGAGCAGAGCCTGTGTGCATGCTGGGAGTTGGTACTTCACAGCTGGAGGACCCAGAGCAGAGCACCAGTGAGCATGGTGTGCTGATAGATTAAGCAGAGACCACAGCTGGAATGTACCTGTGAGGCTTTCTGACAAGATTGCTGCTTGCTGTCCTCACCTGCTTAGCTCTCCTTGCCACCTGTACCTAGTTTGCCCTGTGGGCTGGCAGCCTCCGGAGTCATGGGTGGCAGGACAGTGCAGAGTGCCCCATACTCCAGTTTGCATAAAAGGCCATTGAACCCCCAAGCAGGGTATTGAATGAAGGCAGAGGGAAGAAAGCTATGGCACAGACTGGCAGAACCCTTGAAGGCCTTTCCTGCAGCCAGTCATCAGGACCCCTGTGCCTTGTGGCACAGCCTGTTTGAGAGGGCAGGTGGCATTCAGGATAAAGCCAGCATCTGTGTGTCACCGACAGGCGTGTTCTCTGTGTCTTATCCAGTGGCTATCCTGCCTGTCTGCCTCAGGCTTGCATAGGTCCAGTACCATCAAGATGCATGCTGACTTCTCTGGTGGATGCACATCCTTTTCCTGCTGGCTTTGTCCAAGTGACTCCACGGTGTTTTGACGCTTCTTCCTGCTTCAGGGCTTGCATCCGGCTTCTCTCCATTGCAGGGACGTGCTGAGGGCTGGATGTGGCCCTGCAGTTGGGAACAACCTCCAGGGAGCACGTTCCCAGCTAATGGGAAAAATGTTCTTCTAATTGTTTTGGGCTGTTCCCAGAACAACCCTGCAGCAGGCTGTGTGGTGCAGGACCTTCAGCAGAGCTCGACTAGCACAGGATGGTGAAAGGCCATCTCCTGGTCAGCTGGTTTGAGTTCTTGGCTACCATGATGTTAGACAGGCACATAGGTCAAACTTGTGTTATTTAAAGAGAACTGTATTAAAATAACAAGCTGTCTAACAGGAGTATTTATAGAATTTTGCTCCTTAATTTAATCAGTTTTTTCACTGTTTGCTTTTTACTCTGAAGTTCAAAGGCATGATAGAAAAGAAACCAAACTTTGCAGACACCCTGGGGGAGAAGTGCAATGTAACTAATCGTCTGTGTGATTGCCCAGCCAGAGACTCCCCTCTGACCTGTGCAGAGTTCACAAAAACATTTATCTGAATGTGCAAACCAGTTGCTGCTGCTCCATATCTGTTCCAGATGCATCCTCGATGCCACACGCACAGCAGGAGGATGCCTTGAGTTGGCCTCGCTGTGCCATGGTGGCCAGACAAGGGCACAGATGCTTCTGAGCAGGGCTGCTGCTGCCCTGTGACTGCAGAGCAAAACGCACTAAGCTGCCCAGAGACCCTGAGGTTCTTCTTCTGGGCAGATGCTGGGGCTGTGGTGTGAGTGCAGTGCAGAAGTAGGTACCAGGCTTGCTCTGCTTGCCCAGCGGTGGTGGGTGCAGGCAGTTCAGCTCAGCCTTTGCCCTGCTCTGGCGATGCTGCACATGTCATTCTGCAGCTTCAGTCTTCTGCCCTCTCGAGGTGGAAAGCTCTATTCTTTGTGCTTCATAGAGGGGCTTTGTGCGAGGCAGCACAAAGTGAGGATTGATGCCATTTCCCCTCCCACTGCTGCAGGACCACAAAGGGCTCTGACAAAAGTGCCCTTCTTCCTCCTGCTGAGGACAGGGTGCTGCTAAGCATGGGACTCTGCCCAGCAGCACTCATTCTGCCTCCTGTGGTGGTGCTGGGGACCCCTGAAGCCCTGTTCTTGGCCTCTTCCAAGCCAGCTCTGCTGCTGCTCAGGTTCCTGCCAGGGTGTCTGAGCCTCCCTGCAGCCGGCCCCAGTGTGGCAAGCAGGAGCATGGGCAGGATTCAGCAGCAGATCCCAATCCCCCCCTCCACTGCCGTGGAAGAGGAGGGAGTGCCAGGGGCTGCCTTGCCCACTTGGGCTCTCCCAGGGCCAGAGAAGGGGGCACAGCCCTTTTGCTTCCTTAAGGTGAGGTGTGGGTGCCATCCCAGCCACTCCTGCTCCCCTGCCTCTGCCGAGGGAGCTGGTGCTTCGTTGAGGCAGGTTTGATGGGGGCTGGGTCGATCTGCTTCCCTGCGGTGCAGCCGCAGCCGTGCTGGAACCTGCCATGCGGTGTTCTTAGTGTGCTGGAGGATATCGTCACTTACCTGGGTTTCAGTTCAACATGGCCTAAGAGAAGCTGCTATCAGCACTCGTTATCTCCCAGCTCCTCCCAGTGGGTAATAACAAGTCATCACAGTATTGAGAGTGACTTGGAAACGTTTCAGAAAACGTGCATCAATATGAGGGCCAGATTGGAAGTTCTTTGTTAAATTCATGCTGCTTGCTCAGTGCTGCACATTTCAGGCAGTGACTTCTGGATTATTTGCAAAGCGTCTGGATGAGCTGAGCTGGTGGAGGCATGAGGTTTGCAGGCAGTGACATGAGGTTTGCTTGGGCTGTACCAGGTGCCACCAGTGTTCTGTGGCAGGGTCCTCTGCTTGTTGTCCACCCTAAGGACAGGAACCCCTTGTGAGGGGAGGGTGAGTCCTTACAGCTTAGGGTGCACTTCTACTCATGTCTGAGAGGCTTTCACTGTGTAGGGAAGAAAGCAAGTCTGCTCTGAGCACGCTGGACGCTTGTCTAGGTGCTGAAGCAGAGCTCTCTCCTGGGTTTGGCTCATGTGCAGTAGTGCAGTCACCATTACTGGTCACTAGCTTCTGTTCTTTTGGACTCGACAAGGCAGACTGGCTGTTTGTGTGACATTGTTATTATTTACATAGGGCCCAGACTTGCTCTTCTTTATTGCCTGAAGCACGATGTTTGTTCAGACTGGGCATTGTGAAGTGTAAACCAGGTCCCACTGGCACCAGCACTCACCTCTGCCTTTGCTAGAAGCAGTAAGTAACCAGCCATCTACATGGCCTAGAAATGCTGGGGTTTAATTGCTCTGAGGAGGGTATTGAATTAGGTAGCTCTGGTTCACAGCTTATCTGGCTGCACAGCAGTGACGCTTGTTTACACGAAGCACTGCACTTTTATCTCGGGGTGCGTGGGGGGCGGTTTCCTGGGGCATTCCTGCCTGAAAGCTGGAGAAGACTTGCTCTGACTGGCTTCCTCTGCAGGAGACCACATGCTGAGGCAGTGACACCTTTCCCCATCCTCCTCCTCAGTGAGTTGCTTCAGCAGCTCTCTTGTCCTCTCCTGCTTCCTGCAACAGCATCTCTCCAAAATCGGTTGGTCTTACCTGCTTCTGTCCCCCTTTGCGTATCTCCCTCCCTTGACGTACTCAGTGATGTCTGCCTTCTCCTGGAAGATGCTCAGGCCTCTTCAAGGCCTCTGTCTGCTTTGCATCAGACCATCCTGTGCTGCTTCGTCTGTGCTCCCCTGGTGTCAAGGCTCTCGCAGCAAGCGCAGTTTTGCATAGAGCGCCAGATACATCTGTGCTGCTACATCTGGTTCAGGAGGGTGCAATTGGGTCTAGAGACTTGTGGAGGAGCCCCCAGTGTGTCTAACACCTGTGGTAGATGGGGAACCTTCCAGTGGAGCCATTGGGAGCAGATTTCTTGCCACTTAAAATGGCAGAGCTGCTTCAGCCAGACTGACTCAGGGTGAAACTTGCCCTCTGTTTGGGAGGAAAGGGAATGATCTGGGATGTTCCCATTGTTTATAGATGGAGACCAGCCCATGCTAAGGATCTAGAAGCAAAAAAATCTTGGAAGAGGCTGCTGGCACAAATTTCAAACCTATTGGGCGTTGCACAAATGTACCCTTATCAAAAGCAAATGAAAGTGCAGAAGGTGTGTCTGGCCTAATCCTGTGTTTAACTTGGCAGTCTGTGGTGTGTCAGCACAGGCTCTGTGGCATGCATGCAGGCGCTCAGTGCTCTGTCTTTACTGGGTGTGCTGCTGAGCAGCCGTTTAATTCTGCTCCTTTCTTTCAGGATCAGTCCATGATGCCTGAGGTGCGAGACCTCTCCGATGCCTTGCCTGACTTGCCAATGGATCCCATCACCGGTGTTGGTGTGGTTGCTTCCCGGAACCGAGCACCGACAGGTTATGATGTAGTAAGTAGAGCTGTTTCAGCTACTGTTGCTAATGCTTTGCTTCTGTGCTAATGAGGCTTTACTTTGCTGGGAACAGCATCTCTTCCAGAGAGGGCTTGCTTTCAGAGCTGTGCTTTGAGAAGTAATTGGGTATCCAGCTGCCCACCTCTCTGCCCACAGCACTTAGCGCTTTCCCTCAGTGGAGGTTTGTGGGTGCAGTCATGCTGCTTCATCAGTGCCACTCCAGAGGAGCATAATTACCTGGAGGAAGGGTTTTCAGGAACAGCTGGCCACTGTGGCATGCAAATTTAATATTCCTAGTAACATTCATCCTGAAGGAGTCCTAAGTACTGCACAAATTATATCTCTGAATAAATGGATCCCGCATCAGCTGTTTAATCCCACATATCAACACTGCACAATGATGATGAGAAGCTCCAGAGTGGGAAGCAAAGAATTTCACATTCAGCTGAAATTGCAAAGATGATTTGATGGACAGAATGCAGACCTGTAAACTAAGCTTTGACATGAGTCTGGGCAGCAGGAAAAGGCAACTGGATACAGCAGAGATAAACGTGTGAATGGATAAAGGGAGGTCACTGTTTTAACAGCTGCTTGTTCCTTGATTACTTGCTATGTAACCAACAGCATGTTTTTTCTCTCCTCATAGATTAGTGTCCCAAACAGAGAAATATCCTAAAACCGAGACCTTGCAGAGCTCTTTATGGAAAGGTTTGGCCTGTAGTCCATCTGCTCACCTTTCTATGTATCCTGCTCCAATTGTGCTACATCACACCTTGGGTTTCCAGGTCACACAGCTTGTGTAGTCAGGAATGGAAACCAGTTGACTTCAGGCTTTGCCCCCATCTTTTCAGTTCTGGATCATTGTGTACCCTGTTCAGTATGACAAGGAAGAAAATGGATCAGACTGAAGTAAGGACACAAGGGAGGGCATTGTGAAAAGCCTCCTTAAAGACCTGGAAGGTTTTTGCACCTACTGCATTTTTCCGCCTGCTGATTACCTGTGTGAGCCAGGCTGTGTAATTAGCTGCTTGCCCTGATAAAGGAGCACGGGACAGTGTGAGAGTTGTGATAACACAATTGCATTCTGCTTAAATGACTGGGCAGAGAGCGCTCACCCCAGATAGCCTGGCTGGGCTTTAATAGGCAGCTTCAGCGCTAGCGCAGTTTAAACTAAACAAGATAAAAGAGTCTTCCTGTGGCTTAATCCAATTACGGCGGTCTTGTAATCATGCTGCTGAATGTGGGTCGCTCTCTCCTAGGGGGCTGAGAGGAGGCTGCCTCGCCTCTGATTCTTCTGCCCTCCTCTGTGTTTACAAGGAGCTGAGCTCCGCTCTGACCCTGGGGCCAGCAGTCCCTGCTGCTGGCCCTGGGGACCTGTCCGCAGTTGTCTTACCCTCCACACACTCCTTCAGCCTCACCTGTGGCAGATCAGTCCGGATCTGTGCCTGGATGCTGTGAGCCTGCAGTTGGGGGTCTTATCACCACACAGCTGTGTTGGGGCCGTGCTGGGTGCCACCCTGGTGTGACCGGATGTCTTGGTGCCCAAGTGCACAGGGCAGTGTCATGCAGGGTTGTGCTTCTCTTTCCTCGATGTCTGGGAAGGTGGCTCCTGTGTGTTACATGAGCTTGCCACCTTCTCTTGATCTCTTTGGAACCCAGTCTGTCCTATCTGAAGACATGAAGCTGAGTATACAGAGGGGTCCTTCTCAATGTAGTAGAGAGTCGTTCTGAGACCTGGGCAGCATGTAGACTTGGACAGTCTCAGGCTCTGTGCTTCTCCAGATAAGCAATTTTCCTAATGAGCCACTGACAGCTGATTGTTGCTTCAGGGTGTATGATGGCAGTTGTGGCAACTAATCCCCTGATAGAGCTTCAGACAGCACTCTGAAAAGGAGAGCCCCACACACCTTTTGGGAACTGTTAACGCCAGTTTACCTTGGAATGTTGTTTTAGTCCTCTTAGGGATCTGATTGCTTTGTCTTGTGCTGCAGCACCCTGCAGTGTTCAGTTCCACAGGGGGACACAGAGCTGTGTGGGAAAGTATTTCCTCTTAGTGATGATTTTGACATCGTGTGGTTTTGCTGATGGTTTTGAGTTTTGTGATGGTGAAGCACTCAGTTCTCTCTTTCAGAGACATCTGTGTTATTATAGGCATTACTCAGTTTCCCTTTCATCCCTGTCCTTTCTCCAGCAAACCACCATTGCCATTATTCTTTCCTTCCTTTTGCCTTTGCTCCTCTTTAAAACAAACAAGCAGAGGCATGCGTGCTTTCAGCCCAGGAGTAAATGGAATGCCAAGGGGAAGTCCCCGTTTCTTTTCTAGGGTTCAGTGTATGGCCTGGCTGGAAGTACAGGGCAGCTGAGCCCAGGATATCAGACCCAGGGGAATCTTGGTGAATGGATTAGAGATCTTTTTCCCTCAGTAGTTTTTTTAATTACTCAGAAATCTCCATTGTCTTTGTTTCTGTTTAGAAAATGGCAGCTGATGCTTGTAATGACTCCCAGGTCTCTTACCAGCTGAAGCACCAAAGGCTTGATTTTGACAAAATGTAGAGTGTGTTTGAACTTAGGTTCCTGAAAATCTGCCCAAACTGGCAGGACCAAGCATATGGGTGGGGAGCAAGGGGAGGAGAGGTGGGAGGCAGGGAGCCTGGGGTACGAGGTGTGGTTCCTGTGCAGCCGTGTTTCTTGCTGCAGTCTGAACGTCAGCCCCAGAGTGGGGTTGGCTCTAGGGCAAGAGCCTGACTATGCTGCTTACCCAGGGATGTGCTGGAGCAGTGACAGCCCCACACACCACCAGTGGGGCAGACCCACGTGTAGGGCAGGTGGTTTAATGGCCCTGTTTGCCAAAGGCCTGTCCTGTGGTAGCAGTAACCCTGTACTCATGGCTGAGCAGCAGGTAGATCAGTCTACACTTGGAGAGGTGGCCTGGGGGGAACACCTGCCTTAGTGGGTGTCATTTCATCAAGTCTGTCTGTAGCATATGCTTAAAGAGAGCTTTCCCTCAGCTCTGAGGAGGACCATTCCTTGTCCTTAGGCTGCTGGGTGTCCAGTACCGTGTCTCTATTCCTTTTCTCTTTAACTGATCAGGGAGTTGGGTGAGCTGGGTCTGTGCAGTGTCCCTCCTGTATAACAGCTCTGCCTCAGCCTGTTCAGGCTGGCTCCCTCCCTTGTTACCCCATCGTGAAGCAGTGCTGCTCAGGCACATCTCTGCTTTAAGAGGTGGTGTGGATCCTCCTTGCCTGCAGGATCCCAGGAGGTGATGTAAGAAGTTTCCTGTTTATGTTGCCCTGTTTTCTTTCCCCATGAGTTTTCTGACAAGTTAATGCTTGCTTACATTCTCCAGCAGGATGATGTGGAGGCAGACTGCTCAGGGTTAATTGCTGAGGATGTCACATGCCACTGTTGCATTTTGGCAGAAGCAGAAATGGTTTTGCTGGAACTATCATGGGGCTGTGGAGCCTTTATGCCTGCTGCTTTTTCCTCCTGCAAGGCATGGTGCAGGTGGCATGGTGCAGCCTGCCTGGTCCTGCCAGGTCAGACAACAACTGAAAATGCAGTAGGTTATGTAGCATGAGAGCTGTAGCACCTCTGCTGCAGACTGAGTCTGTGGCTGCCTGTTGAATTTTAAGCATCATTAATGTGTAAATGAAGAAAGCAAAATTGTCTAACAAAAACTGAAATGGAGAACTTGAACCATATCAATTAAAAGGATTAAATCTAGTTGTAGTCCCTCAATCCCTTTCTAACAAGGGCTGGAGTTCAAACTAAGTGTCCCTGTATACCAACAGCTTTTCTAAGCAGTCTGCTTGCTGTGTATCTCTTCACCAGGACTCAATTACTCATAGGAGAGGGATTTTATGTGTTCCTAAACTATCAATTTAAGAAAGAGTTCAATTCAAGGAATAATAAAGAAACACAAAATCTCTCAAAGCCATGTTTTAAAATCCTCATATTTAAAATGCTGCACCTTTCTTTGCAGAAGCCTGACCATGAGCTGTATGCATCACACAAGGGCTGGAGCTGAGCAGGGGCCTGTGAACAGTTGTCAAAAGGCAAAAAGCAGCTCATGCACTTCACTCCCTTTGATCAGACATCCCTGCACTTTGGATAGTCGAAGGGTCTTGTCAGCACACATCTCTGGCTTCCTGCACCCTGGGCAGAGTCTCTGCTTGAGAAAACATGGGTGCAAACAGTAACAACAAATGTCAGCTCTTTGTTATCAGGCTGTTCAGGGGCCAAGGTCTTGCTCAAGTCAATAAGATTAGAGCCACAGTGGAGAGGTTTGCCCTGTCTGAGAGGCATTAGGCAGGAGTTCAGCTGTGCTGCTGCATAGCTTCAGAGCATGCCAGTCTCCTGTTGGGAGCCATTAATCAGGCATTAGTCTGGTGGGGTTGGCATATTTCTGCTACACTTCTCCTTGTGTTTGTGTGGTTGCCCTCTGTTAGTTGGCAGCAAACATTTTGGTGCAGAAGTTCTTGCACCATGCAGGGTGAGAGCGCAGTTACTGATAGAGCAGAGCCCTTTCCCTGGGTGTGGTACTGCTTCATGCTTGCTCCTTGAATCAGCTCAAAGTTGAGGTGAATCTTCTTGCCTTTCGATTCCTGCACATGCTTCTGTGCCTTTGGTGGAGGGCACGGGATCTGCCTCCTTTGCCTTCCACCCAGTTCGTGCCACTGGTTTGACTGAATGCAGGATTGCGTTGGAGAGGGACATTAGCAGGGTGTGTCCTCACATGTGGCTCTGCTGCTAAAGCCCATGAATGACCAGGGCTTTCCCCAGCTGATGGAAGCATCTTTTCACCCTGGGAGCCAGAATTCTTTGATGGCTTTCCTGTGAAAATCATCCTGACTTGGGCAGTTTCTGTGCCTTCTACGCAGACCCCTCCTCGCAGCTTGCCCCAGCCTGCCCTTGCGTGTAGGGTGGTAATGAGAGCCTGGATGTGCTGACTTTTCCAAACTATTGTTTGGAAACTGTAACCAAAGTTGCTGTTTCCTCATTAGAATAGCTTTTGTCAGAGCATCTTTAATCAATGGACTCCCAAGAGACAGCGCTTTTAGAACTTCTTTTTATACCTCCTCTTGGAAGTTCTTTGCACTGCACCTCGTGAAGGAACTAATGAGATGCTGTGAGAGTTCAGGCTACTGTTAATTAGAAGAGGTCTGCGGAAGAAGTACTGCACATATATTAACTTTATCTTGGCTCACATGTCTCCCCTCTCCCTCTGTCTCTCCTTTCCAGGTTGCACAAACAGCAGATGGCTTGGATGCTGACCTCTGGAAAGATGGCTTATTTAAATCCAAGGTCACGCGATACCTGTGCTTCACGAGATCATTTTCGAAAGAAAATGTAAGTCCGTTTGCTGCGCGTCTGCATGATTTGCATCTGTACCTGGTGTGCTCTTACCCATAGCATGATTCATTTTATGGAGCCAATTATAATTCAAGCAGGCATTTCACCGGGTTTGGGTGAGTCAGGAGGCAAACAGCAATGGCTAGATATTTGCATTTTGCCTGTGTTCCTCGTGGAAGGAAATTGCTGGCAAGATCTGCAGTAAAAGTAGCAGAAAAGGGAACGTCTGCATTCCAGCAGCCACCTCAGGCTGGTGTTGCTGGCTGCAGCAGTGAGTGCTGCATGCTCCTGATGTGCTGCACTTTGGCTACGGCAATCCCATGCAGAGCTACAGGCTGGGGTCGGAGTGGCTGGAGGGCTCCCAAACAGAGAGGGACCTGGGTGTGCTGATCGACAGCCACCTAAATATGAGCCAACAGTGTGCCCGGGTGGCCAGGAGGGCCAATGGCATCCTGGCCTGCATTAGGAATAGTGTGGCCAGCAGGAGCAGGGAGGTCATAGTGCCCCTGTACTCTGCTTTGGTTAGGCCACACCTTGAGTACTGTGTCCAGTTCTGGGCCCCTCAGTTTAAGAAAGACATCGAAACACTTGAGCGTGTCCAGAGAAGGGCAACAAGGCTGGGGAGAGGCCTTGAACACAAGCCCTATGAGGAGAGGCTGAGGGAGCTGGGATTGTTTAGCCTGGAGAAGAGGAGGCTCAGGGGTGACCTCATTGCCCTCTACAACTACCTGAAAGGTGGTTGTAGCCAGGAAGGGGTTGGCCTCTTCTCCCAGGCAACCAGCACCAGAACAAGAGGACACAGTCTCAAGCTGCGCCAGGGGAGGTTTAGACTCGAGGTGAGGAGGAAGTTCTTCACCGAGCGAGTCATTCGTCATTGGAACGGGTTGCCCAGGGAGGTGGTGGAGTCATCGACCCTGGAGGCGTTCAAGGGGAGATTGGACGTGGCACTTGGTGCCATGGTCTAGTCATGGGGTCTGTGTTGATAGGTTGGACTCGATGATCCTCGAGGTCCTTTCCAACCTAAGCGATACTGTGATACTGTAATTTCTAGCTCTAGTTACCTAGAGAAGCAAACAGCCTGCAGGTGTTGATGAAAGAAAAGTTAGTTTCTGAAACCATAGGCATGAGAGATGTTTTCTTGCAGGATTAGCTTCTCTTTGTGGTGCTGATTCTTGAACATTTGCCCATGTTGTGCATGTGCTACCTTATACTTGTCAGCTTCTAGTCTGGCTATTAAGCATAAGATAATTTCTGATGAGTGGCAGCTGTCTGCCCACATCTCCTGTGAAGGGGAGGAGACCATGTGTGGCGAGAGCATGATGCCTTCCACTGTGTTTTTCATTGAGGCTAGTATGGAAACTTCCTCTTTGCTGGAGAAACTGTTTAATTCTGCAATGAATGCACTCCATCTAGTGGGTAATCCTGCTTTTGGCCGTGTTTTTGGATATTCACAGCAACTCAGTTTCCAGGGAATGGAGATACCATTTTGTGCTTTCACCAACAACAGGAGCAGAAAAGCAGCTGCGACTTCAGAGGCTTATCGTGGGTCCTGACAGGAAAACCAGGGGCTGCCAATTTCCAGCATTTGACCTTTATTTCATCCACTTCCCTGCCAGCCTCTAGATTAAAATAAAGCTCCAGAGCTATGGGAAATACCACTTCCTGGGGTAAATGGACAATAATTGTGCTTTTCATCCTGGAGTACCTGCAATAGCAGGAATAATAGGCCCAGAATAGGCAGGGAGGGTGTTAAACAAAGATCTGTGGTGGTTTGAGTATTAATTTTATCTGTGGCTACCTTAAATGTGAGGCTGTCAGAAATAATTTCAGGGTAGTAGCAGCTGCTGGCAACCAGAGACAGTGTAAATACCCTCAGTTGGTGCCTGTTGGGCTTTTGGCATGAATCCTCTGCTCAGCACAGTTTGGGAGTACATTGCTCATACTGATGAGGAGTGAACTAAAGAGAGTGTGTGGGGAAGATGCTGGTCCCAGCTGCACAGCAGCCTGGTGTGTGAGGTGTGGGGCAGGTCACTGCATCACATGCAGGTTTTCTCAAGCCCTGCATCAGCAGCATGTTAGACCTGTGACTGCTGCTGGCAGAGCTCTGAGCAGCAGCCTGCAGGCAGTGATTTTCTGTGTTTGGGCACTGGTGTGGAGCCAGTGCCTCTCTGGTTCACTGTGGATACTCTTTTCTCCCCGGGTGGGTTTCCCAAGGTTAATGGTCAGGCTGCTCTGGCTGGCCGAGCAGTCTCCATCCTGAGGATACCCCTCTAGAGGGAATGTGCACTGGTGCTGCTTGAGGCTGTGGGCTTTATATGTGTGTGTGAGGAGACCTTTTTGTAAGGCAGAGACCAGACCAGTAGATGCTGGTGCCAGTCTTCCAGCCCCTGGGAAGCAGTGGGAGCTCTTTGTTGTCTGGCTGCAAAAGGCTGGAGGCAAGGCTGATAGGAGGAGAGAACCAGACAAGGGGGAAAACAGCCTTCTTCTATGCAGTGAGCAGTATCCTTGTCCTCAGTTAGCCCAACAAGAGCTTTCCCTTCCCTTTCAGTCCTGTTGAGCTGCACAAGGGTACAATGTGCTGCCTGACTGGGGACCTCCAAGCGTTAAAATGCCTCAGTCTCCCCTGGCAGCAGTAGCCTAGAGCTTTCATCCAGGAGGGAGAGCCTCACTGCTGTGCTTTGGGTTGGAAGTTCTACTGCTTGGGGCTTTTTTCACAAAACCCTAGGACCTCTTTGTCCTGAGGAACATGTTGTAGTTTGCAGAGTTAATGCACCTCAGATAGCTGCTTTGTAACAGAGACAGCCTGTAATGTCTCTTTATCAGAACCATCACTCTGAACAGCTGACAATAGTTGGCAGTTGATGAGGACGTTGCTCCTGTTTGAGTGTCATGGTGAGAAGACCCCAGCTGGTGCGTCTCACAAGTGGGGAGACTTTGTACCCTTTTCTCCTGAGTAGAGCTACTCCCAGTGTTTCAGAGCTAGCAAACTTACCTGAGGCATCTCTCCTACCTGTCTGCTGTTGATGGGGGAATGATTGTTGGTTCAGTTGGAAGTTGCATGCTGATGTAATGCAGCCAGACAGTTTGGATAAATAAAACATGAAAGATGAATCAGCAGTGACTACTTCATCTATCATTTGCTGTGCCAGGGCCATGTTAACAGATACATTCAGGCTTTGCAGCATCCAGTTGGCTCAGAGGTGCCCTGGACAAAGAAAGGACAGAGGCACATGGGGGCTGCCTGACTTTGGCCACTTTGTGAGAGCAGAGGACGTGCTCTGTGTGTGGTGAGACACAGCTGCAGGCATGCTGGCTCTGCTGGTGAAGAGTTGACCACAAAATGCAGAACCTCCAAAAAATGAACTCAGAGCTGATCTCCTTTACTTCAGAGACTGCAAATTTAAATATGTTTTGAAATAGTTCGGTGTAATAATCGGAGAGTAGAAGTTGGCTTGAAATCCTCTGCCAGATAAGAACTAAAGGAGCTACTTGGCGCCCAGTAACAGTAAAATACACTAACATGGTTTGATGAAGTTTTAATTGTTTTGTATTGCATCTTTGTTAATAAAGGCTGGGCAGTAACTAAAGTGTGTTTTGCTTCCATACTGAAGCCAGATTACTTGCAGCAAATGCTGGCTTTAACGAGAACTGCAGAGAAAATATGATCTCTGCACGATTGTGGAGGCTGTCGTTGTGAATTGTGTTTTGAGCTCTTCAAGCCTTGATTAATAGGATGAGGCAGCAGTTCAGAATTCATATGGACTCCAAATGAAGTTCTCCGTTCCAAATGGCCTGCTCTTCTGGAGTGTGCCTGCGTTTGGAGCTAGAACCATGTCTATTCAGTACTAATTAGCTAATGCATGTAATAACTTTGGCTGTGGCTGCATGAACCATCTTCCTGTAATGCTTTCCACTGCTCCTGTCACCAAAATGTCACGTTGCTATTGCAGATGTGTAGAGTCTGTGAGAACTAAAGTGACCTGCTTAGTGAATGAGTTGGTGGAACAAAACTTTGAACTGAGGTAATTCTAAAGGGAGGAATTTTGTTGTGCTTCTGAAGCTCCAGAAGTATGGCAGTGGATGAGGTGTAAAAATCATTAAATGCTGAAAGTTGTCCAATATCTCCTAGACAATTTAGTTGTGAGGTAGTTCCTGCAGAGAGAAGAGTTTCAGGCTTGGTACCTTCTTGCTGTTTTTAAAGTTGGTGGGTCACATGCAATGACAAGGTTTCTCAGGCTTCAGGAGGTGAGAAGCTGGATTTGAATTTGATGACATTATCATAGTAAGCTGCTTCTTTTTTCTCTCCAAAGAGTCATTTGGGCAACGTCTTGGTTGATATGAAGCTCATTGATATCAAGGACACTTTGCCAGTGGGCTTTATCCCCATCCAGGAGACCATCGATTCACGTAAGTTGGCATCTGTTCTTCAGCCCTCCTCCTTTGAGCTGCTGCTCCACCCCTGCCTGCCTGTGCATTTGGGTGCTTGAGGGCTGTGTCCCAGGCAAAGGGATGCTCTCAGCACTGCTCTGGGGTTACATGAGCCTGTCGAGGGCAGCTCTGGACTGGAACAGACTACGGCTTTCCTGTGCCCTTCAGGCTTTTGCATACTGCTGCCTGATGAGTGTCTGCTGGAGCAGCACAGCTCTGGAGCAGAGCAGAATAGTTCTTGTTCAGTTTGCACGGGTGCACTGGGCCTGGTGGGAGCAGAGCTGCTGGGCTGAGGGGTGTTCACAAATGGGTTCTGAAAGGAAGGGGGCTGTGCTCATGGGGCTGGGTCTCCTCATGCTGGCTTTACACCTTCTGTTGTGAACAGAAGCAGGCCTGTGTCCTGGCAGGTAGTGCTGAGGATGGCAAAGGGTGTTTGTGCTTGCTGAGAGTAGGCACAAGTACAATGTTCAGGGTTAATACCATCCTTGTTTCTGCAAGGCAGGAATGGCTTTGCTGCAACATCTCAGCTGGCAGTTTCCAAACAGTGTGCTCAGATCCCTGGAGACTGGTGGCAGCACAGCTGGAGCCACGTCTGGTCACAGCACGGTGCTCTGCAGCAGGCACTGAGTGCTCTGGATGTGCAGTGTGGAGGAGGCTGGGCATGAGCCCCATGGGAGCTGGGTGTGGAAGGACTGCAGGACACCATGTGCTGGTGTGAGTGCACAGCTGCTGCTGCAGAGCAGGGCTGGTACCAGTGCTTATCAGTAATGAAACCCAGCCCAGTTATGAGTGGAGAGGAGTTATGTGAGCCTGCTTTGCAGGGAATAATTCATCAGGGTCTTGCAGCAGATGAGGATGGTTTTTCAGTCACTGCTGACCTGGTTCTAATCTGAACACATAATGTAGAAGTGAGAGGTTCTGCAGCCCATTTCCCATTCTCCTGGTTCACCCTTCTTCCCTGAAGAGTTCCTGGGCGAGCGTGGCATGAGGTAGAGTCATCAGCTTATCCTGCTCACCCTTGGGAGTGCTGGATGCCTACTGTTTGCTGCTGTAATTTTTGTGAAAATGGTGGGGGAAAGGTGGAAGGGAACCTCCTAAGTAATTTCAAAATGCATTGGATTGTGACCCGTATGATCTTTAAACAGAGGCACTGTTTGTCCTAATGAAGTGGTGCAAATCCTTGCCTCTCTTAGCACGAGTGAACACATTTCGATTGACTGTTTATAATATGTTTACTTAAAATTAATGCTGGTTAAGCATCTGTAGTTAATGAATCCAGCTCCAAAACCTAGTTTGATACAGACTGCAGAGTCTAGCCAAGTGTGAAAGAGACCAAAGACAAAAGCAAATAGTCAGCTTTGTACTTGCTGTGGAAGCCGAATAAGAGGCGGAGTTAAATTTGTGGACATTTGTGTTTCTGTGCTCCTCTCTGTCAGCTGACTTGCAGTAAATACATTAAATATCACACTCCACACAAGGTTCTGAGAATGTTTTTAGATGTGGAAGCCCTTAAACCCTGGGCTTCTGAAAACCAGCTTTTGGCGTTTATTTTCAACACCCTCATTTTCCAAAGCAGGAGAAGAGCATGCTTTGGGGATACAGGTATTTAACATCCCTAAAAAGCAGCAGTGTCAGTGCAAAGCTGCATGCACAGATGCTGTGCTGTGACACACCTCGTGCTGTCTGTACATTTATTGGTGCTGGTGCGACAGCAAATTTCCGAAGCCAGGATGGATTGCTTTCTCCAAGGGGTGGATTACGAAACAGGAGGAGCCTATGGAGACAGGGCTGCTTGCCATCTGTTGAAGTGGGAGCATATTTTTAAGCTAGAGGATATTTATTCATATTAAACTGACAGGGTTTTATTTTGCAGGCTCTTGTTTGTAGTTTTGGTTGTTTCCAGATTTTCATTCAGCGCCTGCCCTTTAGATTTTCAGTTTATCAGTAGACTTCTCTCATGTCTTTCAAGTGCCTGTGTTCACTAACAGAAACCTCACCTTGCTCATGTTGAGGCTTTTGTGGACTCCTTAGGGCAAGATAGAGCAATAGTTTCTAAGCACTACAAAGCTGTGTCTGTGTGCCAGTACCAGCTGCTGTCATGAGGCTGACCCGGAGCTGCCTGTGGGTTGTATCTGCATGCAGACACACACCGTGCCTAGATGTGAATTCATTATACAGATAAGCCCACACTCTGACGGGCCTGAGTTTTTCTTGATGGATAACATGAAAACAAGTCAAATTGCCCTGCCATGCATAGCAGGAAAAGGCCACACTGCAGATCCATCCACCTCTGAACACAGGTCAGTGCAGCACAATTGCCCCATAGGAGGTCTGCTCTGTAAGTCTGGTTTATTCCTACAAAGATACTGGGGCAAACATGATGGGAGCATCATTTCAGCACTTGCTGAGTGAGTCAAGAGGGATCATTAGCACTTGGGATACATGAGTGCTGGGCAGAGAGCTTTTGCTGTCAGCCAGTCTGTGTGGCAGTCTTTCTGCCTGCTTCTCTTTGTTTGGCAGAATAAACTGACAGGTTGTGTCAGCAGCTTTCAGGTATGTTCCTAGAGGCAATGCTTGTGGGACAAACATTTAGATGCAACTGTCCAGGCTGGTAAGGCAAAAATTACCTTGGAAAGAGAAGGCAAATGTGAGAAGTAGGTGGAAGTGGAAGATTCCCCTGCTGTCTCTGTGCTGTGGTGCAGTACTCTGGCATATGTGATGTCTTATCTTCTCTGCAGAGGGTAGTAGGGAGTATTGGTTTATCGCAGTGCCTAATAACAAATCTCACACCTTCCACAGAGAGCTCCTGATAGAAAATTTCTCCAGTCACTGAGTGGCACTGTACTGTCTGGTGTGCTGACATATATCTGTGCTTTGGCTCCAGTTCCTGCTATAATTATCTGCCTAATATGTGGCAAGACAATAAATAACATTTATACCCTAATCTTGCATAAAACCCACCCTGTGTCCTGGATTGTTTTTGCAGAAGAAGTAGCGTTCAGAAAGAAGAGGCTGTGCATTAAATTCATCCCTCGGGATTCTACAGAGGCAGCAATCTGTGATATCCGAATCATGGGTCGATCTAAACAAGCCCCTCCTCAGTACACATTCATAGGGTAAGTATCCCTCACACCAGAAGCTGTTGGCATAAATTCATTTACAGTGAGGTTAAGTACCCTGTTTTCCTGTAATTAAGCAGTTTGTGAGAGCTGAAGCTTGTCACTGGGAAAGTCTACACAAGCACAAGTGTTGCTGACTTGGATGTAGGAGTTAACTACCCCACCTCATTCTTTTTTACTTTTTTTTTCTAATTAGACTGATTCTCTCTAACCAAGGTGTTTGAGGGACACATCAGTGCCTGACACTTGTGCCCACGTGCAGCCTTTGCTTATAGTATCAACATCTTTTGTGTTGCTGACACAGGGAGCTGAACAACATGGGCATTTGGTACAGGATGGGCAGAGTCCCCCGCAACCATGAGTCTTCACAGCCTGCAAGTCCTCCCTCCCAAGCACCAACTTCAGCACCAACTTCAACACCAGCTCCTAACCTGCCAAGGTAAGTCTTCTGCTTTCCAGCCCCTTCTGCTTGATGCTGAGTGATGTGTTGTTACTAGCCTTGCCTGGTGGAATCAAGACCAGGGTACCACGTTGGGGTGAACGATTATGTGCTGTGATCTGACAGTGAAGGGAATGTGCTATTCTTTGAAGTATTTGCCTACTGGAAGTTCCTTTGGCTGTTGTGGTGTAAAGACATACAGGTGAAGAAATCAGAAAGCAGCAAAACTACATTTTTTTTTCTTTGCTTTAAACTGAGATGTAGTTTCCAACGAGCATGTGGATCACCCCAGAAGGTGGGCCAGAACTGTAGCCAAGCTGATTTCTTGAGCAAAGGGAGAGAGAAGTGTTCATACAGATCTTAAATGTGTAGGGAGACAAGTTCTGCTCATTGTCCAAATCAGTTCACTCATGGTTTGAAGTATTGTCCTGTTTTTCTTTTCTTGGACTTGACTGCTGTGTTGCAGTCATGCCTCTGACACTGAGCATGCAGAGCAGGCTGCTCGTTCTGCAGCAACTTGACAGAAGCAGCACTCCTGGGCCAACACTGGCACAATGTCTGTCCATGCTGTTTTTCCTGTGTAACAGACCATATTTATGTGTGTGCATAAATACATGCACCTGTGTCTGTACTTACATAAATAGTAGTCCTGGTATTAACAGCTTACTGGAGGTCTCTGGACAAAACTGGAGGTGTTAAGCAACAAACCAACACAGAGAGAGGTTGAACTGAGCACTTGAAGCTACTAGCACTTGCTATGGAAGCACAGCTTCCAGAGTGAGATGGATTCCTACTGATGATACTCATTGACTGAGCTCTGGGCCAGGCTCTAGCTAGGGGAAGCACGTTCAATACACATCCCTTTGGGGTTTTGCTTAATTAAGCGAACACATCTCTCTGCACTAGGCACTTGGCATACTGCAGATACATTTACAGTATTACAATAACTGTTGAGAGCTCAAATTTCAAAGGAGAGAGCAGAGGGGAATTCCAGGGGGATCAGTTTGTATGCAAAGGTCATTGTATCATATGGGTGGAAAATACTCTTGTCCTTTAGAGTCTTAGTTTACAGATCACATCAGAGAGTGATGCTTTTAAACTGCTGTAAACTGTTCCTGAAGAAGCTGTTGTGTATCTTTTTAAGGCAAGTGTGTACATTGGAGCCTTCATCCGTGACCCAGACTTAAATCTACTGTCTTGCAGTGGCTCTTTGAGGTCTCCAAAGCGTTTGGGCATTTCTTTCCCTGAGAATTTTGCTGGGTTGCTTGCCATGCCATGGCACACTGCTTGCCTTTCTGTGCTGTCAGGTGCACTGCAGGCAGAGACGCTGTCTTGCTTCTCAAACAGAGATGGAGGCAAAAGAGATGAAAAGCCAGCAATCTTCTGGAGATTTCAGCCTGTCCCACTGGGAGCTGGTACGTTGTTTTGAAGCTCCACTGGACATAAGCTACATGCTAGCACAGGCCGTGCAAGATCAGAGAAAACGATGTCTTGATTTTTAGAGCACAGATCTTCATTTTCTGTCTGCAAGAAATTCCTGCCTGGGCAGATTTCCACAATAAAGAGAAAAAATTATCATAGCAAGAGAATGTCAATGAGGGCCCTTAATCACTAAGTGTGGAAGGGTCACTTTATGGCTGAGCAGGGAAGGCTGCAGAGCAGCCTCAGAGCCATTGGGAACGGGGCCAAAATTAGAGCTCCGAGCATCAGTGACAGTCTGAGAAAGAAGTGTTTACAAGGCTTATATATTTTATAACCTCTTGTTGTACAGTTTATGGTTTACAATGGCTGCAAGGAAATTGGATCAGTTTTGTTTTACTTGCCAAATAAAGCAAATGTCAAAATAGTCAATATAAAATGTATTCTAATTTGGCTGAGTTAAAACAGCCAGTATGCAGTAGAATAATTGAATGTTACATTAATGCCTCCTAGTAAAAACCACCTGTCTGTAGCCAGCTCCACTCTCATGCCCTATGTGTGATTTACAGGTAACTTTTACACCACCAGCCTGATCATTCAAAGCATCTTTCATGTCTTTTTTTTCCTCCCCTCTGATTATTTATTATCCAATATATTCTTTAAGAAATAGAAATGTATATAAAGGTGCACTCTGCAAATATTTCATTATTACAGGGAACACATATTACTTGAAAGCCTTTTTTCTGATACTTTGTCAGCAACCCAAGTTATTCAACACATAATGTTTGTGGAAGATTGTAGTCACAAGTAACCTCTTATTTTTACATCACCATAGAGAGATGAGATTACCCTGGTAGCCAGTTTGCTGCTCTGTTCCATGTTGGTGTATCCTGAAAGGAGCAGCAGTGAGTTGTGTGCCGTGAGTGCCTGATGAAAATCAGTGAGCTGAACAGAGAGCACTGTGGAGATTCTGCCATTAGGCTGGCCCGATATTTGAGCTATTCTTTTCCATTGCTGTCTAGTATTAGGAAATAACCCTACATCAAGAGGGTGTGCTTGGGTGCTTCAGAACAATTGTTAGCACTGGATGTGAACTAGAGCAGTAAAACACACCAGTGAGCTTCTGCAAGGCAAAACCTTCCTAAGCAAAAGTTCTTATTACCGTGGGAGAAGTTTGTTTCTGCACAAGCCATGTTTCCTTCTCTGATCCATGATGTAAGTTACTGCTGGCAGTGGATGGCAGCACATCAGAGTTCTGTCATGTGTCAGAGGTTTGACCTCCACAGCTTGTTCCACGTCAGCGTTGCTGCTTCTGCCGCTCATGTCGCAGGGTTACAGCTCGCAGTCAGAACTGCACAAGGGGAGGCTTTGTTTGACATTCGTGCTGGACTGCATATGTTATTTTTCAGCCATTTCTTCTTCTTGGTGTTTCCTACTGCAGGCATCTGGCTTAATGGTCTCTAAGGCAGCCCTGCACCTCCCAGTGAGGGTGGCACGCAGCACTGTGGAGCACAACTGTGCCATTGTGCAAGGCATCAAGCCGCTTTACTGTCTTTTCTCTCTGAATTCTGCGACAGCTTCTTGGCACTAATGGCAGCCTGGAGAAATGCACTTGCAGTTTCCCATCCTAGAAGGCTGCTACTAAAGAACTCTTTTTGTTGACTTGAGTCACCAGTGGGAGTTCAGTGTAACTTTCCTCAGTAGCTCTGCTCAGTGTTCAGGGCCTGCACTCTCCAGACATCACTTTGGGGAACAAGAAGGGAATCCTTCCCAAAAGGAGATGGTAGCAGGTAACTCATCTGCTCTTTGCACTTCTGCTTCATCCAGCTTGTGGATGAGTGATTGCCAGTGCATGGGCTGAGACTTGGAATCAGGTACAGGTCACAAGCATTTGAGAAGTGTCCTGGGGTTTAGCCCCTCGGTGCATCAGGCTCTGTTGGAGCAGACTAGAGTAGGAGTCATGTGTGACATTCTCTTTCAGTCCAGTTTCAGCCTCTTGGGAGCAAGTCCCTGACCTCTGAATGCATGCAGGGCCAACCTTGAACCATCCTACCTTATGGCTGTCTACGTGATGGCTCCAGTCACAGCCACTGTGCTTCGTGAGCCCGTGTGGCTCCTGTGGTTTGGGAGTGTGTTTTGCATCCCTTTCAGAGGTGCTGCAGGAGTCTCTGCCACTGTCATTCAAACAGCCCTCTCACAATTTGTCAGCTGTGAGCAAGATGTCAGTCAGTGCTGCTGAAGTGTGTTTTACAGTGACAGACATAATTGCACTTAACTTTTTGCGTGGATGTTATCAATCTGTGACGGATACTTTGGGAAATGGAGCACTCTGATTGCAGCTGATGTGTCACAGGCGTTTAATCTTCCTTTTGGAGAAACCAGGATTCAGTCACAACTTTTACTTGTTGATGTCAGGTTTTGAAAATGTAGATTCGTGCTGACCCTGGGAATTGTTCAGTCATTTAGTTTGCAAGGCTGTCATCTGAAAGGTTAATGGCTTACTAGAGAGAAGGAAGATCTTGCTGCAATCCACTTATATTCCTATCATGCCTTAGTGTGGCTGGGCGCTCAGTCTTCAGGTTCAGAAGAGTAGAACTCCTCTGGCTGCCTTCCTGGGATGTCTGTGGCACATCTCCATGGCTGCTTTAATTGAGAAGCCCAAGCTCCTGCCATCTGTGAGACTGAGCTACAAGTCAGCTTGTGCTCTGGACTGACCAGAAAGGCACATGGGTGAGCAAAAAAGTGTCAGCCCTGAGTGCTTCACTTTCCAAGTGTGCCTGGTGACCAGGAGAAGGTGGCAGGGCTAGCAGGACGTCTGGCCTGGCCAGGAGAGGCCAGTGGCCCTGGAGCACTGCAGCTCAGGAAGGAGCTGCCGTTGTGGTGGGATGGCAGTGGGGAATGACAAGTGGCTCTGTTGGGTTTCTGGCATGTGGGGCTCCTGGTGCAGCCAGACATGAGCTGTTGTGGGCACCAGCAGAAGGAGAGATCAGTTTTCAGAGCCAGAGAAAGACGATTGGGAGAGGGGTGGCTGTTTTCCTAGTGATGTGCTGCTGGTGCCGTGCAGCTGCCCACAGAGCACAAACCAGCTGGATAGAAAGGGCACAGTTTGCTCCTGGTTAGCAAGGCAAAGCAGCTGGGCTGGTCTGAGAGGTCATGGGCAGTAATGTAGTGTAAGCTGGAGCATGGCAGCCTGCCATGATCAGGGGGAGCCAGGCAAAGCCTCTCGAGGCTCAGGGAGTTTGTGTCCAGCTGGGCAGTAGGAAATGCCTTCTTCAAGCAGGCAAGTGTCCACACTGCTGGAGCCCAGCTGGGACAGCCAGTGGGTGCTTTGCACCGCCTGGCTGAAGGGGCTGCAGGTAGGGTACCAGCCCCTGCAGCATCTCCAGCATGGCTCAGGGTCCCATAGCAGGCTGTCCCAAAGAGGTGGCTCTGCCCCAGCTCAGGAGCAATGCTGGGGAGTAGAGCAGTATGAGCGCTCTCCCTGCTGCCTGTATCTTCCATGAGATCCAGGCTTGGGCAGAGAGGGGCTCTGCACTGTGGTAGAGCAAGGGCCTCAGCATACATGAGCTGTGCTTGTACCTCCTGCCTGATCTGTGTGGCTAATAACCACAGAACCAGCTCACTTGTGCTGCAGCTTACACCCTGGCAGCTGCAGGTCTGCAGAGGCTGGCAGCTGTCCCTCTCTGCTCTCCATGCTCTGGGTATAGTCGGTCTGTGCTACCAAGTGCTTGGGTCTTGAAATCCTGATCTGGCAGGAGTATTGCACCAGGGAAGTGCTGCTCTAGTTTTGATAAGAAGATAACAATTGCCCTATTTAAGCTCCAGAAATAAGAACAGGATGTGTAAATTTTCCTTCTGTGCTTCCAATTACTTTTTAAATAGCTATGCTGTCCCTCCTTGGAAAAGGGAAATGATTTGCTCCTGTTCCTCTGCTCCCAGCAGAGCTTCATGTTAAGGAATGTAAGAATTTCCTTTCTGGGCAGAGAACTCTGATTTTTCAAATTGATTTATTAATAGTGTTTGAACTTTGTCATGTAAGCTTGGGAAGTGATCAGTGTGTGGCTTTCTGCTGGAGGCTGATGATGTGCAATAGGTGGCAGCTAATAAAGCAGCACCAAGAGCATGCATGGTGGAGACCTGAGCTTGCTCTGACTGTGAGCCAGTCTTGCTCTGTGCAGTGGGTTCAGTGAAGGGAAGGGGAAGCCTTTTACTTCCCTGGTTTTTAACTAATGATACTATTTTGAAATAACTTTTTTTTTTTTTTTTTCCTTTAAGATGTTTAAAATAGATTTTATGGACAATCTGTAGAAGAAAAGGTTCCAGGGTTTCATTGCTTTTCTGTTCTGGTGTGGAAAAAAGCCAAAGCTTCAGAAAGCTGTCGTGGAGCAGTGGCAGATACCACTGCTATCCTGATGGCCAGGGTGCTTTCACAGAGTCAGGGGGATCTGCCTCAGAGTCCCTCATCTGAGTCAAGTGTTACCACATTAAGAGTATTTTGGGATGGATCTTTCTGATCTGACTGGAAACTGCACTGAGAAATGTTTCCAGTAGATCTCTGACAGTCTGAGCCTTTATACACAATGCTTTCTTCTTGACAGAGTTGCGTTTGCTGCTCTATTTCCTCAACAACGTTTCTCCTTTACAACTAACAAAACATACTCTTTGGCTTGAATGCTCAAATCACTTGTATCATGAAGTACAGCACAATATTCCCAGTTTCTAAACTGCACACACTATGAGAGGCCAAGGATGGTGCAAGGGATGGGTTCACATCACAGTAGCTATGGATGAAATACCCAGGGAGATGTAAACAGTAAGTCGGAGCTTGAAGGAAGTGTTTCCATAGATCCTTTCCAGTGGGTATGGCAAGAAGCAGAATTTAAAGATGAAATGCCTGCGATGTGTGCACACCATGCAGATCTGAACATGATGGTTGGCTTGAGTGGGTAAGGGGTGCTGGCATACATTTATCCAGAGTCTGTTTCCCATAAGGAATTTGTTATGAAACTGCATTGACCGTATGGCTCGCATCCAGCTCAGCTGGATGAAGACGTGCAAAAATTGGTCACAGTCCAGTGTGCCTCAGTGGTAGAAAATGATGATTAGGAAAAAATGTTTAAACAGTGTGAGTGGTTTCCAGGCACAAGAATCCCTTGTTGAGGCTGAGAGAGAGAGAGGGACATTAACTGTAGTTAGAAGAAGGCTGATTGATTTAGCCGATTTTGAGGATCCATTAAAATTTGGGGAGTGCTCTAAGTGAAGAGGCTTCCGTCTCTGTAGGGTCATTTTTCTTTATAGAGCCCTGTTGCTGGTATAGTAATATTCCTGGAGGCCTGTTTTCTTTGGGGTATAGCATGGGGTCATTAAGTACAAACCGTAGGTATTCATTCAAAGAAGCCCTGTACTCAGTTGTTAAATAAGCCCTTGGGGGGGAATCGAACATTTTTTCCCTAAAACTTCACTGTTGTCTGCTATTTAATATGATCTCTGCCACTGTTGATTTGTAATCTGTGCTTTCACCCTGAAGTGCATGTGGTTGTGTTCAGATATTTCCTTCTTTAAATCAATCACTTTCACCATTTTCCAAAACACTTCTTGAGTTTATTGCTTTTAGTAAAGTGTTTGGACTGTCATTATTTATTACTGGCAAAGTGCTGACAATGTGCTCTTCCCAAATGAGTCTTTATGTGGAATATTTGTTTAGCAGGTTCTGCCGGGGAGGTGTCGCTGCTCCCCGCGGCCTGGGCTGTGCCATGCCAGCAGCACCCCGGTGCTGGGGGGTTGGGCAGGACCCACCCTTGCCCCCCGGCGCGGGACTCGCTTCCGAGATGCTTCTCATCAGCTCTGTGAGAGCCTGGGCTTTGTGGTGCTGATTAATTTGACAGAATTTAAAATCCTAACCGAGGAAGCTTACACCATGTGTAATTTATCTTTTTGTAGTATTTCTGCTGTTTGGCAATTTTTCCCTACTGCTTCATTATCTGAAAACTCCTGACTCTGGAGAGTAGCTGGTGAAGGATGTGGAAAGCTGTGCTCTTCCCGCTGCAGCCTCCTGAGACGCCGCGCTGCTCATCTCAGACAACCACTTCATAAGCACTTCATGCTTACAGTATGAGGCCTTCGTTCTTTGATGCAGTCCTCTGCCTATAACAATTTAATGGGCTACAGCTCAGACTTTCAAGCAGTGTAAATTAAACTTGTTGGGGTTTTTTTCTGTTGTTTGGCAGCTGTTCTATCCTGGTTACCGAAGTCCTCTGATCTAAATTAATCCCTGTATAGAGGAAGCTGCAGGAGCTTCGTTCTGCATTAAGCCTTACATTTTGGGTTGCTGCTCTGCAGTAGATCATGCTCCCTTGTTAGCATCATCGGGGTTTGTTCCATTCAGCTGGTGATTGCTTCAGCTTTGACAGAACAGCGCAGCATCACTTTCCCCACCTCTGAGGCATGGTCATTTTGGGAGGGGATGCACGGAGGCAAGCTGCATGTAGTGCATTTGAGTACATGTGCTGCAGGCAGGCCTTCTTCCCTTCCTACAGCTGGGAAAATTAAACTGGTAAATCTAAAAGTGGAAAGAGTCACTCACTCCCTCTTTCATTCTCTTGTGCATTTGGGCTTTTATAAAATCCGAATCTGGCACCACCAGCTCTCATTGATTTGGGGGGAAACAGGATATTTTAGTAGCTTGGAATGAGATGAAATGCTTGCAAGCCCATATGTTGCTTGTTTTAGGGAAAGGGTCAGGAAGGTTCTAGAAAGTATTTAAATATTTGGTTTACACTATTAGAATAGATTGTCTGGAATGAAGTCCATTACCCGAGGTGATTCTTGCCTCACAGTTTTGTTTTTCATTGCAGTGCTTTGGAGTATGAGGTAGGTGTTCTGGCATCACACAGTAAAAGTTAAGGACTGTGAATAAATACTGTAGATGGGATTCTGGACACCACTGGAGCCCCAGATATCTGCTCTGGTGGTGTTTGTTAGCTGCAGTTTGGAAAATGCATTTTGGTAGGGCGAGTAGTTGCTGAGGGGTCCTCTGATGTCTGTTAGTGAAACTCCAGCAGCTCGTTTCTCCAAAATGGGCTTTCTCCCTCCACAGGCAAGCTTTCAAGTTACATTTCCTGAGAGCTGCAGCCTGACACTGACTTCTTGTAGGTGTGTTTGCAGCTTTCTACAGCTTGGAATTAACTGTTCTGTCCTCAGTTTTCCATGAGACGTGATCTTTGCATAAGCCTTTGATAGTGGAAGATGGGATTCTTTTTGTTTGAAGGTATTCCTATGAGACTGCAGTTTTTGCAGCACTCTTTGTTTGAAATAAGTTGCAGTCATGACAGTGGTGCAGCAAAGCACAGGACAATTCCAGTCTGCAGCATGAGGTGTGGTTTGTAATATCTGATAATGTGGGGCAGTTCTTAGAAGTGTTGCTTGATCTCTCTCCCATGCTCATCTGTCCAGTTGGAAAGCAAGAGCTTAATGTTGTCCTTTTGCTGTGCATTGTTGATATTTTTCTATGAATTTTGAAGCATCCTTTGGTATCTGGCATTTCCCCTTGTGACCCTCTGATACTTCTTAAGAGTACTTGCTCCCTAACTTCAAAAGCAGTTCATTGCCTTCCTGCAGACAGTTATTAATAACTGATTTGGAAGTGTTGGGCATTCTGGGGCCTGTTTTATGGGAGTTTCTCACCAGAACTATTCAAGAAGTGACCATAATGCACACAGACCTCAGACTGCCTTTGCTTGCATGTGAAGGATCTCTCATCACTACTGCTTCTGTTGCTGTCTCGTAGACTTGTTCTCTAGATTTAATAACTAAGACAGAACCTGAAGTGAAGAGAGTAATTAAACCTACCCCATCCTGAACTGCACTGCTGCAGTTGTTTCATCCTAAATTGCCTGGAAATTATTGTCTGCTGGGGAAACATAATTTTTTTTGTATTTAACCCATGCTGGAACAGTGTGGTTTGGACTTTGGGGTTGGAGAGAGCAAGCTGGAGCGCTGATGGTTGGCCTCCACGGGCTCAGCCTCTCTACCCACCCCAGCAGCACAAAATCCACTTCATTGCTTTCGTTTGATGGGAAGGAAGAAAACTTGCTTTTTGGTGACAGTTCCAAAGGAAAGTAATTGGCATGGGGATAGTTAATGCGAGTTGCCATTCCTTAACGTTCGAGATTCCACTAAAATACTAATAATTGCTGTTAATATCTTTCAGTGGAAACTTTGAGAGTAAAGGAGCACTGGTTGAGGCAGTATTTAACGGTGTGCTGCTGGCATGATAAGAATGCAAATAAGCGTTATTAGCCTAATGATTTTGCTGTCACCATGGCTGTGCAGCAGTAGTGTTGTGAATATGTCATGCAGTACCCGTGAATTTGGAAAGTGTGTCAAAACACAACTTCAATTAGTTTGCTCTAATTATGGCTCTAGAGAGTTCATAACTATATCACTCCTCATTAAAAGAGATTTTTCTTATATGGATTAGTACAGCACATAAAGGGGTGTTTGAGCGGTCTGAGGCAGAGCTGTGCCAGAAGGGAGGGTGGCCGTGGTGTGGCAGGAGGTGTGGTGGGTCTGGAGCAGCGCTGAGATTCCTGTCCAGTGAGCTCCCAGTGCAGGGCTGGAAAACCTCCTGTTCAGGGCAGGCAGTGCTGGCTGGCTGTGCTTCGGTGTCCCTTGGTGAGTGATTCTGGGCAGGCTCTTCAGATTGAAAAGAAGCAAACAAATAAACAAACAAAAGCCAAAACCAACAAAGAGAAACCACAAAAGCCCTGGGAGGAACCACACTTGATGCTGAAATGGAGATCTGGCCTGAAAGCTTTGCTCTGATAAAGGTCGAGGAGCGTAGGCAGTCAGAAGTGTCAGTCTGGCATCTCGAAGGAGCCCTGCGGGATGCCAAACGTCCGTGTACCTTTCCAGGGTATTTGTGATGTCTTTTAAATGCTGACTGTCTGTGTTGCCTCAGCAGGTTCTTCTTGCCTTGCAGAACAGGGAAAAGATTCCTTGTGCTCACAGGTGAGCAGTTGGTGAAGGGTTAAAGTTGTAATTGTTTAAATCTTTTAGGCTTTCCTCCCAGTTCTGTGATAATTTGATGAAGAACTTCACCCTAATTAAATATTCAAATTAGGAATAAGTGTCAATATGGCTTCCCATTGCCTGGAATGATGATTAATTGTATTCAAAACTCTAGTGGCCGCTGTAATCTAAACCAAACCGTTGTTCTTGATTATTTCTGCAACACATTTACCGTGTTTTTGTTTTAAAATTTAAACTAGTAATTGATTTGCCATATGCCACAGAGCTGCACATACTTCCACGATATGTGTTTAGGAACTTGGGGACTTTGTAATTGGGATTTTCTTGCTTTCAATGGAAGCTTTTTTCTTTCTTTCTCTTTTTTTTTCCTTTTGGTCTTCTACAACGCAAAATGATTTGGCTTTCACGACACATAAGGAAAATGCATTATGCAATCAACTTGGTAGGTGTAAGTTATATAGATCCTGGCTGAAGTTTGCATTAATTTAAAATAAATTAGACTTTGTTTCCTGGGTTTTTTTGTTGGTGTGTCCCCCCCCCCATGTCATACTGTTAGAGTAGGGGAAGGAGTGAACTGATCTCCAGCTAGCAGTCACTGCCCTCCGTCTTGTGGTCTTGCAGCTAAGGCAACGAGGCTGGTGAGAGGCCTCGAGCACAAGCCCTACAAGGAGAGGCTGAGGGACCTGGGATTGTTTAGCCTGGAGAAGAGGAGGCTCAGAGACCTTATTGCTGTCTACAACTACCTGAAGGGAGGTTGTAGCCAGGAGGGGGGTGGTCTCTTCTCCCAAGCAACCAGCATCAGAACAAGAAGACACAGTCTCAAGCTGCGCCAGGGGAAGTTTAGGCTCGAGGTGAGGAGAAAGTTCTTCACTGAGAGAGTCGTTAGCCACTGGAATGGGCTGCCCAGGGAGGTGGTGGAGTCACCATCCCTGGAGGTGCTCAAGAGGGGATTGGATGTGGTGCTTGGTGCCATGGTTTAGTCATAAGGTATGTGGTGACAGGTTGGATTTGATGATCTTTGAGGTCTCTTCCAACGTTGGTGATTCTGTGATATTCTTCTTGGAGAGACCTGGTTCTCCTCACTACTGCACAGTTGGAGTGATGAAATGCCACTTGTTTCAGAAATGGGCAGTGGCCATGGAAGGGGGGAACAGACACACAGGCTGTTGTTTCCAAACCACACATAGCAGCTGACATCCAGGCTCTCTCCACCCCGGTTGTGTCAGGCTGGTGTCAGCAGCATCTGAACTGGCATTTTCAAGCCCAGCAGTGGTGTCAGGAGAACCTGCCCGCTGAGGTGTGCACCCCACACATAACCTGTGCAGCTCCCCTTGCCCCAAGGGAGCACTTCTGTGTCTTTGGACTGCTCTGGGGAGCTGGACAGTGAGCTCTGGGCATGTGGGTGTGTAGCAAGGGTCCCTTGGCTGGTGAGTGATTCATTCTCATTCCATGCACGGAACGTGTGCACTACTTAAGCATCTGGCACTTGTGAAGTGCTTGCAGCATGCTAGTAGCAACTGGGGTCTTGGTTCAGAAAGTCTTTTGCAAACTAAGGGTTTGGAGCTTTACTAGAAGGCTGCTGTGTGCATTTGAGGGGCTGACAGCTCCATTGTGGTGCTTGCACAGACGCTGGCCGTGGGACTGTCCCTGTTGTCCTCTGGCTGAGTGGATGCTTGTCACCTCCCTCACAGCCTGCGGTGGCCTGGCCAGCTTGGTGCCAGGTCATGGACGAGGACTGGCCAGAGCAACAAGGGTCAGCCTCTCCTACAGCAGAAACTGGATGAAACTTAAAATACTCTGCTCAGAAATGGGCCTTTAACTGGATCTGCTTTGGTTACTTCCCAAACAATTCTTGCAGCTTCATTTGGGATGAAGAAAGTGGTCCCTTGTACTAACAAGAGAAATTCAAAAGTCTTCCTGTTAGTTCTTTCAGTGCCTCAAAAGTATTTTTGGATACTGCTATTAAAAAACAAATGAAAAGCCTGTAATGCCTACAGGCAGTGGTCTTCTGTTTTCAAGTGTGTTCATAACAAACCTGCCTCTGCTCACAGAGTCTCATATGGATTGTGTTTCAAACAGCTAACTGTTAGCCAAATTCAAAAATGTTTTCACACCACCTTTTTTCAGTTAGAAATAGCTTTGGGAAGCACGAGAAAAAGCAAGCATCAGTTTGAGTTTGCTTATTTTTATCAATGGTGTTCACCATCAGCTGCATGAAGGGCTAAAAATACATAGTCCTCCACAAAATGTGTCCTGTTTTTAAAGGCAGATAATTTCCAGATGATTTGCTGGATAGATAGAACCTGCTGGCTAAGACTGTGGATTCGATGCTGTGCTGGAGAGGACACAGAGCCCTTTCTCACAGGCCAGGGTGTTTGGGAGGGTACACAAAGGCTGCCTTGTTTTCCTGGCATGAGGGTGCTGCCAAGGCTCTGGCCAGGTTTAGTAGCTCTCAGTCTGTGAAATGGTAGCTGCTGCTTTGCCCTCATGCTGCACTAAGCCTCCCTATGGAGATGGAGCTTCTTCATGGGGTGTGGCAATGTGGTCCACAAGATTAATGATAACATTTTGTAAACATTCACACAGGCCTGGGATCAGCATCAGAGAAATACAGATTTGAATTAAAAGGGAAAAGCCTGAGTTTCTCATCAAAGCATAGAAATCTGTGGGCTATCCATTATCATTACTAGCAAAAAAGTCTTTTTTTTGTGGCAGACTTATCAGTGGAGCTTCATGGCTGGGTGGTTGGACAGGCAGTGTGATAGCAGAGGCAGAGCCATGACTGCGTGGTGAGCAGCCCTGCTCATGCTGTCCTAAGCCCAGAGCTGCCATGTCCAGGCAACTTTGAGCTGTGTCCTCCTGGGTGGGGAGTGAGCACTGCTTTTTTTTCCCCCCCTGTTCAAAGGGTGGTTGGCCCACCTTCCATGGAGAACAGCTTCAGGCTTTAGTAGCTCCAGCCTTAAGACCAGAGAAGAGCGGGGCTTAGTGGTTGCTGCATGCATCCCTCCTTCCCACACCTTGTGTTCCTGGGAAGGTCACCCACCTTGTCTTCTAGCCTGTGTCCAGGCTTGGCACGTGCAAGTAAGCTTTCCTCTTAGGTAAGCTCTGAGCCACTGAGAATAGTTCCAGCTTCACTTCCATGAGCTCCTTTTTTCCCCTCTGCTTATAGGAAAGTTTAATCAAAGATGTAAAAATGTCTCTGCTGCAGGAATTCTGTGCAGAGCATTTGTTGGTGGAGATGAAGTTTTGCTTCCCTGTCCTCAGGGGCTGATGTAGGGGAGCTCAACATGTGCATCACCCCTGCCTCTGTAGCACTTTTGTTGTTGACTGTGTCCTGGTGTTGGGGCAAAGGGGGCTTGTGCTGGTGTGGATGTTCTTGCTCACAGCTGGACTGAGGAGCAGGTTAAGCAGCAGAATCACTTTTGGTTGTTATGGCCAAGTCAGCACCTCTGCCTCCTCCTGGTATTTTAGGCCCACTCTGGCTTCTACAATGTTAAAATTGGTATTTGCTCCTTAACCTGTCAGAAATCATCAGGCAAGAGTGGGCTGACAGCAGCAGCATCTTCTGCTCTGTAGTGACATCATCTCTGTTTCCCATCTCTCTTCCTCAGGCACATCTCACTGACACTCCCTGCCAGCTTTCGAGGGAAAAGTCACAGCACTCGCCTGGACCTGGAGCACCAGCACTCAAATTTGTATGCCATATCAGGTGAGCTGGCACACGCCACGGTTCCTCTGCTCCTCTGTGTAATCAGAAGTGTAACCAAGCGAAGCAGCCCTGCTCGTGCAGCCAGCCAGGTGTGTGGTACCCAGGAAACGCATGTCCAGCTTCAGTGCCATTTAAGTGTCGAGAGCAGAAGGGGTGCAGAGAGACCCCAGAAAATGCCCAGGCACGCATGTAACTAGCAGCAAACGTTACTGATCGTTGGGGAGATCACAGCCCTGGGCGGGGGGATGCTGCCTACAGAGCTGCTGGATGAGAGTTTGCTCCTCATCTTTTTCATGCTCTCCACAGGTGAGTCATAAGAAACATCTTGGCCTATTTCGTAGGAAGCTTTGTCTTGGATTGGGGCAAATTTGAAATAAGATGGTAGGATATGGGGAGGAGGAGAGGTCTGCAGTATTTTGAAGAAGCATGTGCTTGCACTTGCACACTCAGTCTCTCTAGGCTGCAGCGTTCTGTCTGTTCACTGTTCCAGGCTAGTGTACAAGTGCTAGAGCTAGTGATGGTTTCCAGATGTCAATGTAGAAAAAACTTACCAATGAATAATTAAGCTGGTCTTTATTTTTGACTAGTACTAGTCTGCAGGGAAGATGTGTATTTAAAGAGAGGAGTCAGGATCAAGCCCGTTCCATCACCGCACAGGTACTTGTTACTGTGGTTCAGGACCACCTAGTGGGTTTGTTTTGGAGCTGGGGACCCTGTGAGCTGTCCTGACAACTCTGCTCTTCTAGAGGAGGTCCTATGCTTAAGTGTTTCCTGTTTTGAAGGAAGAGTGAGCTAAAAAGGAATATAGCCTGGTTTCTCAGAACCCCAGGGAGGCAGTGCCTCTGGGAGTGAGAGGCAGGGATGTTCTACAGAGTTGTATCTCATGGGATCATTCACTCCTGGTTGTGCCAAGAGCTGTGTGGTCTAGAAGCTATTTGTGAACCACAGCAAAAGGACTTTCAGTCCTGCAAACTAAAGAAAAACGTTACATGTAGTTGTGGCGTGGTAGTGCATCTCACCTGCCTCTTCCCTTAGGAGGCCAGCTCATGTTCTGTGCTTCAGCTGAGTCGTGCTGGGGTGCAGGAGAGTTTTTCCTTAGAATTACTTTTTTTTTTTTGGAGTAACATTACACTGAGTAAATATTGTGATAGGCATGGTAGAACCACACTCTTAGCCACAGTTCTCTCTCTATGTCATTTTTGCCTAAGGAGTAAAATACTGGCTTTAAACCTCACTCTGTCAAAGCCTATTGAAAGTACAGTCCTATCATCTGGCTGAAGGAGGCTTTCAGCACAGTTTGGAAACCCACAGAAAGCAGCAGTGGATTCAGTGGGCTGACAATAGGTAGTGCTTCTGCATAATCAGGGAAGAGAAGATGGCAAAAATGTGCCATTCACAGGTTCTTGCTTTTAATAGTGAGTGACAATTCTAACATGGGAACATGGCATTAATTCATGTACCATAATCAAAGGGTTATTTAAAAGGTAATCTCTGACTGAAGCTGCAGCTTCAGGTTCCTAAATAGATGGAATATAACAATTGCATAATTCTTGTCAGTACTCGTTTTTCTTGTTACTCTCCTGCCCTAATAGGTTTAGAAATGTAAAGGAAGGCGTGTTCTGGTGTTCACTTGAGACAGTCCTGCATGCAGGATGGAAAGCTGTGCTTTCTCTCCTGAGGAATCATCAAACGCCTAAAGAGCAAGGCAGCAACTCTGCATGAATGTTACTGAGAACAAGCCTGCTTTAGGACTTTTGAACTGCCTTTGCTTGCAGCACAGCCTGGAAAGATGACCTATTTTGCAAAGAACCTGAATACTTTACCAGATAATTACAGGCAAAGCACAAAACAGGCCTGCAGAACTGGGCATGGCATTAGGCCTCCATGTCTGCATGAGCACGTTTCAGTCAAAGTACATAACTCTTTTGGAACCCCAACTGCAGGTCGTCCTCCAGACATGCTGTGAGACAAGTTGTGCATACGTGTGCTGTGATGGCTATTGCAGCTGGGAGCTGTTTCTGAAGAAAGAGCCTTGTCACACGAAACATCCTGTGTGTTGGCAGCGATCTTCATGTATAGCTCCTGACCGCTGCTGCCTTTTCAGCAGCTGTGATGAGGTGCTGGGACAATTCCCTTTGCGTGCTTAAACGTTGCCGAGGTAGATCAGCCCCCAGACACACTGTGGAAACCATTCCAAAGTTTCCTGTTACATTGGTGTAGTTTTTTTTGCAGCCAGTCCGTTTATCTGCGCTGCGACGCCAGTGCCTCGCTGCAGCGCCATGGCAACGGGAAATTTATTAACGTGCTTCCACTGTCAGCCCTAATTGCTGAGCTGGGATGTGGTTTGCCGTGGTGGGGTCCTGGCTGTGGCGTGTGGGGGGAGCTGTGGGTGCATGGATAGTCTGTGGTGGCACGCAGGCGAGGTGACCGTGGCTTTGGGCAGGTGCAGGGCTCCTCTTGAGTCCCACCGCGCGTGGCCAAGCCTTCGGGCTCCCTCTCTTGGCTCTCAGCAAAATAGAAGATTTCCTGGTGCCGTTGCAGGGAAACAAAAGCCGTTATGAATGGTCTCTTCTCTTACAGTTTTGGTATGGCTCCAGTCTGACTTATTGTGGGGGGAATGGGATGCAGTATTTGGGTAGGGAGGGCTGTAAAAGAAGGTGAAATCAACAGTAGCAGCACGGTCTCGGTTCTGTGTCTATAGAAACCGAAGGTTTTCTCAGCAGTCAATGAAAATAGCACTTCCAGCTGGGGCTCAGCCTCTTTATAGAAGGTAAAATGAACGTTGGCTGTCGAGCCCACTGGGGACCTCAAAACACATTTTGGCAGAAATTGCTGTGTCCCCACTGGAACTGTCCTGTCACACCTTGGGGTGTGTAATGCAATTATTGTCAAGGAAAAAATGGTCCCAAAAGTAGTAATTACAGTTTATAACCAACCTTTTATTGTTTCTAGTGCTGGCGGTGAGACATTGGGTGACCAGAAAGTTAGGGAGACTCATCTTTGTGCAGTAAACTAATCAATCAGGGTGCAGGAAACCATTGCCCAGACCTTGCGTCAGGAGCCTGCCTCGTGGCACTGACATCTGCACTTAGGCTTAGGCTGCTGGCATCATCCTCTCTCCCCAACAGACTCCCCAGTCCCACCCTATGCCACGTGCCAGAGGTCAAAAGGCAGAATTACACCTAAGCTGATCTGCAGAAGGACTCTGGGTGCTGCTGGGAGCCTGGTGCTGAGGATTTGACAGGTTTAATATGCATGTTCCAACGGGCAGCAGCAGGAAGAAGAATGCCTTGCTCCAGACAGACCTGTCGACAGACACTGCTCAGTATTTCACAGCGTAGTCTTTCTTCATGGCCTTCAGCTTAATTAAGATGTTGTTGTGACTACATACTGCCTTCATTTCAGACTTCAGCATCTTCTGGCTGCATATTGCTTTGGCTTATCAGAGCCACAAGGACAGTGAGGGAGAGAGGGAGCCCTCTCAGTCAGCCACAGATAATAACGCACAGGGAAAATTCCTGAATGAAGTGAAAAATTATTTATAATAATGGTAGTCAAATAGAAGGGAAATAAGTCACTCTAAGGGTATATAAATTTTTATGATAGTGTATAAACAGCCATAGCTTGCCTTGTCTCCCATCTATCCCTGCAGAGAATGAGGGCAACATCTAGCATAAAGAAAAATATAATAAGAAAACGAAGAAATGAATGGGAAGAGCTGGAGGATTGATCACTCGGTGTATTTGTATATCCTGATGTAAAAGGTGCTGCTGACAGGTGGCCAGGTTTCTTCTGTACAAAACCATGTGTGTGCTGTCAGGGCAGTGTGAGCAGCCTTGTTTCGATTGATGAATTGCCTGCTTTCTTGATTAAACCTTCCGTCACTTAAGAAACAAAAAGCCTGTGTATGGATGGCAGAGTGGGACATGTCAAAAAAATCTGTCTGCCTTACCTTTGTGCAGATGTTGGGCACAGACTGTAACATGTATTATTAAAATGAATGTGGCATTTACTGTGCATTATTTCTTTCCTGGGAGAAAGGACCTGTAAATTATATGCTAATAATAAGCTTTAACCCTTTCAGAAACCAAGAGATTTAGGAGTGCAGACATTCCTGCAGGCCTCACTAATTGGATGGGCTCTGATACCACCGTAGCTCTCTCTGAAGTTAATAAACAGTGTGTTTCAGACCAGTATGCTGATGTCTCTTGGGGATCTTGCCTCCCATAAGTTTTCTGCTGTGTAAGTGCCAGTGAAACGTAAACCTTTCAAATTGCAAAATCTTCCATTGAAAGCCCCTTCAAGTTCTGACTCCAAGCTAAAAGCTGTCTCCTGCCCAGGGATGAGGCCAGCAGCGGCACGGTTGCCCAGCCAGCCATGCAGGACCACGCTGCAGGGGGCACAGCACTCGGCTGTTGACACTGGCTGAGCCTCCCTGCACCCGCTCAAAACTCTGATTTCACTTCCAGAATCACCTCAGCCTGCCAGTTTGAGTTGTACTCAGCCAACTTGTCTCAGGAGAAGCATTAGGGATGGAAAAAAAAGTTTAGCACACCTTCTGGAGCACGTGGCAGGGTGTTGCGTTGGAAACTAGCGACTGAGGTTTGCAAAATGAGATCTTTATGGTCTTGGCTGTGGTTTCTGGGAACTCAGGCACTGGTCCAAGCTGTGTGTTTTCCCACAGTGTGGGTCTTCTTGGCTGAAGTCAGGTGGGCAAAGCCATTGCTGGCTTTGGTGTGTGGCCTGCATGCTGCTGAGTAGGGTAGTGTTCTTTTGCCCTGAAGTTTTTACTGTAGCCACCTTTGGCATCATGCTACAGGTAGACTTGTTGGTAGATTGTAGCACACAAATTTGTCACTTAAATATAGGACAGTCAGTGCTTGTACCTTCTTTTGACGTATTCTCAGACTGTCAGGACAGAAATTGCATGGTATGGAATCTATTAGATACCTCTGCACAGCCCCACTAGAATGTGTGCACAAAGTAACTAAAGCAGCCTCTTTGCATCGATTTTGTTCATGAAACAAATGTATGAAATCCCAGGCACCCCTACAGCTGTTACCTCACGGCCAGAACCTAACTTCAGTCTCCCCAGGGGTTTGTGTTCTAGCAGAACCTGGGAGATAACAGGATTGGAGTTACCCTTGGATGGGAGCAAGTTTCTTTTTTTTTTGAACACTTATATGTGGAAACTGTGCTGAGAAAGCAACAGAACAAAAGCACAATGTACTTTGATGTATGTTTGTTGGTAGTACTTTTGAATAATACTTGCCAGCTGGGAGCCCCAAAAAATTCAAATACTTGTGCAAGTACTAAAATAGCTGACCTTAGCTTGACATACTGATGTGCCACCCAAGAGTTTGGTACCTCAAGTCATGCTATTAATCCATAGATTTTCTTAAATCCTTTCCTTACACCCCTGATGATGGTGGCTCTTCTCTGAAAATGCCAGCATGCTTTAGTTTTGCTGATACTGAACTGAAGGTTTTCGTTCTCTTTCAAAGGGAAAATGCCATGTCCTCTGGGTGGGAGCTTAGATGTCACATCCTGAAACGTGTCACACGCTTTTATCTACTGATAAAGCAACAGTCGTGACTGTGAACAAGGCTGCAGTGTTTGCTGTTCATTTGCTTAGGAGCAGTGAGTTCTCAAAGCAGTTGCCTTTGCATATATTCCTTATCTTGACAGTACTGGTTTGTGATTGTCTTTAACTACGTTGTCAGTGGACATACTTGGGGGAAGTATTTTTTCCCAGCGAAACTGGTCTGAGCGCCAAGACAGGGAAACGCTCCAGTTGCCAGCTTGGTGTTGGCTGTTGTATGTTTGCCAGCTTGCCATGGAGAGGATGTTTTTGTAGGCAGATCTTACAGGTGGCGCTTTCTCCACATGTCTAATTTGTTTGTTTTGGAATCATACACCAATATTTACCTTAACATTCAGCTTAAAAGGTAAATATTTACTTAAAGGATTGTTTATTGTATTTCCTATGTAAACATTTCTTTATTATATTTAAATATTTACTTACCTCTTTCAGACACTTTTTGAAAAGGTCAGAACAAACTATGTGACAGGCTCAGGCAGTAGGATGGTTTTGTTTCAGTGTCTGGTGAGCCATAGGTAATGATTTGGGGCAGGCAAGTGGCCAACGCAGTTACCGTTGTGAAGTGGGATGATTGTGCTGCAGTGGTAGAGGGAAACATCTGCAAATGTAGGTTCCAGCCCAAATTTAATCTGCTGGGTCACCCAGGAAAAGCTTTCCCAGCATGAGGTCATTCAGAAGTGACAGGAGAGTCCTCAGCATGGTGGTGGGAGGAGGCGGGGTCCTGGAGGGAATACAGTGAGATTGGTGTTCATTCCATGCTGGTTTATTGTCCAGATTTCTGGAGGCAGCAGAGAGTGGAAACTCGTGTTAATGATCTGGAAAAACATCAAAGCCAGTGGATTCCTGAAAAGGAAGCTGAGTTGCTTTGCTCTATTGGATAATGCAGACCTTGGCAGGGGGGAGTTGTAATTTGTCTGGGTAGTTTTGTTGGAAGCATTTATTTCACATACTGCTCTTATGGCAGCAGTTAGCTTCCAGATTCCTCCTCCCTTTCTGGAGCGTCACTGAATTGTTCTGCGTGGCTGTGAGTTCTGCTGAGAAACATCAACACGCGGTCATGGAGCTGGGCTGGAGCGGATCGGCAGAGCCTGATGCCAGGCCGGCTGGGCTGGGTCTGGCAGCTTTGCTTTCCCACTGCTCCCTGATGGGCTGGGGAATGCCTTGTTGCATGTACCTTCCCCCCGCCCCGTTTTAGCTCTTTTTTTGTTGTTCTTTTTATTTAAATTACCAAAAAAATAACTAATCTCTCAGAGATCTTTCTAGATTAAGAAATAGAAGAAACAATAAAGATTTTGTCACATTTCAGTGCCCATATGCCAGTTTCTTTCTTGTTGCAAAATGTCAGGTTATCTCTCCTGCAACTGCCACTTCCCTCTCTTCAAATGTACATTTTCTTTAAAAAGATAGTGTATCTTTTATCTGTATGTAATGAGGACAGACGTTTTAATCAGAGGTTAGTCATTTATTTTTGCAAACTATTGTTTTGCTTCATCATTTTTGCAGATAATTAAATGGTTCGCTTGGCACACTGTGTCTGCTTTATTAAAACAGGTAAATTGGGGGGGGGGGGAGAAAGATGCTGTTTTTTGGATCACTGCACAAGAATTGCCTTTATCTTCATCTTCCAGCATAGTTTCTGGTGGGTTTGAGATCCTCCCCGATGTTCAAGGCCTGCTCTCGGAAGGGGGAGGCCCTGTGCTACATTTTACTGTCGATCCCGGTTCCCACGTATATGTTCTTTGCGCTTCTTAAGAATAGAAGCGGAACTAGATTTATTTTTGGTGACACTGAATTTTAATCAGGATGGTCCAAAAAGCAGGCAAGTTGTGACACAAGCTTTATACTGCACGGAAACCTCTTTACTTGAGGCTGAGATTAAAGTCAGCCTGTTCTTTGCCCTCTTGCAATTTCCAGTCTTTGGACTAAGAGACCTGGATAATCTTCTAAGTATAAAAGGCTCTATTAATATCCAGCAGTTCAGGGGAGACTGAAGTCTCATGTAAAATGCTGCAGCTGCGTATTTCAGAAAGGGGAATGTAAGTGTTACTTAATACTAGATTTAATGAGATTCAGGAAAGTGTATTTCTTATTAAATTAGCTCATCCGTGGTGTGCAGGTTGTTGCGTGCTCGCTGCCGCAGCGTGCCGCTCTGCATTGTCAGTGCTGCGCTCGGGCAGGCGCAGCCCAAACGTTGAAAGATGAAGCCAGTAGTTCTCCCGCCCGTGTAATTTCTCAGATGTGATTTTCTGATTAACCTGCTGTCGTCCGAAGTGGCATTCTTTATCTTCATCATCTCTTGCCTGCTTGTACAAGAGTCTGACAGCTCTGCTCTGGTGCTGCTCTTTCCCCCCGTCTTAGTCTCGGCTATCCCATGAAGTTGCAGGCTGGCATGGAGGTCTTGACTTCTCTCCTGCACTGTACCAGACCTGCAGACTTGACCTGTTTTTCTCAGATCACACGTCACCTTCCACAGGAGCTGCTTGTTGATCTCTGCCGAGAGGATTATCTGGCTGCTTTGAATTATGTATGAGCAGGTGTACTGGGAGGGACGTCCCCATCCCTGTGGTATGGGCGGTGGCGAAGGTGTTGACGCCGGTGGGGCGTGCAGGGCACATCCAAAATCCAGTGGCAGCTAGGCTGAAAGGGAAGGTGATGCCAGAGGGACCCCACCAGTGACGTGGCACACGCTGGGGCAGGGGTGCCACGCTTCCCTTGTTCCGCAAGTGTTGTAGGAACGTCGCTGCTGGAGGAGGACGATCTAGCGGGACTGGCACCAGTGGCTCGCAGAACACAACCTTTGTGGCCAGCTGTGCTGTATTTGTTTTGCTTTTCCGAGTGCCAGAGTTTATTTTTTTTTTTTCGAGTAGGAAGCCACTCTGTGGTTTGGCTATTTAAACAGTTATTAACCAAATGACAATTAACAGATTGCAGAGACAGATTTTTCTTTTCAGAACCTCTGAAATCGAGTACAGTTTGCAAAACTATCACGGCTTAGTAATGACAATGAATTTTGATTTCCCGGAACTGATATTAGACTCCTTATTAAACTATGTGCATCTGCTTTTAATTTACTCCAAATAATTGGAAAATGCAATGAAGCTTTCCAATTAAAGCACGGCTTTATGCTGTTTAATAATACCCCCATAATATTATAGCTTATGAAGTGACAGGTGAGTCGGTGTATGAATAAAACATAAAGGCAGCAATAAGGGACAGAAAACCGGAGACAGTTGTTGGGGATTTTAAATGCTGGATGTAATTTGCATATATTAATCTCTTCTTTTCAGCCTTATCAGGCGTTCTTCAGTATTTGAAGTTAAAATAGCGCTGACAGGCGGGAGTACGCTCAGTTTTTTCAAGGATTTATTACTTGTATAATTTCTGATCTTTAATAAGCAGATATGACTGATCCTCATAGTTCTATAGAAATCGGTTAATTGTTCCAGATGGCGTGTACTGATTATGCAAAATTACTTTTCACACCATTTTTATTTTTTTTTCCCCCTTCTTTCTGATGGAGTTTGGAGTAAAATTAAATTTTTTATAGCCGCCTTATCGTGCTGTTTTACAGCGGGGTGGGTTGTTGGGTGGGTTGTGGGGGGTTTTTTTTTTGCACAGAAGTTGAATTTAATCTACTATATTACATTGACCAGCAGAGTTATTCTAATGTAGCATTCTGTGATTTGACAGAGAAGAATAGAACACATTGCTCATTGTTCGTTACTGTGCTGCTCATAAAAAGGAGTTCCAGTGCAGAAAAGCAGGCTGTTATTTATGAAGAATGCTTAATTTGCACAGTTAAAAATGCAAAGTTGTTACAATGAGATGTTCTCTCTTTTGGATAGAAGACTTGAGCAGAACAAATAAAAATAGTCTCGTTGCTGTAGATTTCATCTAATAAAGAAGGGTTGGGGTTTTTTTTCTGAAATGACTGGTGTGGCTAGGGTGTGTGTTATTGGAAGGAGCAGTCATCCAGGCAGCAGGCTCTGACTCCTATCAGGAGGTGTCAGTGGTGTTTTCCCTGATTATCGTCATCCGGATATCTCAATGGCATAATTTCATAATTGAAAACATTTATAAAGGTTGTTGGGCTTCATTTATCTAATGAAAAGCTGCTTATACAAAACAAACCACACATAAAGCCCTCTTGCTAATAAGGTTATTGCAGCTGGTTTTGGCAAGGGAAGCGTCCTGCTGCCTGGCTGTCCCTGGCTGTGCCATGCAGCAGGCACCCGTCTCACGGGCATACCGTGGGCAGCAGTTCCCCACAGCTGCTCCCAGTCCCACTGGAGTAGTCAGGATGCTGTGATGGGTGGTTACATGCTGCTAGGGTTTGTCCAGGGGTAACACTGGGCCTTGGTTAGTTTTGACATTGTATCCCGTGCCTTTCTATGCCATCCTGCGAGCAGGCGTGTGGTGTGCTGCTTGGACAGTGCTGCCACCTTTCTCCTGGCAGTCTTGTATGAGCTCAGTGGATTTTCCTTCATTTTCCTTCCTTCACCAACAAGCAGCAAGTGGCCTTGCCATGCAAGGGGCCTGCTTGGGCCAGGCTTCACCCCAGGGTCTCTGCCACCACACTTGGACTTCCAAGGAGGGGCTGAAGGGACAGTCAAAGGCCGAGTCCAAGACATTCTGCTAATCTTTGTGAAGCAAGACATCAGATGTTTAAAGAATGACCTTGTGGTTAATGGGATTAAAATCTCCAATTAAATTAGAAAAGTGGGCATACACTAAATGGACTTTTATGAGGAGTGCTTACTTCTAACTCAATAGAATAAAGACAAGTAATTAACTCAGCCATTAGAAAGCTCAAAATTTCCCTCATCTCCTGTGGAACTAGAAAATTGTTTTGTATATACTCTTTACATATATATAAAGTATATATAGAGATGTCTAATGGCATAAATCAGAATTTATTGGAAAATATTTGTTCTAATGAAGTAATAATTTGGTGGTAATGTTTTTCATCAGTGTAGCTTAAGGCTACATTAAGTGGACAGACTTTATATGGATTCTCTAATTTTAATCTTCAAAATGCTATCTAATGTCTCATTAAGACTTGCATATAATGTATCTTAAGTACAGTCATTAAATATAGTTTAGGGAGATTTATGCTCAGATATTGCTTAAAGATGTTTTAATAGGCCCATTTACTCTGATGATATTAATGAGCTCTTAACACATATTAAGCTCCTAAAACTAGTGGAATTCCTCTTGCAGTGAGCAAAACAACTGGAGAATTGTAAATGAATTGGAAGCTCCAACTAGGCTGGTTTTCAGTTGGGTCTTCAACTGCCCTCTCTGATCTGTCCTGCTCTGCTCCCATGTGCTCTTGCTGCTTTCCCTGGGCCCCGGAAAGGTCCTGAAGGACCTGCTCATTGTGCATCATCTCCTGGGCGTGCAGGGGCTGCTGTTTGGTAAAGAACTGCAGGATGAGTAGGCTAGACCTGTGTAAATACCTGTAGTGTTAGGCAAATTTGGTTGTGTATCCCAAAATACATAGGTACTATAAGAGGAGAGGCAAATACAGTCATGCTTTTTAGATAAATCCTGCTTTTTGATCATCTAAAGTGAAGATGCAAGGATTGCAATTATGATAATAAAAACTGTTCATTCCCCTATCGTCACTTTAGCTTCAACTCGGAAAGTTATTGCAAACAAAATTCTCTGGTTTCATCACTCAGCTCTTCTTAAAGAATCCTTCTGAGTTCAGAGACTTTTATAATTACTAAATTGGTTTGTTAGCAGGAGATAATAGCAAATTTCTTCTTTTCATAATTGGACATTTCTTCCCTGTAGGCTAATGTATGCGCAGCACTTGCATACACAATAAGCTGTGCTTTTGAAAAGCCATAACTAGCTAATAAGTGCTGTGGTGTCATCGGAGAGTAATGGTTTGCTGATTAGCATAATTAATGACAAATGGTGGTGCAGAGCGGGTGGATTGGTTTAGCAGATGATGAATGCGCTGCAGCCCAGGCTGAGTCCTGCTGAGGCGGCCTGGCTGGCGGTGGTGGCTCCTTGGTTGGTTGGTCTTACTTGTAGCCACAGGCTTGGCCCTCGTGCCCAGCATCACTCTTTGGGATCCTGTGGAACAAGCCACACGCCAGCATGGCTCTGTTCAGTGGCTCTGTGCGCTCCACAGCCTGGTTGGGCAGTATACCCTGGGGTGGGGCTGGGTGCTGCTCCCCACCATGCAGTTCTTAGTGCAGGAAGGCTTTGACCAAGGAGCTGCACCCAGCTGGGTAACAACAGCCAAGGAGCAGCACCCAGCTGGGTGTTCCTGTGGGCAACCAATGGTCCATGTCCTCTGAGGGCAGGAGAAAAGCTCTAGGCGGCCATCCATGCTGGGAGATGGGCACATTTATCTGTGACTTGATTAATCAGGGCTAATTTGCATTCACAAATGAGACTGATAAAAATGGAGTTACCTTTTCACCTTTAAGAGGGAGGAGGGATTATTTCTAGGTTGCCTCTTTTTTAACTGATAAGCAACTCTTTTACTAATAAGGATGAAAATACTTAATTTGCATTAGCAAAAGAAGCTAATTATTATATAGTTAATTAGCATCTGGAAATGAGTATTATCTTAATTACAAAGCACAATTTCCTTAATAGCTACAAAACTGTAAGTTTGATCTGTGTGGAGATTGGTGACTATTATTATGTAATTAGTGATCATATTAATGGTGCTGTGTATTTAGATATGATTTGCATATGCAAATGAGATTTACCTGATAGAAATATGTGGCTCCACTAATGACTCTGAGCACTTAAAAATTATATTAGGAGATCTGGATCCAGAGTCACCATGTAGTGGCATGGTGGATCTCTTCCAGTAGCAGGGCTTTTGGCTCTGCAGGGCTGTGGCCCTGTGGTCTGGCCCTTGAGAGAATGAGGAAAAGTCCCCAGCTTCTTGGGTGCCCAGATCTCAGTACTGGGTGCAGCCCCCTGCAGCTGGGCTGTCACCTGTGCCAGCTGTCATCCTCTTCTGAGCTGTAAACCTCAGCTTTGTGTTCTTGAGGCTCTTCTAGCTAGGTAAGTGTTGCATCACTGAGCAATAAGAACACATTCTGTGTGTTGTTGAGCTCCTGGGCAGAAGATGAGGACCAAGTCCAACTATGATACTAAGTCACTTGTAGCAGCGCTCATGGTGTGTTTCTGCTTCCCTTTCATGGTTATGTGGGCCTGTGGTGTGGAGAGCATGGCACTTCAGAACAGCTGATCCAGCTTCTTTATTCTGCTTTTATTGGAAACAAGAAGTTTAAAGAAAACTAAGGTCCTTTAAAACAAAACCATTAGGAGCAGGTGCTGTGCACCCTTATCTCCCCAGGAGCCCTCTGGCACAGATAGCAGTTGCTTCATCCACAGCTGCAGTGCTGCTGCTGGGCAGGATTTCAGCCGTTGCTGTAAGTATGAGCATCTGCCATTGGCTGGAGACCTGGCCCCTGTCCAGAGGTTTTCTAGTAGAGGAGCCCAGTACCCTTGCACTGACAACACTCCCTGTCCCTGTTGTACAAAATCACACCTCTGTGGGTGTCTGCTAAAGGAAAATCAAAACTTCCAGGGCCAGATAGCGTAACACAATGTAGTGTGTTTCTTTCATATACCCTGCTCTTAACCTACAGTTCTGAAATGACTGAAGTGCAAAAAATACCAGTGCTGGAAGGAAGCAGCCGTTACCCAACAGGATGTTTCTCTCATCAAGAGGGAGAAATTTACAGCCGCCAGCCAGGGAACACTGCAGCTATTGTGGGTGCTTCCTCAGATGCTTTTTGCAACTGCCTGCTCCAGCCCGAGTCCTGCTTGCACCTCCCTCCTCTCTGCTGCAGACAGACATTACATGTTTAATGACTTCCAAGGAGTCTGTCTGTCATTACAGCTGGAGCTGAAAGCAATTGAAAAGCGCCTGTGTTTCTCTTCAGCGTGCAGCCTTGTGTGGAGGCTGGAGGAGCCTCCACTTCGTCTCCTTGTCCTCGAGCGGGACCTGCCCCAGTTCTGCCGTGGCCCCTCACCGCTGCTTTGTATCTGCTCCAGTCTAATTAATTAAGGGTTGTTGCTTGGAAGTAGCACGTGCTTAGGTGTGATCTTTGAAGTTTAGTGTGGTGCAGAGACTTCAAAGGGGACATTTTATTAAAAAATAATAAAATCAAGAGCTCCTAAACACTTGCAATTTGAAGAGCTTGTTTGAAGTCTCTCCATGTTCCCTGGTGCTGATACAGACACAGTGCTGAGGTACTACTTAGCCATCACCATGCAGTACTTAACCTTCACTTTATTTAAAAAAGAAAATAATCAAAGCCAGGAGTATTTTCTCAAGTGTTTTTGTGGCTTGATCTAGCAGTAAAGAACTAATTGTGCTGTGTTGTGAGCTACGCAGGAAACAGAGAAAATCAAGGCTGACAATCAAATTAGCAAAAATGATTAAAAACCAGACCTGGACTAAATTTTCAAAGTTGTTTTGAGACAAATGGGAAAGCTATAAACCTTTCCCGTGGTGGAGGGTTCTTTTCACAGCCTGGGAGGCCCCTGCTCGCTGTACCAAGCATCATTTGGTTGGGTGCTCCCTAGCCCAGGTCTGGGCACTGGGCTGGGGAGTTCCCAGCTGGGCTTCCTCACTCCTCACCACAGCTCCCTGGTGCAATATCTGGCTCTCAATGGAGCTGCAGGACTGCCTGAGCTGGGTGCAGTATTCTGGGACTGTCTCATGTGATTGAGCTTGTGCCTTAGTCCAGTGGAACCAAAGAAGGGGAAGGTGGTGAGCTGCTGAGGCAACTCAGGTTGGGTGTGCAGGCAGAGCCTGTGTAGCGCTGCCGGCCCAGTTTACACCCAGAAGCTCAATGGAGCCCAGGACCATCCTGGTCTCCTCTTGTTGAGCAGTGATGGGCTGTGCAGGGCCAGCAACCAGAGATCCCTTTGGCACAGCTGGTGACAATGGCCACTGCAGGAACAGCCCTGATGACAAGCCCAAGCAACGATGCATGTTACGATATGTTTTGGAGACACCATGGGCTGTGGCAGGCATGTGATGGTGGGCTGGGCTGGGTCAGTTTGATCCTGCCCTCTGTCTGAGGGCTCCCTTACTGTGGGGCTGAAAAGGGACTGGAGAGGAGCTAGAGGAAATGGGGTCAACATCCTAGTATTTGGGTACTTGCCTGCATGAAGCAGAGAGCTGCATGTGTTTTGGGGCGGTGTCTGCAGCCAGGGAGCGCAGCCTGGGGCGGTCACAGCACTTCCAGTTGCAGCCGGCTTGGCAGGAGCTGGTGGGAGAGTTTGCTTTTGTTTTCCCCTTGAGGTTTGCTGTCATTAGTGATGTGGAAAAGCAGAGTGGTGTTGTTCCATGTGGGACTCAGTGTACAGTAGCACAGTGAGCACACACACACGTTCACTATTCAGCCTGCTATTTAAATTGTGTACAGAACTGCAGGAGTAGGAGGCTTAGCTGTGCATCATGGAGAGTGTGGTTTGTTTTGAAAAGTTCATGTCTGTCTCTTGATGTGTTGCAGACTGCTGGAAAATATTTTTTCCATGCTTCTGAATGATTTTTTCCCCCCATACACAGATGATATGCATGCCTGGGTTCATGCAGGTGTCCTGTCTCATCCTCCATATGTGATGTAAAGGTTCAGGTGTGCAGAGCTCAGCCAGGTGCCTATAGGAGCCAGAGCTGTGTGCACAACATGTCAGGGTGGCTGTAGTAGGATAATGGTAATGGGTAATGGTCCTGGCCCTGACATCCTAATGATACAGGAACTGGAGTCTCTCTCTTATGAAGAGAGGCTGAGAGACCTGGGGCTGTTTAGCCTGGAGAAGACTGAGAGGGGATCTTATCAATAGTTAAGAATGGAGCCAGACTCTTTGGTGGTGCCCAGCAACAGGACAAAGGGGTAACTGGCCCAAACTGTTCTATCTGGCCCAAAGGTTCCATCTGAACATAAGGAAAAACTTCTTACCTGAGAGGTACCAGAGCATTAGAACAAGCTGCCCAGGCAAGTTGCAGAGTCCCCTCTGGAGAGATTCGAAACCTGCCTGGATGCAATCATGGGCAATCTGCTGCTGTGGGTGATCCTGCTTGAGCAGGGGAATTGGACTAGGTGATTTCCAGAGGTCCCTTCCAAACCCCACCATGTTTTGTTTCTGTGTCCTTGCCTCACCACCTAGCTGTGGCCATCACAGCATTTTCTCACCAGCTTCCACAGCCACCCCAGGCAGCAGCATGAATCCTGCAGTGCCAGCTGTCCCCCAGGCCAGCCGTGGCTTCCCTTGGTGCATGCAGTCACCTGGCCTGAGCACTGCCAGCCCTCTGATTCTTACCCACTTCCAAGTTCCTCTGGTGTCACTGAGCTGAAAATGAAGCTTGCTCTGGACAGGTGAACCATGCTGATTTTAGGTACTGCTGTAGGCTGCTTTAGGAGATACTCATTTTGGTAAAACACAAACCCATTACTGGGTCTGGGGAAAATCTAAGACTTCTACAATATTGCAGAAAGTTCTTTCTAAAATCTGAGAGAATTTAAACTTTAAACATGGCGATGGTACCTTGTTAGGTGTTGAGGTTTTTTGTTGGTTTGGATTAGCAATGCTTAGTTTTCAGAGCCATGCAGGAAGATGTTTTTCAAGGGATTTATTAAGTAAATATCTTTAATATCAGCAGTTGAAAAATCCAATGTAAAAGGTCCTGCAAAAATAGCAATAAAGAAATCCAAAGCTATAAAAGCTTATGGTGAGAATTTGAATGCAGAAAGAGCTGCTGCTTCCTTGGGAGTTGAGGTATACAAACTCCTCCATGGCTGTGCATCCCCACAATAGTGGTGTGAAGAATTAGCGCTCGCTGCAGTGTGCAAACTGAACCCGCCAAGCACCGAGGCAGCTATTCATCTATACCCAGGAGCTAAATATGACAATGTTAGCATTTTTCATTTCCCTGACGTTACCATTAATAAAGCAATGATCCAAAAGAAGCTTTGCTGAGTCTGTTCTTTATGCTTCCATCACTCACGAGTAGATAATTTCACACAGGATCGTTTTTAAATTAAATGACGATAAAAGCGCTCTGCTGTCCTGTGTTCACTAGTTCATAGAAGTCTATCAAGTCATTAATGTGTCATGACAAACTGCTAGTTGGATGCAAGAGTAATTAATTATTTGCATAAATAACAGGTTGAACTTCGTGCTTTGAACCGCAGTGACATCTTGGAACCTCTCAGAGTTCGTGGGTGGGGTGAAGGCTGAGCCAGGCGTCTGTGCCATGGCTTCCGCACGCGTGTCCAACGGGCGGGAGCTCGTCTGGAGTTTGGATGCTTTTTGTCTTCCTAAGATCTTCATTAATGGCTGTTTCAAGCAAGCATCTGATCATTGGAGATTTCAATGAACAATTATACAGATTTTCATAATCACCATTAATCACCACATATTTTTCAAGATAATTACAGCAATTATTATTTAGATTCCTCTTTTATGTGCGCATTGTTGAAAAGAACAAGTGCTTATTACACGGGGTAGTGTAGAGAACTATGGGCTGAAGTTCTTTGTCATCCAGAAACTCATTATGTTAGCTGATGCTGCCTGTGAAAGTTCGTCAGCGTGGTTAAATTAGGGTAGCATTGGCAGGTCTGATTATTTAAATCTGGTAGCTTTGCTAAAAATATAGTTATTCAAGAAAGATGAATTACTAATTTGACAACTGAGATTTAGTTGGAGTCTACAGCACAGAAGGCAGCATCTATCATCTGCTTAGAGGAGGGTGACAGTACTTTTTCAGATGAAAGAGAATTTCTGAGTGAGCTAACAAGTTGTATTTATAGAGTGTGGGTTTGTGGCCTGCCCTTTAAAGGCTGAGAGCAAAGTCTGAGTGAATTGTAATGAAGCAGCCGCTGGTTAAAAGTTGGTTGTGTTTTTTTTCGGTCGTCCTGAGCTGACTAAGGGGGTGGCTCTGGTGCCTTCTTGTATGCCCTTCACTGGAGGATCTGGCCCCCTCCTGGCTGCTATAGGGGAGTCATGGGAATGCCACCCTTCAAGGTTGGTTTAAGCATCATTGGTTGGAAGAAACCTCCAAAGATTCTGGCTGCTGGCTTCTTCAGCTCTTTTATCTAGTTGTGACTGAGCTAATTGGATGTGACCCTCAGGGAGGCAGTTCCTGGGAGGCAGCAAACAGGCATTGGAAACATTTTTCTTTTTTTCTACTTGCAATCCCTTTTTAGTTTGTTCCATTCTAAGGGAAAGGAGCACAGGCAACTCTCTGATGCCTGGGGAGGTGGTGGAGTCGCCATCATTGGAGGTGTTCAGGAGGAGACTTGGTGGGGTGCTTGGTGCCATGGTTTAGTTGTTTAGGTGGGTTGGATTGGTTGATGGGTTGGACGCGATGATCTTGAAGGTCTCTTCCAACCTGGTTTATTCTATGTATTGCAGATGCTGGGGGTGCAGTTGCACAGGGAGAACCTGCAGCCTCCTGGGTTCAGCCAGGCCTTGGTGCCACAGCTGTCTTAGCCCTGCAGTGGGTGAGGCTTTGCAGGCAAGTGGTAATTCCCAGTGTAGAGCTGGGGGCCACAGTCAGCCAAGGTCCTGCTGGCTCCACTGATCACTGGGCAGGGAAGAGCAGCTCTGCCTGCCTGCATAGGGAGGCTTGAAGTGAAACATACAAGGCACAAATGTTGTATAGGTCTTCTAAAATATTTTAAAGTTTCAACCTTTTAAAGATGTTAAAACCTGTGTGGATCAGTGCATGAGCTCTCTTGTGTGGAGGTATGAGTAATGCTTATGGTGGTGGTGGTAATGTTGTGAAAATGGGACCTTGCCCACCTTTTCTGTTCTGAATTGGAGCTTGTGTCTCCCCTTGTGTCTCAGGAGTCCCCACCAACTGCCTGCAGCCCCAGACAGCTCCCACCAGCAGGCTGTTGTTGGGTCCCTGAGCTGTGGGGTGAGGGGGTAAAGGCTGCATCCTCTAGTGCTGGGGAGGCCAGGTGAGAAGGGGTGAAGGCTGCACCCTTCAGCGCTAGAAAAGCCAGGGTAGAGGGAGCAGCCAGCTGGGGCAGCCTGGTGCATTATTTCCCTAAAGTTTCCTGGATTGGTGGGTGTTTAAATCCTCATGACTCCCAGTGCCTGGCTGTGAAAGGAGCTGCTGAATGAGCGAGCTGTTTTCTGATTTCTGCCTTGAATGTATTTTCCCAGCAGCTGAGTGACGGGCCTGACACGCTGGCTCCTGTGCACGCTCCTGCGCTTTGGGAGTGCAGCATTAATAACACACTTCCATGCATCATGCCATTTTTAAGCATGATCGTTATGATAAAGGGCATATACTTAATTACAGGCCTGCTTAATTACAGCTCTGTTGAAGCTCGTTTGTTTAGGAGAGTGCTAATTGTGCTGCTGAGCCTTTGGCACACCCTGCTTTCATCTGCTGCTTTGCTCTGCAGTTTTGAGCTTTGGGAGGGCTGCAGCTCGCAAGGACGGACAGAGGGATGGATGGAGGCAGGGGCTGCCGGGGAGGGCGCGCGCTCATCGCAGCTTAGTCTTTAAATTACTTTACAAAAGCCAGTGTGTGACTGATCAAAGCAGGTTTCTGTCGGGATAACAAATGCAGATGGTCTTTCAGGTTCAAAACTTCCTGGATTTGGTGATGCTGCTTTTCATCTGTTTCCTTTTGTTTCATGTAGCGCTGCCACATAGCACCTTTGATAATGAAATTACTCCAGCAGAGGGGGTTCTTAAAGTCAAAATACACAAAGCAAATGTAAAATGCAAAGAGTTCTCAAATAACCCTTGTTAAATCATGAACGTGGTAACTCGCTGGTGCTGATGGAAGTTACAGCAAGCAGGGAAAGGTGTAGATGCTCTGTGTAAGGAAAACGCTGTTTGAGGATTACTCAGGGGCATTTCGGGGATTAAATTTGCCCTGGTTTTAAGTTCTTATTTCAGAGCTGAAATTTAAGGACTTAACATGTTAAAGGTGGAACTGAAATGAAGTGGATGCATTTGGAGCTGCGCTCTGCCTTAGAAATGTGCTCTTTTCAGTCTGGTGTGGAAATTGCTGAGTTACATGTTTTAAAAGTGTCTCCCTTGTACTGACATATCTTATGAGAGATACAAGTCACCTGAACCAGACATGTTCCTCAGGAACCAGTGAGCTGCTCAGATAGTTCTGTATGGTAAATAGACATCTGTCCTCTAAAACTGTATGTGTTTTCAGTTTCAAATACTGTCCTGTTTTGGCAGCTGAACCAAATTGGAAGACTCAAAATTGAGAGCATGAAATTGTATGTGGATAGAGCAGGGAGGGTTCATTGAATTCCTGATTCAGTGGGGACTAACCCAGCTGTGTCTCGAACAGAGAGACACCACTGGCAGGTTAGAGGGAGGAAAAGGCTGGCAATAACCCCTGCAAGCTATCAATCATGTGTCAATGCCATGAATACTTGATCTGTCACTGGGAATGTGTGAAGTTGCATGTCAGAAGTCAGCTGGAAATGTGACATGTCTGCTTGTTCTGTCCCTTTCAGCGATGGATGGAGTGCCTTTCATGATTTCAGAGAAGTTTACCTGTGCTCCTGAAGGGGTGAGTTGCCTTGCTTGTTATCCCAGTGTCTGAAATTCATCTTTTGGTGGAGAGTGATCACAAAACATTCACACAAATTACCTGCTTCTGGGGGCTTTTCTTTTGGGGAGCCTAATATATACCCAGTGCTTGAGCTGACTGAGTTGGGATTGCACAGTATTTTCCATGGGGTGGGAATGACTTTTGCCAGGTCACTTCTAAAGCTGAACTGTCCTGTACTGAATACAGTAGTGGAGTCAGCTCTGCAGCTTCCCTCTTGTGCCCCAGAAGCTCAGAGCAATTGTAAATGGTGTTGAGCACTTCAGTGCTAGCAGCTGTCATGGCAGAGAGTCTTCCAGAGCTGCTCAGTCTTGGTGGCTGCTGGTGGTTATGCAGGTGGAGCATGAGTGGCTGTAGCTGACTGTAGGTAGTGGGACTGCCAAGGCTGCACTGGCCAAAGTCCAGTTTGGTGGGGAGGCTGTGTCCTCATGTTTACCATTTCCAGCCAGGAAAGTTTGCAGAGGCAGCTGCGTCCTAATGACACCACAGGTGGACCTCAGCTGGGTTCCAAGAAGCAGCAGCAGGGATGGAAAAATGGTTTCAGGATTCCTGTTGCCCTCTGGCCTGGGAGATTGTCTGAGTCACAGTGACTCCAGGGCAGCAGCAGACAGAGCAGGCTGGGTTACTTTCACATACAGCACATTTCTAAGCCTATTCACTCCTGGAGCAGAGTCCAGCTTGGTGTGTCTGTGCTGCCAGCTGTGTGGCTCCAGCTCAGCGTGCCTGTGCTGCTGACAGCACAGCTCCTGCCTGGCAGTGGGGCAAGCTCAGAAGGGCACCACATCCTGCCTGCTCAGCATTCAGTGCTGCAGTGCCAACAGCCTGGGCAGGGCAGGTTTGCTCAACTGAAATTAGAAACCACAGTACTGATACAGAATGACCTTTGAGCACTGCTGCACCAGTTCTGATTTAAGTTGTGATCCAGAGCTCAAAAGCTCAGCATCCTGTTACCAGTTCTCTCAGCCAGCCGATCCTAAGCCAATATCTGTTTAATAAACAGTTTACAAGAAGCTGTTCAGGCAAACACTAAGCCATCAGGTGTATCTGATCTTTCACATTGTGCTCCCACTTTTGCTTTCTTCTTCCTGCTGACACAACCTCAGTGTGTAGCCGGATGTGGTTTTTCACAACCATTGCTTTCAGAAAGTGTTGTTTATGGGCCGTTATTCCCAGAAAGCTGAGTCCCTGCTGCGAGGACAAATGCAGAGAGATTAGGTCGTGCTAATCCTCCCCTCAGATCCTTTAGACACCATTGCCACCATATGGTCAGTTTGGTCAGAGCTTTCCACAGCCTGTGCTGTAGCTGTATGAAATCCATGGGGTGTTAGTGCATTCCCATAGCAGCCATCCTGCAGCAGGGAGGTGGCTAAAGACCTACCTTGGCACAGTGACACTGAGATGAGTGTCATCTGTCCTCGCTTAGGGATGAAGGCCTTAAGAGCTGCTATCCCTAACCTGCTTCTGCTTCTTCATTCCTGTGGTGGGCTGAGAAACAGGATTCCGTATGTGCTTACAGAAGGTGTCTCTCAATTTCTGGTGATAGAGCATTTGCCAACTTTAAACAAAAAATTCCCAAACAAAAAAAAATGCCTCGATTTGACAATTCTCTTACTTGCTTGCTTGTTTGTTTGTTTGTTTCCAGATGCAGCCAGTTGATCTCTTGGGCATCACAATCAAAACCCTTGCAGAAATTGAAAAGGAGGTAAGTAGCCAGCCAGGCACTAAGCAAAAGTGTTGTGAGAGCTGTGTTCACCTCATTGTGAGATCCCTTCCTATATGGAAAAGGCCTCTCTTGTTTTTGCCAAGTTACTGGTGGTGGATAAAAATAAATGAGGAGTCAAACAGTCAGCTTAGAATTAGGGTGTCTACTGTGATCTGTGCAGGGTGAGGACACTTTAGGCATTGAATCTAATAACAAAGTCTGCTGCCCTTTGTTTAATTCCAGAGGTCTTCCTTATTTAACCTTACTTCTTAACAAACCATGTCGCAGCAGGACACTGTGCTTTGTGTCTCATTGACTAATCAATGCCAGGTACTCTGCTTTATCACTTCATTCTGATGGTACTGGTGACTTGTCACCAAGAAAACTGGACTGCACTTTCAGTGAGTCTGAGGCTTCCAGGAGCTCAAGGAGGAGACAGCCATCAAACCGAGAGTGATTCTGTGTTCCCAGAGAAGCATTTTGGCAAATGCGTGGTGCCAAGGAGTGACCTGCTTTGCAAGGGCTGCAATTCAGCTGAAGGCTTAAATCAGGAGGAAAAATGTCTCAACAGCTTGTGTATGTTCAGGCACCATCAGTCACAAACATCTTCTATGTCACTAACATCACCTCTTGTGCTAACCAACTGAGTCAAAGACAGAGAGTAAGAAGATGGCATAGCAAAACTTCCGGACTCTTCATGGCTTCTCCACTTTTTGATTCCAGTTGTGAGTCCAGCTTCCTAAATCTATCCTCTTCTCCTACCTTGAAGTTTCTCCTGAGTATGAAGAGAAGATGGATGGTTGCCAGGGAAGCTACAACAGTAACTCTGAAGACGATGCCTGTCAAGGGCAATTGCTAGCAGAAACACCCATTGGCTTAGGCACTGCACTCCTGTCATGTGGCACATGTGCCATTTGGCCCTTTCACAAGGGCCATGTGTGCTGGGTGCCAGGAGTGCTCAGGGCTGGGGGCCCCCACAGGTGCCTACCTCCTTCCAACCTGCCCTCACCAGGGGCTGGCTGCAGGACAGCAGGTCCTTTTTGCTGGAGGGGAAGCAAAATGGTGTTGGATATGCATGTGCAAGAGAGGTCTGGGCAGCTCAGAGTGCTGCCAGGAGGTGTGGGCTGTGTGGGCCTGCCGTGTGCTCTGCACAGGCCCACAAAGCACAAGCACATTGACACTGGAGTTGTTTCTGTAGCCTTGGGAGGTGAGGTTGATACCTGTCAGCTCTCCCCCACACCCTTGTGTTCCGTTATAGGCTGTGTGTGTTTCAGAGTAATGAAAAGTATAATTATGCAGCCCATATTCCTTGATGAAGCATCTTGTCTGCACATAGATAGCTACGCATATAAATATTGTGAATTTCTGCACGGCTTTATTTCCCTTGCAAGCAATAGCAACATTACAGCGAAGCTTCCGGATTTCCAAAGCAGCAAGAACGTTCTCCCTGGAGCTGGATGCCTTGCAAAAAATATTCCCAAAGAATTCCAAGAGTTATTGTCCTCTGTTGTCAGATTTGTGGATTTATGCACCCGTCCTCCAAGCTGCAAGACAAGGATGAATGAAAGTACTTCAGGAAAACTGATGAAAGTAGATGCAAATCCTGTACTGCGTGCTCGGGCGGCACCTGAAGTCACGTCTCACACAGCAGGACTGGAGTAGTGTATGAAGAAGTGGGATGTGAAGAGGCAGTGATGCTCAGTGGGCAAAGGCAGATTTAAGCTGAGGGCACCCTTTGCCCATGGCTGTTTGAGTGGATGTGGGACAGAAAAGAACACGAGCCCTGGCAGCATGGCTGCTGCTCTTCCTGTGAGGCTGCATAGGTTTGTCCCAGCTGCTCCTGCTGTCCCGGCTAGGGAATGTCGCTGAGCTGGTGCGTTGGCAGGTGAGGCAGCCGCTGTGCAGCGAGGAGTGGTGCGTGCAGGTGGTGGCAAAGGCACTGCCACCCTTCACCGCTCTGGTGGTGGTGGTAGTGCGTGCTGCTGTGCCACGTGGCTGTTGGCAGCGCAGTCAGGCAGCAGGCTGGCGTGGGCCCGCTGCACTCGCGGGGCACTGGCAGAGCGCACCCCGGCCTCACTTCAGCTTGGCATTGAGCAGAGAGTCTGGAGAGAGTCTAATTAGTAAAGCCAGCATCTAATATTAATCATTCCTTTTAAACTGACAAGGAAGGCAGTTCATTTAACCACTTAATTGCTACAAGTTTTCCTGGGCTGCTCTTTGCAAATATATTTAATGAAGAAGTTGTAAATCTAAAAGAGCTTAAAATTTTAATTTTATACAGAAATATTTTCCCTTGTTCTCATGTTTGTAGTCAATTCTCCAGAGTGTAGTCACATGAAATGTTCTTTAAATGAACATATTTGCTAACTGGCATGATTTCAGTTTTTAAAACATTGGTTCCAGCAATTAGGCATTTTTTTCAGTTCCCAAATGACTAGAGAAATTCGTCTTGATTATAATTGCTCTTAGCCACGCATATCTAATTTGTGTCTTTTTAAGTGTTAATTAGTAAACAGTTTGAGCTGACATCTTTATGTGTTTGTGTGTTGAAAAATGAGGCTTATTGCTTATTTAGCTCGGGGCTGGTACTGCTGGCTGTGACATCATGACATTGAGGTAAAATTAATGGAGACGTGTTTGCCAATTAAAGGGCAGGCTGGAAGAGGAGGAGGGCTCCGCAACACCTTCTGCGCAGCCTACCCGGGATGCTTAGGTTCGGATCTATTGTCGTTGGTCGCCCCGGCCTTCCCGCCGCTGTTTCGGGGCCCGCCCCGGTTCGCGCCGGCGGGAGCGGTCCCCTGGCGCCCCCTGCCGGCCCCACGCAGCCTTCGCGTCCCCCAGTCTGATTTAGGTCCCCCCTCTGCCCGGCGACTGGGAGTGGGGAACGGTTCCGTGTATGCGGGAGGAGCTGGGCCACTCGCAGCGTCGGTGGCCTCGCTCACGTGGTTGCAGGACATGGTGAACTGGCACCCATAAGAGGTTTTGATGCTGGGGCAAGGAAGACCCAGCCCGTGTCTGGGTCCATGGGAGCTGGCTGGAGGAGCAAAGAATCAAGGAAACAGAGTCATTTTCATTGGAAGAGACTCTAAAGATCATCAAGTCCAACAGTTAGTCTGATACTGCGAAGTCACTACTAAGCCATGTCCCTTGGCACCACATCTGCACAGCTTCTAAACCCCTCCAGGGATGAGGATTCCACCACTGCTCTTGGCAGCGGGACCGGTGTGTCTCTCCACATGCAACCCTCATGCAGCTCCACAGCAGCCCTGGCACAGTCACCCTGGCACAACCAACCCATCCAGCACTGGTAGCTCTGTCCCTGTGCACATGGTGGGGTTCAGGTGCCAGCAAAGTCACTCATTCGCAGGACCACCTCACCAGCTATGTGTCCTGAGCCCCAGGCTGGCTGGTGAGGAGTGGTGGTGAATGAACCTGGCCCAAAGGAGTAGGGGACAACCCAGGAGCCACAAATGGGATATTGGGAGACCTGACGAGGACGGTCTGTATCTAGAGCCACCATGGCAGGTGTGCTCGGGCTGTGTGCTGCTCCTGCCCTGGCATATTGCTCTCCACTGCCCATAACGGGAGAGCCACAGTGGTTCTCAGCCTCTCCGGAGGGTGCTACAGCAGTGTCCAGGGTGGCTGGAGGCTGTCATGGTGTGGCCCATGGTGTGCCACGAGATGGCACTGCTACGGCACACTCCATATACTGTGGTATCCAGGCCATCATGGCTGTGGCCAGCAAGTGGCGGGGATGTCTCAGCTGTTGGAGAGTCCTTCAGCTGCAGCAGCAGCAGCATCCAGCCAGCTGCAGTGACATCTCTGCGGTGCAGGGACTTATTTAGGAATTTCTACTCACCTTGCTAAGAACCACACATAATTATGGTTATATCTGTATATATGTACCAGCTTGGGTACATGAGGCCTGCAAAGGGGAATTGGGATGAGTGTGGTCATGTTTGTGTTAATGGGGCAGAGGGGGGGCGAATCCTACCCCTGGGATGGGTACTGATGTGGGATTGGGTGGTGCTGGCAGGCTCATTTGCCACATTGCAATGTGGGGACAGGGGAACAAGATTACAGCTCAAGGTGCTGCCAGGTCCAGTTCTTAACCTCATTCTTGTGCTTGCTGTATTGTCAACAGGCTGGGGAGTGTGGCTGTGTGCCTTGGCTTGTCTGCCATCAGGCAGTGCCCCATGATTCCCTCTGTCTTGCTTTTCCCCACAGTATGAGTACAGCTTCCGGACGGAGCAGAGCGCGGCAGCCCGCCTGCCACCCAGCCCCACCCGGTGCCCGCCAGTCCCCCCGTCCTGAGAGGGGCCACTGGCACTGGAGCAGGCCTGTGCGTGCATACTACTGAGTAGGTGCGGGACATGGCACCAGGGCCGTCCCAGCAGACCTCCACTCCTTTGGCCATCACTGCCCGCCCTGCACTGCACCACCTCTTCCTGCACACGCTGCTCCTTGTGTTGGGACTGTGCAACCCTTCGGCAGCTGCTCCCACCCACCCTCCTTTGCCGTTCTGGAGCCTCTCCACGTGAGTACAGGACTGGGAGCCCTGACAGCAGCCCCTCGGTCATCCCCACTTCATAACCTCTGCTGCAGGACAGTTGCAAAAAACAGAGCTGTAACAAACTGCTGCCAACAGCAAACCCTGGGCTTGTGAACCATCAAGAAGTGATCTGCAGTAAGCCCTAAAAGTAACCATCCATATAATTTGCTCTTCTTTAATCTTCAAACCCCTGGGCATTCTGCCTGTGCTGACATGGAACTCATGGGAAACCCCTGTAGCTCAGTCTGGTGAGCAGCACTGAGCTACAGCGGGTGGCCCATCGGCCTCCAGCAAGGTCTGGACACACAGCAGCTCTGCAATGGGCTCATCTGCCTCTGCTGAGGTCTGGGCACACAGCAGCTCTGCTGTGGCCAGGATCAGCCCCAGGCTGTGATCAGTTGCTTTTGCTGTTGGCCAGTGAGGCTGAGATAGCTTGCTCAGGCCTGCCTTGGGCTCTGTTCCCAGATGCTGGCAAGGTGGAGGAGCACAGAGAACACAAATTGCACTGCAGCTCCCGAGATCAAGCACCTCTGTACTGCACAGGGTGTCTGTGAGGACCTAGAGCAACAAACACCCTTTCTTTCTTTCCGGACTGGATGCTGGCAGTGGCCCAGGCTGAGCCCAGCAGGGCCCCACCGACCCTTGGCCATGCTGCCTGCAAAGCGGGGGCTCTGCTAACAGCATGGATGCTGTCTCCTGCCCATCACTTTGGACAATTTTCTAATACTTGCCCTGCTAGCTGCTAAGACAAGAGATGTGCCTGTCCCCTCGTGCGCTCACGAGGACGCACTGAACTCTGACGTAGCGCAGGATGAGAGTGGGATGCATTAAACCCTGACCTCAGCCTCCTTGTGATCACTGACCTGAGCTCGCTCCTCAGTCAAATGCATGTCTTGGAGAAGTCTGTTGCTGTAATAAGTTATTTAGAAGTGCCCATCTGACTCCATGCTGCTTTTTCAAGTCTCTGCTGTAGAACAAAGCTACATCATGGCAGCAAAATGGCAATTTTTAAGGAAGGGTTGAAACCTACAACGTTTGATATTGTAAAATACTGATTACCTAACCCTATTGAAATGCAATTGCCATAGTAACAAATAACAGTATTGTTGCTCTCAGTCTGGGTCCTGCATGGGCCCTGACCTGCTTTGCACTGCTTTTGATTGATCTTGTGTTTTCTAGTGGGACGGAATGGTGACTAACAGTAGGTTTTGTACTGTCAGCTTGTATTTTTTATTTGTACATATGTAAAAATATTCTTTTCTTGTCCAAAGATTCATTTCTGGTTTTAAGGCACCATACCATATTGTTGGGATAATGAGCACAAAGCACCGTAACATTTGGGACAGACCAATTCCAAGGCCTTTCCTTCAGCTTCTTCCAATCAGGTAAACCATTTTCCAAAGCTGAAAAGCAAGGCTGCATGATTGGAAAGCAGAGGCCAGTTTGGTTGCAGATCTGTTATATTTGGGCAAAAGGATTAAAGTTCCTCTATTCACACCAGCTCTGGAGGGTCGGGTGACCCCCTGGAAGTGCTCCTTTACTGGGAGGTTGCAGCACTGGTTTTAGTTCTTATTTCTCCTGCAGGAAAGCAAAGCCAGACCTCACTGCCAAGCTTCACAAAGCCTAGATTGATGATGCCGACATCAACAAATGAACATACCATGGCAGCCTGGTCATTTGGCTCAGGTTCACTTGAAGTTCAAATCCACTCCATGCTGTAGTGCTATGCCCATCTCATCCATCTTTTGTCTTTCTATTTTTCTGCTTGTAATTTGTTCTGTAGTTTTCTGTGGCATCCGTTTATAGCTTCTCCTGTGGCCGAGCAGACACTGCAGGTGGGTAGAAGCTATCTGCAGCACTGTGTTCCTCATCACTTTGGGATGGAGGCGCTTTAGAGAGCTGACCTTCCTTGTTGCTGGTAGTGGAGGAGTGAGGGCTGCAGGCTGGTGCAGGATCTGCAGGGCTCCAGGCTCAATTCCTGCTGCTGGGAGATGGGCAGGTGACTTTCAGGAGCCCATCCTTGAGCTGCATCTCTCTGTAGTGAGAGCAGGGCTGGAGGGCTCCCTGAGGAGCACGTTTAGGTAGCTGCTTGGTGGTTCAGCAGGGCCCTTCCTGGGTATGTCTCAGAAAAGTGGGTGCTTGGCTTTGGGTCCTTTCCCTGAGATTTAGCTTAGAGAGCATGGGTAGATAAAATTGGTGCTTTAATATTTATAGCAACAGTTATGTTTGTTCAGCCTTCTTAAAGGTAGTGAGCTCAGCTTTTCTCTTCAGTGACCTACAGAAACCACTGGACAGCTCAAAATGCTGACAGGACGTGCAGCTGGGACAGGCAGCTAAGAAAGCTTCAGGGTATATTTGTATAGTTGGTTCTTACTGTTCCCTCTTTTACACTGAGCCAGCAAAGCTGCTTCAGGGGTACATCTGCAGAGAAACTGGAGAGGTTAGTTTGACCTTCACAGCATGTTTCTGAGGTGTGGCACTGTAAGAGTACCCTGTACCAAAAGCACAAACAGTACAAGTGCAGTTCTTTGGTATCAATGTGAAAAAGGTGTTCTGGGCAAAGAGCTACAGCAGATGAGAGCCAGCTGAGCTCTCAGACCTGCCACTGAAGCCTGGAAAACTGGGCATTTCCAGAGGAAGGGAGCTCAAAGCCAGTGCTTGGAAGCACAGCAGGACATGTGGTGCAGAGCAGTTGTCATCTTCTCAGCCCACTAGAGATAGGAAGCTTTGTTAATTACACCTCTGAATTCCCAAGCTCTTGGGCATCATCATTTCCACAGACAGGTTTTATTTGCTGTTCTGTAGCTTTTATACTCACAGCAGTTTAGTACAAGGTTGGGCTTTGCATCCCCACAGCAAATCCCCCTCACTGGCACATGCCATAGCCAATGTCAGCATCTCTCTACATCTTGCTCACTCCCAGTCCAAAAGGCAGCTGTGGTAGCATTGGCCCAGGCAAAATAAACATTCAGGCAGGCTGACATTGATGTTGTTTGGCTGTAGAGAAAACTTCTGGAGCAAAAGGGGAGGGGCTGAGTCAATGGAAAGCAACAGAGGTGGATTTGCAGAGCTTTACCAGATGTGCTTGGCTACCTTGCCTCTATTTCTAGGACAAATCTAGTCTCAAAGTAGCTTAATCTTGTGTCTGATGAGAAAGTAGTTTGCCAAATAATGGTGTGTCTGCAGCAGAGCCAGAAAAGCAGCAGTGGGGGGTTTGCTTACTGTAAAATACACTGTCTGATGTGAATTAGTAGTGACATGCTGCCTCCTGGGTTCCTCACGGCAAGGAGCAGGTAGTGTGCTGAGATGACTCGTGGGCCATGCAGGCCTGGCTGTGCTGTCTAATGTGTTAACCATGGAAAGGCAAGAAATTAGTCCAGAAAGTAATGTAGAGTGTGAACTTTGTGATAAAACTCAAGTGTGGACAGTCGTAGCAGGTGCCTTCCCAGAGGGAGCATCTTGTAGCTGTAGTTACATAGAAATAAACTTTGTCAGACTTTTTTCCTTTGGCTGTCTGGGAGTTTGCCCCTGTGGTGTTTGTTGCAGAGGATCTCCCCCCCAGGAGCCTCCTGTGTAGTGCCAGGTTGTTGCTAGTCTGTAGCTTTGGGCTTGTTTGGTTTCACATCCATCCCTGCCCCCACCGGTTTCCTGAGCTCTCCAGACTGACCCCACGCACCACAGAGCCTGAAGAATCCCAACGTGGACATGTGCCAGCTGGATGCTGGTGCAAGGGCATGTGTCCGTGGCTCTGGACACCTCCTCAGTGAGGCCCTAAAAATCTCCTCGTGGGAGGGGAAAACAGGATAAGATGCCTTTGGAGCTGGCTTGGTCCTACACTGGCCTTCACCTCCCCACTGCCCTCAGACAACATGGAGTCTTTCTCCCCAGGTCTGCCCTCCAGCCAGGTGGCAGCGGGCACATCACGCAGGTGCTTGGCAGAGCCAGTGCCACTCCTGCTGAAGGGCAGGCAGGTCTGGCTGCGCTCAGATAATTACCTCAGCCTTCGAGCCTTGGCGGGCAGACAGGAGCCGCCCCCGGCAGCGGGACAGCCGAGCGGTGTCGGCCTTGCTTACCCTGAGCCGTAAACCTCCGGCAGCCTGGCAGCAGGGAGGGTGCTCCTCTGCTCGGGAGAAAGCTCAGTAAGGTGCTGCTCGATTCATTCAACACAGGGAAACCAAACAGTTGGGATATTCTGGTCGTTTGTTGTGAAGTGATTTCCTAACAGCAAGAGTTGTCGATGTCATCGTGCACATGGAAGAGAGAAATCGTTTATGCAGTTGCAAAGTGTTGTTTTTTTCCTCTGAGATGCTATGCATTTTTGTTGGGTTATTGAAAGTGAATTTACTGTGCATTAATCTTATTGAATGTTACTACATTTTATATTTATTTTAGGTGGCCCTCCTGTATTTTACAAAGGGAAGTTTCATTGTGTGATAACTTAGTCTGTATTCTTAATATAATTTGATAAATAAAACTTGTTTTAATCAGTTTATCCTCTGTTCTTTGCATTTTGAAATTGGAGCTTTAAGGAGCTTAAACCACCACAGCTCTGATTTGCAGGAGTGGAAAGGGGCATCCCTTGGGACCAGCTGCTCTTTCCTTCTGCACCATCGTTGGATTGAATTCTTCAGATTCCAAACCTGGATGTTTCATGCTTTTAAATCATCAAGAGGAAAGAAACAAATGAGTGCTTGTTCCAAACCATTCTGAAGCACTGTGTTGCAGTTTTAGTTGTGGCACCTGGAACTGCTTCTGTTTCTTGGTGGGGATTACAGGTGTGCTTGGTTCAGGTAATGCTTAGGGTGGGCTTGGGTTCAGTGGGCATCGGGCTGTGCACCCCAACAGATGCTCATTAGGGAATGAGAATAGTATGGGGTCAGCCTTGCATACTGTAAGAATACAAAGCTGGATTTGAGTGTTCCTCCTTTCCCAGCTCTTGTCTGCTTTGGGCAGAAAGTATCAAATCATCATGCATGTCAGTCCCTGGACTGGAGAATAGAATAGAATAGAATAGAATAGAATAGAATAGAATAGAATAGAATAGAATAGAATAGAATAGAATAGAATAGAATAGAATAGAATAGAATAGAATAGACCAGACCAGGTTGGAAGAGACCTTCAAGATCATCGCGTCCAACCTATCACCCAACACCACCTAATCAACTAACCCATGTAACCAAGCACCCTGTCAAGTCTCAGTAAAGAACAGGGTTTGCAAGCTTTCCTGTGAGAGAGAGACTCACAAGGTGCCTTTTCCTCTGCCCCAGCTCAGCAGATGGTGTTCCTCCAAGGAGGAAGTGGTGAACATCAGTGACTGCCTGTAGCACTGGCCACTCTACCAACTGATGATCTGAAGGGTCAGCTTCAGTGGTGACAGTACGAGCCCCTTGGCAGTAATTTGCTTTTGTTTGTTGGGTTTTGTCCTTGGAAACAAGATAATAAAAATAATTAGAAAACCAGTCTCTCTCTAAAGGTGTGCTGCAAAGTCAAAACACAGAAGTCAAAACAGATCAAGCAAAGTGCTTTCGGGAGTGTAAGTGACCACACTTGACATCTACACTGCCACACAGCCTGTGTCCCAAAGACATGTGGCACTAAATGTGTCACTACAGTAGATGACAACAACACCAGCAGAACAACTTGTTCATCCTCTGTGTAAAGAGTAACAACTTCAGTCACTCATAATTATCAGCTGCAAAGTTTGCATTGTGTGTAATTATGAGGAGGTCAAGTTAAAGTCATGGAGTCTGGCAACACCAGAGCAGGCTGGACTTGCCAGCACAGGTTTCTTTGAAGGGATCGTCTCAACATGTGACCAGCCGTGCAGGCCTGGTCCTTCCCCAGCCATTCTGCACAGCTGTGTGTCTCCATGCCAGGGATGCCAGTGCCACCACAGATCAGTGCAGCCAGAACAGCAATGAACTGCTGCAGCCCCATGCAGCAGGTGACAGCAGCGGTGCAGTGTGACAGTGGTGTGCATTGGATTACAGCAGTGAGCTGTGTGGCAGCAGCATGCAGCAGGTGGCAATGGCATGCAGTGTACAGCTTGCATGGGGCTGCACAATCGCCTTCCACAGCCCCCTGTCCCCTCAGTCCTTGGCCACTCCCTGCTCCTGCACTCCTGCTCTTTGCAGCAGGCACGTTTTAGGCAGGGCTGTCTAGGCCAGAGGCCACCACAGCGGCCACTCTGCACTGCAGAGTTCCAGCTCCAAGCTGATGCACCAGGGATGAAGGCTGCACAGGTCAGGTGGGAGCATTTCTGCAGGTAGAGTTGTTGCTCTGCCCAGCTCAAGGCTCCCTGGTCTCATTTTTTTTACAACTATTATAACCAAAGATTCTGTAGAAATAAACAAGGGCTTGTGATAGACTCTGAAGTGCAGCTTTAGGAGGGGCAGTTTAGAGTGGAAATGGGAGCTACCAGGGAGGTGCTGTGCTTGTGCCCATCTGTCCTGCCTGGGCCTGTTTAGCTGAGCACTCAGGGCTCCACAGGGATGCCACCAGAATGAGTCTTGGCTCCAGAGATGGAAGATGGCACTGGCCAGCTGTGCGGTGCCAGAGGGTGAAGTCCCTTTGGCTACCTCCCAGCAGCAGGAGATGCCTCATTACTGGGCAGGATGGGGCAAAGCCTGGCAAAAGCACCTGGCGCAGGGCCGGTGCTGGCAGCAGTGCTGGCAGCACTCAGCTCCAGGCAGAGCCCATCCTGCCAGGCCTGGACAGGCAGCTGCAGAGGTCCTGGCTTCGGTGGCTGCCAGGCAGTGTCGCTGCCGGCAGGCAAGTGCTGTGTGGCTGGTGGCAGCAAGCCCCTGGGGGGAAAGGGGCCTCTCACCTAGAGAGAAGCTCATACCACACCAGTAAGACTGCAAATTGTTATTCTTTGTGCTGAATTATTCTCCTGAACTTGACCCACGCTGGTGGTGCACAACACAACCTCTGGCATCTTCTCTCACCCCACCCAATATTTCTGTCTCGCTTATTTTGAGTGGGCTTTGAATTAAAGGAGATTAATACCCAAGTTCCTGACGTTCTCTTTAGTCACATGTTTTTATAACCTCTGTTTGAAAGCCAGTACCACTTGTTCTACCAAAAACTGAGCAACTGCAACTTGGAGCTGCTGCGGGAGCCGTCACCAGCACCTGATTGAATATCCTGGCTGCAAAGGTGGTGGCACAGTGGGGACATAAACCAGAGTGGGCCCATCCCATGCCCTGGCTCATGTCCTCTCATGTCAGTGTGCACCAGGCGGGCATGTGAGCTGCCACAGAGCCTTTGCTGAGCAGGTGATGCTGCAAATGTCAAAGCCACTTCTCCCTGATTAGCTGTGGCTGCTGGACGTGGGCTCTGCTCTGTGGCACAGGAAACTGCATGGGGCTGCACACCTGCTGCCTGAAGACATAGATGAGCTTCCAGGGACTCCTGGCAGGGAGAACCTTCATCCTCACCCCTTGGTTCTATTTGGGTTTGGACCCAGGACCACTCTCATACTGTATGATCTGCCCTTCTTCCTGCTGCTGATAGCCAGGGCTCCTCCCCCTGTGAGGCCTCTGAGATGCTGTTGAAATACTCCAGACTTTACTGAAAGCCTGGTATTTCTGCTCAGCTTCTGGTCTTTGCATTTCCTAATTCAGCTGCTCAGAATTTGGGGGTAATTACTGAATGTTAAAAATCTTCACCAAATCTCTCTGCCATTGCATCTGAAAACAGCCCTGATCTAAAAGAGTTGCTGCTACTGGTAGTGATGAGCTAGAAGAGGGTCTCCATTGTTAGGCGCAACAGTGATGCTCAAAGCCTGGGGCATTGAAGGCATCCTTCTCCCTGCTTGCTTCAGGGACATCCCTGTCTGCTCCTCCAGACATCATGTAACTCATCATGTAACTCTTCGGCTGGATGCATTTTGCTCATAGAGCAAAGCTGGAGCATGGACATGGTGTTCAAAAGCACAGATTGGTGTAAATTACAAAGACAGAAAGGAAACCCAGAGCCTCACCAGTCATGTCCCTCGATGCCATCGGGGGCCAAGGCAGCAACCGAACAGAATTTCCTCTTTTTATGAAAATGCAAATCTCCATCCTTTGAAGCATCTTTTCCCCCTCAGCTGGGACTATATTCTCTGATACTTCAGTTCCTTCTCCTGCCTTTGTCCCTCATTGAACAAACTGAATTTAATTTCACCTGCAAAGGGAATTTTGATGCCAAGCGGAGTTTGGCTGGTGCTGAGAGGGGCCAGCACCCCGGCTATCTGCAGGGACCCATCCACCCTGGGCTGCTGCATAAGGTGACGCCAGAGCCGGTTTACGTTGCCCATCATTCACAGAATTTGTTTTCGAAGGACAATGTCTAACTTCTGCTGCTGTGCCCAGTGCTCCCGGCAGCAGGAGCGGCCGTTTGCCTCCCGGCCATTCCTGCCCCAAGGAAATCCTCCTTTGTCAAAGGGGAAGCAGCAGGCGCAAGGGCTGGTCGGAGCCAGCCGCGGTCCCTGCGGCGCTCGGCGGCTCTGTTCGGCTTTGTGTGCCTGTGGCTTTGGTGGTGGTGTTTGTTTTCTTTTCTCCTCTCCCTCCTACAGCTTTAAAAATTAACTTGCCTGGGGAGTTTCTCAAAATCTTTTCCTTTCTCTGAGATGATGGATAAGCCATGTAACTGATTGTCATGGCCCTGCAGAGGATAAACATCTTCTGCAGTTTAAAATAAAACCTCCTCACTTCTTGGTTAATAAGTGTTGAAAGAAGCATAAATAGAAATAACACAGGATTTCCATGACTAACAAGATGACCACATCAGTGAATGTTGTTTGGGGTTAAAAATGACTCAGCTTTTGCTTCCCCAGGGTAAGAGGTTTTATCCCCAGCACAGGAAAAGCTGCCAGCAGCACTTTGAAGGTCTGGCAAACTCGACTGTAGCCTGGATTGTGAACTGGGAAGTGTTTGAATGCACAGTTTGGGGGGGGGGGAGGGGGAGGGAAAGAGAGAGAGAGAGAGGAAAAAAAAAAGAGTCCTAAACTCCACTCCATGTGTGCAGATTTCTCAAAGATAAAGGAGCCCACAGCTTTATCCAGCTTGTGCTGACTTTTTTCTTTTCAAAAGCCGTTTCAGATGTTTTCACTTTTCTGCTTGCTTTGTTGAAAGATGTAAAAATTTAAGGCGACCACAAAGTAAACACTTCAGAACTTTCTGTTTTGAAAATTAGTGACATTTTCAAAATCCCTTGAATTCCATTTCTGCACTGTCAGAAACAAAGATATTGGGGGGGAAGGGGAGGGGGTGTGGAGAGGAGAGGCTATTTTTTGAGGGTCATATTTTTCCCCCACCCCGGGCAGGTTTTGTGTTTGTTGATAACCTTTCTTTTCATTTTCATTTATTTATTTATCCCCCCCCCCCCAAAGAAAACAGATTTATTATTCAGCAGAAACACCAGATAAGTAGATGTCTTGTCAAAATAAAGCAGGTTTTCTTTATTAGAGTGAAATAGTAATGAACTCATCTGCTTCCAATATTTATAAAGAGTAGGGAAGGCCATTAATTCTACTGCTTGTGAATAAAACCAGCTGTGATTTCTTTCCATTTGATGTGTTTTGGTTTTAATATACATTTTTCACAAATAAGTGCAGGGGCTTTTTTAATTCCCCCCCACCCCCTTTTTTTTTGGGGGGGGGGGAGAGGGGTTGAAGTGAAAATGTCTCATTCAGAATCTCATAAAGCAGGAAGGCAAAGAGGGGGAAACGAAATGTTTTGTTAGCTAAGTAATTTCTCACCTTGCACAGAGAATAAAATTCATGCCAACTTTAACACATTAGGCGACAGAATTACATGTTCAGCTCTAATGCAATCCATGACATGTAACAAGGCAAATAGAGTATGTTTGGAAGTTTGTTTTCCTTTGGGAATCACACAGTACATTTAACCTAATCTGTCCTGACACTTGAATTATAACATTATGAGCTTCTTCAAGGAAGCAAAACGGTAGATGCCTCGTTTTAAAGCAAAGCAGAAGTTAATAAAACGGGCGACGTGTCAAGGAGAAAAAGCCCAATCAAACCCTAGTGCAATTCTCCAGAGGAACCAGGATCTAGGCTGTTGGGGTTTGGTTTTTTTCCCCCCACACTTCCATGCTGGAAGTCTCATGCCATACTTCTACTGAGGGCGAAATCTGACCTCTAGAATTTTGCTCGCTTAAACTGAAAACTGTGAGAATGCCCCAAGTGGGACCACTTTGTAGTTTGACTTGGGAGTGTTGGATCTTAAATTAAACTGAGTATTCATCCAGCTGCTCTGCCAGATTTCATTTTACAGTCTTACCACCTACTTGTATGATGGAGACTGTTCTGCGTTGTAGCTTCCCAAAGCTACATCTGTACCTCTGAAGGAGCTCTCTGACACTCACCTGCTGCTGAAGAAAACAGTCCCAGACAAACTCAAAGAATGGCTTGAGTTGGAACAGGCCTTAAAGATCAGCTAGTTCCAACCCCCCTGCCATGGGCAGGGACACATTGCACCAGACCAGGTTGCTCAAAGCCTTGTCCAGCCTGGTTTTAAATGCTTCCAGGTAGTTTTCTTTGAGGGGCTTTTACTCGAGCTACATGCTCACCTGAGTGACTCCCAGAAAGGTTAACTAGAGTTATGGCCATCCATCCTTCACTGGCACTGAAGCAGATCATCAGAGGGCTTCTTCCAAAACATACACAAGAGAGTGAAGACACCTGAACTCCGTATGTGTCCTCTCCCAGTGTCCAGAATTCCTGATGCTTCAGAGCAGGGCAGGTGCTTTACCAGGGAAGGAAAAATAATGCTAGGAGGAGGGAGGGGAGGGATGGAGAGAACTCTGCCCCAGCTCCTGGTGCTCTCCAAGGCAATGGAGCTCCCTGGCCAGGGCAGCCCTGCCTGGATCAGGATTCCTGCTCCTGGCATTGCCTGCAGCTGCTGCAAAGACTCAAGGCAGGTTGGAGGAGGCTGTGTTCTGCTCTTGGGAGGGGTTTCACACCTATGTAAACCTGTCAGCCTGCCCACTGCTTTCCTTATAGTTTATAGTTTTATAATTTTAACTAACCTGGTGTGGAACAGTAAAGATACTGATGGTCCAGAACAGGTTGGGGGTGTTTTAGCAAATTGGACTGCACTGTCAGCTGGGCAAAGAAACAAAACCTTACTTTACAATTCAACAAGTTTTGCCAGACAGTTTGCAAGAGCAGGGTGATGTCTTAAATCAGGCCAGGTTCAGGTGGGTTTGTGGCAGGTTTGGAATTGCAGTGGATGTAGAGCTGAGCCTTTTCAGGAGGGGACACAGTGCTGCTCAGCACTGCATCCCTCTCCCCCTCCCTCTGCTCTGCCCTTCCTCTGGGAGCACACCAGTGGGCTGTTCCCACGGTCCTGTTGAAGGTTTTGGGATTTGGGTTGTTTGGGTTTGCTGAAAACTGGGGGAGAGCACCTACAAAGTCACTGAAGTGTCAAGACAACAGGGAGTCTGAGAAGCTGCTGTGCTGCAAGGTCATTTCAGGTCATTTCCCTGCCAGGGAAATGCTCACAGCAGGAGTGTCTGAGCATGGTTGTTCTTCAAAACCCAGGTGAGAAGTCTGTTATTGCTGTTCCCTGTTGTGTGTCCTACAGGAGCACCTGAGGGCTTGATGATTGGGATGTGTCAGGTAAAAACCAGAGGGCATGAGATGAACAAGGGGAAGGAAAGGAGACAGCAACAGCAGCTGAGCCACCCCTTCTCCCAGCTGCCTGCCCAGCGCTGTACCAGGGATGGCCCAGGCACTGGATGTGGTGTGAATGCTACAGTAAGATGTGCTGTGTAAGGACCTAATGACAGTGCACCAAGATTTGCCGCTGCATGGGACTCATTTCTCTAATAACACTCTCCTTACCTGTATAAAAAACCCAGGTATAAACTTCTCCTCCACGGCACAGTGGTGGAGCTGCCCAGTGGCATCCCTGTGGTGGGAGGCTGGTGCAAAGCACCTGCTCACAGCCTGGCTGAGCCACCTGAAGTTGTGATGGATGAAGGAATAAGTGAATGGGCTCCACAATGATGCACTTTCGTACTTCTGACTAACAGGTTCACCACTATCAGGAGGAAATGCATTGGGCCACGTTGTCGGTGAAAACTGAGAAACACAAACCTCCAGGACATGTGAGAATCAGTTTTTCACGAGCACTGGGAGCAGTGGAGGTGGTTTCCTGCCACTGACTTTTATCTGAATTACACAAAGATTTCCTGCTCTTCCCACCTACACCTAAAACTTTTCCCACAGTCTCCCAGCAGTGACCTGTCGCAGTCAGCAGAAGCTAATGGAACTCAAAGCCCTTAATGCAAACTTTTTGCCTGTTCTAACTCTAAATTCCTTTTTTTCTGCCCAAATGCCTACTTATATGAAACTTGTAGGAACTTAATTATCCTTGAGACTTCTCCCTCTCGGTGAAATCTGGTTTAAATCAGCAAAGAAAAGAGTTCAAAGTTATTGGGCAGGACAGGCAGACAGACAAGCACACAGGGATCACAGGAACCTTGTTTTCATAGGAAACTAGATTAAAAAAATCCCACAGCAGTTACCAGCCCTTTCGGTGGCACCCCACCCCCCCACCTTGGCCTCGAGCGGGGCGATGCTCGGGGCTGGGGGCCCGGGGAGCAGCCCCAGCAGCCGCGGTTTGGTTTTGCTCTTCGTGAAAGGGGAGGGAGAGAGGAACAAAACCTGCCTCGGCCAGCCGGGGCTCGCTCGGGCGGTGACGATGTGGCAGCGGCGATTCTGCAGCCTGTCTGCTTTGCCCAGCTGGATGCAGATTCATGACATCCCTGTTCTCTTTGGCATGCAAACCTGTACCTAATTTCTTCTGAAAAGGGCCCTGAGGAAGTCAGCAGATGTTATTATTAAAGCATTGAGTATCAGCAGCTCCTGAGATATTGTCAGTCCGTTAATGAGCTGATCAAACTGGGGAAAGCAAGGGGTTTCCCAACTTCTTATTAAGGAAAATAAGACCTCCAAGGTTAAAAGACTTCTTTTAAACTGCACCAGGTTTATAGGTTGCAAAATGTTCTTTAATCAATTTATTCTTAGAAGGCCCTAACTGTCCAGGCACAGGGGTGGGTGTTATCTTAAATAGGCCCATAAGGAAACACAGCAGCTCTATCTTGGTAGTGTTTGCTGGTGGTTTTGTTTGCTAAGTTTGCTAAATAGGCTTCTTGACAAGGCAGATCTGTGCAGTCCTTGTAATTCTTTTGTGAGTACTTTGTGCAGTCACTGCCAGCAGTTCTGTCTCAAGACTATCTACTGGTTTGGGAATTATTCTGGTTTGCTATTTGAAATGTAAACCAATTTTCTACCAATCTATTTGTATTCTCAGTTTGGCAAACCTTAGATCTTAGCTGTTTCCCAAGGCTGCAGCAGACACAAGATGCTCAAGTGAGCAAGAAATGACCCCGAATCAGAAGTCTCTCTGCATGTCTCCTGTGCACTACCACCCTCTAAGCCTGTTTCTATGTCCAGGGATGTACTGAATTACTATTTCCTAAAAGCAATGGCTGATGGGGAATCCATTTAGTTGTGTTTTTTTTTCTTAATCTCATATTATCTGGAAGTTTCCTTGGGGTTTTTCAGCTGCAGGGATGTTTAAAATCTGGACAAGAGTGCTAATAAGATTAGAGTAAATTGGTAACAGCTAAAAGTTTAGGAGCTCCATTTATTATTTCTATAGTTCAGCAGAGGAGCATGACATGCCTTAATGGCACCTTATGTCAGAGGAGGCAGGTCCCAGACCTGACTGGGGTAAGCTGAGACAAACCCTTGTCTTGAGCAGCTTCATTATGTCCAAAATGCAATCAGGTGAAGAGCTACAGAGTAATGATTAGAAAAAGAAAAAACAGAGAAGTCTCCTTTTAATCCTCCCTGTCTGCTCCTTGGTGCAAAGACAAATGAAACCAAGGAAGCCAATCCTACCAAAGTTCCTGCTGTTTACCAGCCCTGATCTACCCTCCCCATGGGGCAACTCTCCTCTGTACTGAGGGCAGGCAGCCTGCCCCATGCCCACGGCCCAGGTGCTCATCAACACTTCCTCCTTGCTGTGGGTCACTGAGCTTCACATCCATGTCTTGATTTATTTTAGCATAGACATATTTATACCATCTGATAAGCAGTGACTGCCATAAATATGTCTGTGCACTCCCTTTTGCTATGCACCAGTGAGGAGGGAGCATGTTGAGATAAATTGACCCTGAAATGTGCATGATTTTAAAGTTGGAGAGCATTGGGTCAGTTTGGTGTCTCTCTGTTGTGGTTCAATTAGTTGTTTTGAAAGGCACCTGCTGAACTGTGGCTTCCAGGGAATATTTCTGGCCTCACCTGTATTTTTAATCTAATGTGTGTCACCTGGTGAGACTTTATGGACACTAATAAACAAGAAGGCCCTGAACTCTGTCTCACTATTACAACAGCACTATTTTTTTCCTGCTTTCCCAACCCTCTGCACCTTCCCCAGTGTCACAAACAGTGGCAGGAATCTTTGTTGGCACCCAGTGCTCTGCAGCACAGACCAAGATGCCCACATATAGCCCCAGAGGGCTTTGTGGCAGGCAGTATCATGGTGGCAGTGCCACTCATGCCCATCCAGACTCCAGCTGCTCCAGCAGGCGCAGGCAAACCAGCCTGGAGCCCCTGCATTAACAGCATCCCAGGCCATGGCCTCAGTCCTCTCCAAGGGCAGAAAGGTCCAGCCCTGGCAAAAACCCTCAGGTGAGGCACACAGTTCAGTCAGCAGACCCACTGGAAGGGGAGAAGCTGGGTCAGTACTCACCCTGGGGACCCTTCCTCAGCAGAGAGGGCAGCATCCTCAGGCAGTAAAGACCGAGGTCCACCAGCATTTCTCCATGCCCTGCTCTGAGACCTTCAAGTAACCCACAGACAGCCTTTCTAACCAGGAACACTGCACACATGTTTGTGGTCAGCAAGTGCCCTTTGTCTATCCTGGGTCACTTCTGATGACTTCAAATGATAATGTGTAACAGAGAAATAATAAGCCTGCAAAAAGGCAGTGGGAAAATAACCCCAACCATCTAGAGCTGGCTCTGTGGGTGAAGGAGAACAGAGGGCACAGACACACCATACAGCCAGAAGTGCCACTGAAAACAGTGTGACCACACACAAAGTGAGCCAGCTGCAAAGCTAAACTTTGACCAACAATAAAAGGTGAGGCCTGGGCCAGAGCTCTGCTCTGCTCTGAGAAGGTCTTTTTCATTATCTCTTTCAGGTGTGGAGCCAATTAGCAGCCATTAGTAGAATGGCTGTGTTCCAAGTTTAGGCTGGCTGCATCTTCTCCCAGACTGTGAGTATCAGCTATATTTTTTCATCTTTCAGAGGAAGTTTATAATTAGGCTGGAATTTTTTCAGGAAGAGGCAAAGGCTGGGCTGGTTTGGGTTACATTGTTTTGTTAAATCTCAGGAAAAAACTGTTCTTCATTAAGGAATGTGTGGTGGCTTCCGGAGAAAAGGCTGAAGACCTTTCCCTTTTCTGGTGTCCCAAGTCTTGTGCATTTCTAAACTCAGGGAGTTTTCTTTCCTGTTTAAATATCTAAAGCTTTTCTTTCCTTTTGATGTCACAAAACTAGAACTGGGGTGAGGGTGTAGGCTGCAGGAGCAGAAACCAGGTGAGCCCTGGTCATGTGGGCCTTGGCCACACGAGCAGTTATAGTGTGCACAGCCAGTGAGTGAGTAGCCCAGGAAAGTTAGTCAAGCAATGGTTTGGAGGAGGCTTGGTTCCCAAGGCTGATGGATAGTTGGTTGTCTCTACAAAGGGCAGAGCAAGAAACCTCAGTAGGTGCACAGATAAGGTGAAGTGAGCTTTGCTGCTTAAATGTCTGAGAAGTTTGGCTGCATTTTCCCTGCTACACAATTGCTTGGTTTGTGCTTGAATTGCATTTGAGTAGTGATGCTTCTGGCTGTCCATGGCCAAATCATTAAGCTCTTCAGGAGTGTATTTGCATTTTGTTTTTCAAAATGGTTTTTAACTTCAGCAGTGTTGCTCCTTCATATCACCTGGGTGGAAGAGCCATGGTGGCTCTTTAAATAGCAAGAAGCTGGATGAGCACAAGTCGGTCATTTCCATATTGTGCCGTGCAAAACAAGCCAAGGAAGGTGGTTCTTCACACAGCATACCATTATACCATGGAATGGGTTACTACAGGTTGTGATGAGAGGTGGGAGGAAAGAAGTTCAGGGAGGGCTGCTAGACATGGAAACTACCTATCTCTTGGGAAACTCCTTGGCCTTGGAAGTTCAGAGGAGTATCCATGAGATGCACTGTTCTGTTTTGGACATTTGCCTCTGGCCAGTGTCAGAGAGTCTTGGTCAGGCAATTCTTGCTTTGACCTTTCATGGTTGCTTTCATGGTTTCTATTATGGGTCATAGATTTTTAGATTGGAAAATTTTCCTGCAAGGTCTGCAGAGCAGGAGAGACAGAAGGAATTGGAAGTATTGGAATATCCTTCCTGTATCTGGCTGGAAGGCAGACTTGGAAATGTGGTAAGGCCATCCTCCCAATTCACCCCATGCCGTGGATGCATGTTTAGAGCTGTCCATGTACCATGGTGGCTCAAGCAGCAAGTGCATACTTGGGTTGGGAGGGGACAGCAGGCAATGCTGCCAGTGCTGAACACCTCAGCCAGGGACACTGGGGCAGATGCTGCCATGAAAACCCTGGTGTGCATGCCCCTTAAATGGTGAAGTGGTGAAGGCTCCAGACACGAATTCATTACAAGACTTTTCACCCAAAAATAAAACTGAGAGGGTTAAAGTGGCAATCCTGCACCCATCTGGTAAAACCCATTGCTTCACATGTTGTTGATGGCTGCTGGTATATTGGTTAGGTCACCAAAACCTCAGAGAACACAAAAAAGCACATTGAGTAACCAAAAAGGACACTGGATCCAGGCCTGTTTCTGTAGGCACAGAGCAAGTTTGGAAGAAGGAATTTTTATTACTCAAACATTAAAAATGTATTAGGATACAGATTCTTTTTTTTTTCCTTATCATAATATCAAAAGGAAACTAGTGCAACTTTTGGCAAATTAGAAACAGGCTTGAGTATTAGACTTTACATTGATGGTACTCGGGTATTAATCCATTAAAGTAATCAAAAGAGCTTAAATAAGAATCTGAAGGCTGCAATATATATGTCAATGAACAAGCTGTAAAACTTCCTGAAAAGGTGATTTCAAAGCCATATTGCCCAAGCTTGGCAAATTGCATATTTAATTATTTTGTCAGTCCCTCTTTCTACTCTAATCTTTTGGTGAAATACCTTTAGACATATGAAATCAGTTAAGATAATTAGGGTATGATGGAATTAGGTGTTACTTGATTTTTAAGAAAGATACCATCCTCTGCCTTGGTATAAAACGTGTGCAGACCCCAAAAGCTAGACTGTATTGTAATGTTTTCTTTTCTATAAAGATCAAAGGTCTCCAGCCCCTTTCAAGATGTTTGCAGAATTTGTTTCCTAATTATCCCACATTTACTTATTTGTGTGCTGGGACATCAGAGTTAACTCTTTGATTGTAAAGATGAGATGGGACCTTCATCCAGATGACTGCAGGCCAGCCAAAGCCTTGCATCTCTAAATTGGTTTTTTAGATTACCTGGCTTCTCTAATTCCAATGTTCTGGCACAGTTTAAGGCATGGCAGATGAGGTGTTGTGTTTGCTTTATTTTAATACCCCAGCCCTCTACAGCAAAGATTTCTTTTTCCTCAGCGAGAATTTACACCTTCATTAATATCCTTTATAAGTTTATGTACTCTTCACAAGCAATAGTAAACTATTTAGTCTTTGATTTGTCTAGGAGTTGGAACTCTTTGCACCAAACCTTTATGATCTTTCCATGATGTGGTGCCTGAGTTTCTTCGCCAGAATTTTCTATACAAGTTTTGAAATTAGAAATTATTGTTGTGGGTTTTATTATTTTTTGGCTCACTTCATTGACTTTATTCTCCCCCTATCTAGAGGGACGTAAAAGACTGACAGGGCGCACCAGAAACGTGAAAACAGGCTGTAAGGTTTGCAGTTTTCAGTTGTGAAGTTACAAAAATAAAGTTGATTAGAATAGCATGAAATCTATAAAATAAAAAAACCTTTATAGGGGAAGTCTAATATGAAACATTTTTAAACAACGTGTTTTATTTACTTTTTATACATTTCCTTTCTCATATTCTTTTGAACTTTTTTGAATCTTCTCATCTGTTTCCTAATTACATTTGCCGCTCCGACTCCTGTCTCTATTTTTTGCCTCGGTACTGAGGGGGCTGACTGGTTTTCTTTGGTTTGTTTTTGGCTTGTTTGTTTAGCTTCTCTTTGGGGAGGAATAAAAAAAAACTCGAGATGCTACGTCAAGCTTTTCTGATAGAATATTTGAAACGGCAGCTACTGGGATTCTGAACTCGCAGCTCTTGGGGCAGCCCCGTGAGCCGCAGGGTTGGGATAACGAGCGAAGGAAGCGCTCCCGTCTGCTCGGAGCTCCGACGGGCAAAGCCTGGGACCTGGCATCTATAAATCCTCTCTCTTTGAAGATGATCGTTCCTACTATTTGACCCCTTTAAAAAGCAGCTCTGTCAGAGCTACAGGAAGCGCAAGTTGCTGTTCTTGGCCCCGTCCCGCACAGTGCAGCTGCCGACCCCGGCACCTCTGCCCTTCTCCCTGCGTCGAGCCGGGCTGGGGCCGGCAGCATCGCTTTGCTTCGGGACTTGCTCCAGTGCTGTTGGTTTTGTACAAAATCCTGGGGGTGGAGGGGAAAGGCTTGAGCCTGGCAGCCAGCAGAAATAGTTTTTTTTTTCTCACCAGAAAACAAAGCAAATTGCTCCCGGTGGCAGCTCCTCGTTTCCACCCCCATGAACTCGCGCCTTGGCCGGGATTTTCCCGGAGAGTGAAAGCCGCTCTCGGTGCCGTCTGCCTGCTCTTCTCGCCAGGGTTCCGTGTGGGAGAGGATTTCTCTGTGAGATGGTCTCTGGTGGCCTGTGCCGTGGAATTCCCAGTGCCCACTGGAGATACCTGTCCTGTACCTATGGGCAGCGCAGCCCCTGGCACAGCGCAGCCTGTGAATGGCTCCTCGAGTGGAAGGAAATACTCCTATGGCCATTTCGGGGGCGGGTGGGAACAGCTGCTCAAACGCTGCCTTTATTCCTTTTAGCATTGAGTCCTACCAGCTTGCTTGTGGTTCGACACACCACACCTGGCCTCAGCACAGGGCACAGCTCAAGCTGAGCAGGGCTCACTTGAAGCCTGTGCAGTGAATTCTGCTGCTCACCACACTGTCTTTCCAGCTCCTGTCCAAGAGGGACAAGACTGCTTGCCCATGTCAGCGCCCACTGATTGTGACTCTGATCCTGGGAGTGATTCTCACTTCTCTCAGCCAAGCTGGGGACAGCAGGGTCCCCACGGTACCGTTTTGCTCCACCACACAGCCCACACCACCTGTCCTCTCCCAGGATGAGCTGGGACTGCCAGCACAGGGATGTACCTCTCAGCTGCCCCTTCCTCAGTCCTCTCACCAACACTGGTGGGTTTTCTGGCAAAATGCCTCAAAAAGGTGTCCCTTATCTTCCTGCTTGGCCTGTCTGAGTTCAAGAGACAGAGCAGGGCTGGCTGGGGTGAGATGGGAGCAGTGCCTGACATATGTTGGGATGTTGGAATAGCTCTCATGCCTGGCAGTGCCTCATGCTGCTTCCCATGGCTCTGTCCTCAGCACCGCCTGTTGCAGGGGATCCCCAAAACCTCTCAGCATCCCCACAGTGTCCCCTGTATGCTTTCCACAACACCCCCTCCACACCTTCTCCTGCCTCTGCAGCCCCACGCAATCTTTTCTAATGAGCCCTCGTAGATGCCAGGCATATAATTCATCGTCCTTCTCGGACATTTGGTGTTTCGCCGGGGTCAGAGCCGAGGGCTGGCTTGAGCCGAGCCCTCTGTGTGCGCACAGCCCCTTCAGGCTTAATGGGGCTGTGCACGAGTGACTTATGTCTTTAAATGCTTTCCTGATTTTTGCAGTGCTATTTATTTCTTTGCCATCTTAGCTCAGGTGTGAGGTTACTTATTGTTCCTTTCCCCCCCACCAACCCCCCTTTTAAATTCAGAGAGATTTTCTTCAGAATTCACCATTTCAGTCTTTGCTCTTAACTTTTTTGCCAATTCTTTCCCCCCCCCTTTACTATTTATTCACTGAAGACTCTAAATTTGTCTCTTTCACTCCCTTCAATAGCAATACTGCTCTTAAAACTCGCTGATGACTACATTTACCTTAGACACACACACACGAAGTCAGGATTCATTCTGGCACGTTCATTTGTTGTTATTCTTGACTTCAGTAACATCAATAACAGTTTTTACACTACGTGCCCAGTTCAGGAAGGTGCTAGTGAAAAGTAAGATTTGGTGGGGGTTTAGGTGTTTGGGTGTTTGTTGTTGGGGTGAGGGTTTTTTTTGGGTGGGTGGGGGTGTGTTTGTTTGGTTTGGTTCGTGTTGGGTTTTTTTGTTGGGAGTTTTGGTGGTGTGGGGTTTATTTTTGTTGTTGTGGTTTGGTTTGGGTTGTTGTTTTTTTTTCTTAATTAATTACACACCTAAAATACTTCTCAGATTCTTGCAGACTTTTGCTGAGCTTAAATGCTTCAGTCATTAATAACTATTTCAGGTGCTGCTTTGGACTGTAAGTGTGTATCCCTCTGTCAGGGCTACGCAAAACATTTCGGTTCCTAACAGCTTTTAAAAATCCCCAAATCTGAAGTGATAAAGCATTTGGGGTGTTTTAGTGATAGCCCTGCTAAAGGACAAAACCCTCTCCTATGCGTTTGGGTACAAATGGTAACTGAAGTTGGGGTTTGAAGCTTTTGAACAAGTTTGCCCCGTGTTTCGCTGAGGGCTGGATCGGTGATTATCGCAGCCCAGAGCACCTTGTTGCTGGTACCCTGCAGGCAGCAGAACCTGGGCAGTTTGGGACCAAGGTGCTTGTTTCAATCTCATCTCAAAAATCTCTAATCTGAGCTACTCGAGGTTTCCAGAACCATTTCTTTGGCTTCTAACTGTAATTTCGCCTTGATATCCCTTTACTGGGAAATTGTACTCGGGGAGGGGGTGGGGGGCGGGGGAAGAAAATCTGCAGAGGTTTTACCGAAGAACTTGTGTAAATTCTGGACTGTAACTAACCTCAGAAATTCATCAAAGTCACAAACTCTGTAGTATTGCCTCCAATGATGACACACAACATTAACTCCTCGGTTTTCTGCGAATGTTGCCCTTGGCCATCCCTCCCACCTTCCCCCGGGTAGGAGGGGGGGCAGCTCTTTGCTCGCAGGTATTGCGAGCGTCCTAACAGAGCACGGAGCATTGGCAAAGCAACCGCTTGAAAAACAAAGAGCTTCAGCACATTTACTCGACGCTGCTGCTAGGTGGGGATTGTCTTGAAAGGCAGCGCTTTCATTGCCGTTAATTAGCGTGACGAGCTAAATAGCCGCCTTCAAGCATCCGTGGAAAACCAGAGATACAGCTTTGTTCAAGTGGGTTTAAAAAAAAAACCCACCAAAACATCCAATCAATGATTCGAAATAGTTAAACATCTCCCAAATAAATTTTCTCAGGCAAATCTACCCTCACTGAAATATCTAAGGTATGGCATTACTGCTAAGGATTTTGTTAAACTTTCTTTCTACTTGATTCTAAGCAAATTAAAGAAATAATAATCCCCTGAATAGTCCAACCCAGAGAACTTCCTGCACAAGAAAAAGGACAATCTACCATGCATTATTTCCCCCTGTTCTTTAAAGTGTAATTATAATTCGTGCTGCAATTTTAGCCAAAGCAGCAATAAGTATATTTTGAATACATAATAAATTCACCCGGTATTTATTTGTTAAGCTGGCTAAACACAACTGTAAAAACCCAAGCATTTACCTTGCTGTGATTAGAGGCAGCAGACGCCCTAGAAGGGGAGGCTCGGTGATGGTCTATGTGCAGTTGAGGAGAAGCCCGTGGAGGATTAGGGTGTGTTAAGTCTCTCTTCAGACAGGTGCACAAACACTTCCCCCTTTTAGGTGCTACCTGCTCTTTACTGGACGTTTATTACAAGTCAATGCAATTTCACAAAGCACCTGCATGCAATAAAAACCTATTACATGTGTGAGGCCTTAAGGAAATTAACGGTTCCTCCCTAGGGATGCATATTTTGTTAAGATGTTTATTACAGATGAAGTGGTCCTGGGGTAAAACATTAACAAGTTGTAGAGTGATAAAAGGAATTTTATCATTTCTCAGTGACATAAATAGGAAGAAACCTTTAACTAAATCTATAAAATTCCTGTTTCCTAATGAATTTGCTTTAACTATTTATTAACGGGATGAACTTGCTTAGGCCACGATTTGGTTTTCTTCTTCATCACCCCCTCCCCTGCCCTCCTAAAAATCCCAAGCAGGAGCAGTCCAGGGTATTGTCTGGGTAGTACTCCAAAAAAAAGAACACAAACCTTATCTCAGGATCAGGTTGTTTTGGTGGTTTTTGGGGGTTTTGTTTAAAAACATTAGTTTTACCCTTATGACTTTAAGGCAGAGTCATAAAACTCAGCTCACTCTTGTAATACTGAATTTTAGAATTAAATACAACCTTTAAATTCTGCATTATTATTATTATATTCTAACTCATAGCACTCAAATTGTATGTTAGAATTCAGGGTTCAGTCCAGCAATTTATTTTTGGTTACCACTGCAAATGCAAATTCTTCTTTTAACACCATATTAACCAGGTTTGCTGTGCACCATTATTAGAGATGAAAGCACAGAATACTGGCTTTGGACTAAGAATGCTCAATCTAATTGAATTATATGAATGTAGTTAAATGTCTACTTCAGAAAGGCTATATTCACTTTCAAGATTAGTTACTCCAAGAGTTAATGGGCTATTTAAACAACATAGTCCAAGAGCCAAACACAGGTGGGCTGTGTTAATAACTTTATTTAAACCGTTTTTTCCCCTTTTGAGAGGCACAAGCCATCCATTAATGCATTCATTAGAGTTTATGGCATAGTTCTGCTTTTCTCCTAATGACACTATCCAGACTCAAACTTGCTCAGCTAATTTAGCCCAGCTGCCCTTTGCCTCTCAGCAACAGGTCCCTTGTTCTTCGGCCGTACATGCTGAAGTGTCATGATGATTAGTTTTTTGGTCACTGCCGCCCTTTGCAATATTGTTTTGTGTATTCTCTGCATCAAAATTTACTTTGTCTTCAGAACTTTTGCTGAAAAGTTTGTGTGAAGCAGCTGCTGGAAAGAGCATGGCAGCACCGAGGCATCGCCACGCTTGCTGCAGCCCTTGCATTCCAATGTGATTGAACATCGTGGTTTATTACTTTACCCTGACCAAACAAGCTCACAGGTTTTAATATCCAGCTCTGCTGAAGGTATTTGTGGCAGTTCCTTGCAACTGCGGCATCTCAGCTTTGCTTTGACTTTTGAGTTCTAAATCCGATCCAAAAATGCCTTTTACTGATGTCATTACAGTTGTAAAACATATAACTGAGGACAGAAGTGCCTGTTTCTTCCAGTAGCTACAATGGGGGTAACCTGTATGTGCTTAGTAACGAATTCCCCAGGTACTAATGAACATCACAATGAATAAGAATGACCAATGCGTCACCCTGATCTTAACAGCCAGGCTGGGTTAGACTCTGCACTGTCAGCTGCCAGCACTTGTCAGGGTTTATTCTGGAATGTTTTCTTCTGGGTCAGTTTGGGTTTGCATGTCTGATGTTCCTGGGAGTTCTGTGTTAGCTGTTGGTTTTCAGTCTGAAACACTGCCTCTGCCCTGTACAAACAGTGAGGGCTGTCTTGACCACCGTGAAATGCTGGACTAGCCCCACTGCTGGGCAGGGAGGATCACAGTGACATGGAACTCAAACAGCCACAGGGATGAGTGTTCATAGATGCTCTCTAACGGATGTATTTGGAGGGAATAACAGCTTAGAACACCTCTATACCTAGAGATAAGTAATGTAACTTCAGTGGGAGTACAGTGTGCTGCAGATATAACATGTGTTTCTACTTTCTCCTGTGTCAATTGTATGAATAATTTATACTGATTCCCACTGCAGAATCTCTGTGCTGGCAGACCACAGCACTAAGGCGTTCCCTTGTAAAGTGGCATACATGCTTCTAGCACTGTATAGTACTTGTAATTATATACCTTGCCTTTTAGATCATTTTGTGCAGTAGCTGCTGTGTGGTGAGTTCTGCCCAGTCACTGCTGCACTTTGCAGGTTCAGTTTGGTACCTGCAGTCAAGGCTGGGATGGGCTGGAGATGAGCTCTGGCCAGGCAGACCACTCTCTGGCTGGATAGCCACTGCCAAGAGGTGTTGAGCTTTCTTGAAGTTCATCTTATCTTGTGTGTCATTGCCTGGTGTCACAGGCAGCACATGGCTCCTTCCCAAAGCAGAAGTGTTCTTTGACCATGCAATAGCCTCCCAAGAGGAAGAGGAACAGCTTCATATACCTTGGTGACTATATACTTGTGCCAGGCTCAGTGGGACAGCACTCAGGCATGAGGATACATGCAAGATGTTGTCCACAACCAATACATGAGGGAGGGACACTAATGTTTGTGCTGTGGTGAAGGAGGGGTGGATACTGTTTGCATCTGACTTTGTTCCTGATAACTAAAGCTAAAGGCCAATGTGGAAGAATAGAGACCAAATGTGTGCCAGGTCCCCTCAAGTCTTCTGCTTATGTTGTTGCACCAAATAGCTCTTCTGAGAGAGCTGAGTACCTGAATGCCAAGCATTTCCTGCCATGAATAAGTTTTAAATGGCTGGTGGAAGAAGGCCTGCACAGAGCAAGGGGAGAGCAGGAATGTGGCATCGAAGAACACTGTGAACCCCAAGAGCTGCATACTGGTAGTCCCAGCACTGCCCATGCATTTCCAAGAAGCCTGGGCCCTCAGGCTGGACCTCCTGCATCCATCCAGTTATCCAGTGCTTACTACAGCTGGGCCACCATGAAACCTTTGGGAGCCTAAAGCTCTCCTGCAAGTTGTGTGCTGATTCCCAGAGTGATACAGGGCGATGCTCTGTGTTGGTAACACGTCTTGCAGTTCATCACAGGGCTGCCTCTGAGGCTGTGGAAATAACAAAGGGAGGAGAGGCAAGATTTGAAGACACATAAATCTCCCTGTGTGCTGCTCATATATCACAACCTGCAAACCTGCAGGGAAGGAAACTTTACCTTAAATACAAATGAATGGAACATTTTCCAAGTCAACTTTATTTTGGGTGGTCTTTTTTTCTTCGAATTATTTTACAATTTTTATTTATTTATTTTTGTCCTGGAGAGTTGTTTGGTGCTGCTTGTACTCACTTGGACCCCCAGTCCTGGGGCTCTGTCTCCCTGTAGGAATGCCTGCATGGATGGTGGGTGTGAGAAGAGGAAGATTTGGGTGGAGAACATCCTCTCCCCTTTGTGTAGGAGGTAAAGGTCGGGGCAGAAGTTTTCCGGCTGTTCTTTATCGCAGATCGTCGCTGGCGACTGGTGCAGGACGGTGATGTCCAGGGAAACCTGCCACCTGCACTCACATGGTCCCCTGGGCGGGGTCGCGGCGCTGGCTGATGGGAGGCCGCTGCCGCCTGGGCCAGCTAAGCTCTGCTCCAGGCCCCACGCGTGTCCCTCCGCCAAACGGCCGCTAGGGGTCAGGCCGGGATGGCGCAGGGGCCGGGCTGAAGGCAGCGGCGGGCTGAGGAGCCGCTGCAGGGGCGAGAGGTAGCGTCAGGCCGGGGCGCGTCCCGCTGCCCTCAGCCGCCGCTCGCCAGGTCAGCCCGGTCCCGCTACTGCGGTGCAGCTGCCCCCGGGAGCTCGGCTGTGGAGCCTGGAGCGAAAAACCCAACTCCAGCACGGGCACTGCCCACTGCGTAGTGTCTGACTGTCCAGGACAGGTGGTTCAGGGCTATATGGGAATGCAGCCTGCTGCAGACAGCGTTTTTGGGGTGAAATGTCATGGAATGGTTTGGGTTGGAAGCAACATTACAGATCAGCTAGTTCCAACCCCCCTGCCTTGGGCATGGACACGTTCCACTAGAGCAGGCTGCTCAAAGTGTCATGCAACCTGAGCTTGAACACTTCCAGGAATGGAGCATCTATAACTTCCCTGGGCAACCTGTTCCAGTGTCCCACCTCCATCACAGTGAAAGATGTTCTTTCGTTTAGCCCAGCTCCCTTCCAGGAGCGTTCATCGGCCCTTCTGGCCCACCAGGACAGCATCTGCTGAAACTGCTGCAGCTGGCTAGAGGACCCTCTGCAGCCATACTTCCAGAGTAGCAGGAGGTGCTGTACCTGTCATGATACCAGGTGCACCCCTGCCACAGGAGCAGATCCCCATGAGATCTGACATCCACAAGTTGTCCCACAATGTGCTCTTTAGAATTTCTGCTAGGCAGAAGTTTGGAGATGTTCTTCCCTTCCCATTCTTCGGTGTGAACTGCTCTATTACTCCAAGGCGCTTGTCTGGCATGGGGAGCAGTCATGTTGCTGATGCTGCTGTGATGCAAACCATCTGAAGGCAATTGTAGCAGAAGTCAGGTTTTGTCACCCTGCCCAGTTAATGAGTTTATCCACGTGCTGGGATCCCTATTCCTAGCAATGGGAGAGAGACACTATAATTTTACTCTCTTTCAAAACTGCTGGGAGTTGTGGTAGGACTGGTGATGCTGTCAGCCAGAGGATATGGGTAAAAGGTATGAGGTTACCACACTAGAGTGGTCAAGTCCTTAGTGACAGCTCATGCAGTTGCTTCTAAAGCTGCCTGTACAATAGCAGTGCAAGTGCTCTTCAAAACCAGAATTTATTTTGTAATTAGCAGCAAGGACAGACATTCATCTTGAATCATTGCTTCCTTGTGCAGCTCTCCCTGCACCTGGAGAGTGCACACAAATGTCCTATGTGACCCATAAGCTGGGACGGTTCTTCCATGCTGGCTGTCTTGACAGCACTGGGCTGAGAGCATCCCTCCTCACCAGTCACCTCTGTCCTGCAAGGTTTAACTCTGATCTGTTGTAACACTTGCACAGTGAACTCTATCAGGTTGGAGACAGAAATGAAAACAAAACAAAACACAGTGGCAGGGCTGCTTGCTTGCTTTGGCTGTGAAGCAGCACAGTCTGGAGCAGAGCAGAGGCAGTTGGCATTGGAGGGTGTGTTCCTTGCTAAATTCATTTGTAGATGGATGTTATCCCCAGATCAAACGGTGTATGAGGTCAAAACATTGTTATTTACTGTTTCCACTATGCTATTTTAACAGGGAGTATATTTATGGGCACAGCTGACTGTGTGTGCTGGAGAGCTGGCCCCGCCAAGTGCTTGGTGGTGAAGGGAAGTCAGTACCAGCAGACAGCTCCTCTGCTGCCCAGCGCTCAGCCTCACTGCTGGGGAAGGGGAGGGAATGGACATGGCATGAGGCTTGGTAGGCTCATGGATGGATTTGTTTCTGTTTCAAAATGTTTGTGAATGAAATTCAGTGCTGCACTTTGCTAGACATTCTGCAGACAGTCATGTCCTCATATTAATCAATATTCCTGAGGTCAGACGTGCTGTCTGGTATGCCTGCCTGGCAGTGGGCCTGCCTGCTCCCCTTGCTCACAGGCTGCTCCACTGCCTGTTTGCTTCCAGGAGGGAACAGGCAAGTTCTCCAGGACGCCAGTGTTCAGTGGCTCTAGGAGCCTGATGAGGTTTCCAGCAGTCAGAAATGAGCAGCCGGGCAAGGTCACCTCAGAAAGCACTCATCTGCTGTCCTGCTGCTGGAAGTTACCTGTTGCCTGAGCCTCTTGCTTGCTTACAGCCAGGTGCCACTGTCTCCACAGAAAGAAGAAAGGGGCTTTGAGGTGCTCTGACCACAAAGGTCACTGGGAGCAAGATGGAGCATGAGGGAGAAAGGGAGCAGCAGCCCTATGGAAAGGCTCAAGGCATCTAAATGACTGTGATGTGTTTTGTGTCGCTTCACCTCCTCTGAAGAGCCTCTGTTATTAACCTCATGCCCAAAGCGGCTGCATTCTCTATGCAGCTATTCAGAGCAGCATGCCACATCCCTTTTTGTGCCAGACACCTCTGCCTTCACTGAAAAGTAGTGAGGAGCATTGCATTCTGAAGGGTGGAGGTGAAATCACAGAAGCTCCTGTGAACTGAACCCAGGCAGCAGAGCAGAAGAACAATATTGAGGCATTAAGTCGAGTCTTCTCTGTCCCACTGCAGCCAGGAGTGCAGAGCTGAGTCCTCAGGGTGGGGGGATCCGCTCCAGCTTTAGCCTAGAAAGCGCAGACATGTGTCCAGTGCTGGCACAGCCACATCATAGGGAGCTGCACAGAGAGCATTAAGCAGGACAGAGATTCTCTTGCTTGTGGGTATTTATGTCTGCAGCAGATGTAAAGACAACATGGACCATTCCACAAGAGCCCAGGAGTCCTGTGCAGCACTTTTTGAGGGGAAAAACAGCAATGAATTACAACTATAGATGATTTTTATTGCTTTGTTTTGGGGGCTGGGGTTTTTTTTTGTTTTGTTTTTAAGTCTCTGTGCAAGAATTGCATGTTGCAGACTGTGAGCATCGTTATGAGGGATTACCAGTACCCTCCTTCCCTTTTTCATGTCGCCTTTATTTGATGGTTTTTTGGCAGACTTTATGTAGGCATGTGAATTCCCTATGTTTTCTGCAATAGTCTAAGGATGAATTAGCACTCTCATCAGCTTTGAATGTGAAATCTCACTCTGCAGAAAGGGGAATTGGGTCCAGCAGGCACCTACCATATAGCTGGATGAATTGGAGCAGGATGTTGGAATTGTAACATCTCGTGACCCTGACGCTTTCATCTGTGGTAGCAGTGAAAGAGTTAATGCATTAGTTAAAAAGATTTTTAGCACAGGTCTGAACTGAGGCTGACAATCCATTATTCATAACTCCTCAGAAACCTGTAGCTTAATTCTTTTCTCTTTCTTTTGTGATTTACAGAATATTACAACAACTGTAAGCACTTTGCAGTTGGATTTTTATTGCATGCTCCAAAGTGAAGAATTACGATTCAGGATTCACGATGAGCAAATGTGTTCTGGTGTTTGTACATCCTTTTCATCTTCTCTGCCCCCATCTAGAGCTTGCCCCTGCTCAGAGCAGAGAACTTCTGCTGTCTGTAGGAGTGAACACTGCTGAAGCAGCTCTGCTGTTGCTCTCGTGAGAGATGACACACTGCAGGCCCATCTGCACCTCCACACAGAGCAAGCCAGCTCTGGGTGCAGATGACAGCTCCTTGTGTATCCCAGCAAGCAGGGAAAGGCTTGTAGGACCTCCCAGCAGTGCTGGGACAAGAAGGGAATGCTACAATGGGTCTAGCACAGGATTTTTTGCAGTTGCACTCATTTTGCCCTTGCACTGGACCCTGAACATCAGATCAGCCCTGAGCAGTGGCAGATGCCAGCCTTGAGTGTGGCCATCACTTGTGTTATTTGAAGTAAAAGTCCTGTTCTCAGTGAGGCACAGCCAATTGGGAGAAACAAATTTGGGGACTGCTTTGGGACCAAAAAGCTCCCTGCCCTGCAGCAGCCTGCACTGGGCTGTGCTGCCCATGCCAGTGTCTGACAGCAGTCACTCATTTCTGCTCTGATCAGCTCCTTGAACAAAAAATTGGCAGGAAAATCACTGCAGTTACAGTTCAGAAACACCTCCCTCCAAGGAGGTTTGCAGGGACACTTGAGGACTGAGAGGTGGTCCATCATCCAAAAAGCATTTGGATGCCTTTGCTGCAGCTCTCCTCTGCTCTGGAAGGACAACTGCAACAAGAGATAATTTTTCATTATGGACAAGAGAATTATGAGGTACAAACAAGCGCGCACAAGAAGATTAATAAATTACTCGGGATTAGCTTCAGTGATGGGAATATCTGCTGTGTGCAGCACTGGCCTGGCAGGACAGACAGGATCCTGTGCAGTGTTTGTCACAGATCAGAAACACTAGCCCTTTGACAGATGCCACGTAGATCTTCATTTCCAAATTCACCCATCTGAGAAACATCTGTGTGCTTAGGCTGGCAAATCTCAAGGAATGCTCTGCCAAGCAGTCCGCTTCCGCTTTTATAGCTCCGTAATCCTCACTGGGGACTCCTCCCCTGAAAAGAACAGAAGTGTGTGCACCTCTTCAGGGAAAATGCATAGGTCCAGGAGAAGTCTGCGAGGAAAAGATTCATGGCATGATCAAAAAGCACCCAGGCCTTTTACAGACAGGGCTCAATAGGTGCTTTAAAGAGTTATAAATAACAGCAAGGAGGAAGGGAACAGATTAAAGAGCCAAGCGCTGTGCTCTGCGCTGTGCTAGTCTAGGCACAGCCGTGATGTTTGCTTGCTGCTCTTGCACAGCAAGATGGCCCCAGCACCTCAGCAGAGTTGCACACATGCAGAGAAGTCACCCAGCACCAGAGGATGATGCGGGCCATGTGGATGTCCCTGTTGGTCACACCAAATCAGATGCCTACAGGGCTTGGCTTAGGCCTCTGCTATTTAGAGACTGCAGGATTTTCCCTGGAAATCCACTGCAAAGTGAGCTCTTGAGAAAAGCATTGAGTTAGCCCCAAGTTTCCATCAGTGCTTTTGGTTAGGAAGGTAATTATGCAGCTCTGTAGGACACACAGATAAAGACAAACATGTCAGCAGAACGCCTAGCAGCAGCTTAGATGTGTGTAAGCAGAGGTGGGAGATGGAGGCTTCACTGTGCTTGCCAGGGAAGTGAGTTATTTAACACAGGAACATTTTCCAAGCTGCTTCTAATATTGGCACATAGCATTTTTGGAGTCCAAAAGATCTTCTTGGCCCCTAATTCCCAGTGGTGCTCCAACACGCAACTGTTGTGCAAGCACACTGAGATAGTGGTTGGATGGGGGATGTTTGCTGTTCCCAAATAGCAATGGTATCTCTCAACATCCTCTCTCCTGCAGCAGTGGATCTCTGGCTCTCAGAGCATGGGCTGACTCCATACCTGCTCCTCTGGCTGCAGGCAGTCCCTGGGAGCCGCAGAGATACGGTGCTCACAGGGCAGAGGTGTGAGTGAAGACGCTGGTATTGCTTACTGTGTGCTCTAGAGCAGGTCTGTGACCATTCTCAGTGTCCCTGCTCTTCTCTCTCTCCTTTGCAGCCTGTGGGTGGATTCCCTCAGTGCCCTATCTCTTTGCGTGTGTCCCTCCAACCTTTTTGGAGTCACCAGCTCCTGTGCTAGTTATGAAACAAGGCCATTTCCCCAGGGGCTTTTGAATTTGGAGCAATTCTGGGAAGGCTCTGGATTTTCCATACACAATCTGCAGCAGTCACTAGGGGGGGATTTTTGTGCTTTTGGTTTTTGTTTGATTTTGAGAGAAACCTTTGGAGAAGTATTAATAGCCTAGGGGCTGCCCCAATTTTTTCCATTTGTGCAGGCAAAAGAATATTGATGGGGAGGGGCAGAGACACCCACAGCACCCTCAGGGCTAAAGATCTTTCATAGGAAATTGTTGTTTTCAGACAGATGAAAGCAGATCCCTTTCATTTTTCATAAGTGCATGCAAGGAAAAAAGAAGAAAGTGCTGTTCAGGTGTGCTAATGTTATCCTCTCAAATTCAGGCTCTGTCTTGGTGGAGCTTGCTCTCAACTAGTCCAAAAATGAGAGGCTGGAAAAGAATAGCAGAAGTGGCTTGTTTTTAAAGAAGTGTCCCCTGAAAATGGGTCCCAGCAAGTTGAAGGCACAACAGGGCTTTTGGCTGTCTTGACGAGGAAAGGCGACACAGTGACAGGCCATGGTGGGGTTGGAGAGAGGGATTGCATGGCTCCAGTTTACCCAGTGCTGCCTCGTGCAGCCAGCTGGGGCTGTCACCAGGCTGAGGCCACGGCCCCTCGCCCACCCTCCTGCCCCAGCAGCCTTTGGCCTGGGCTGTTTGGCCACAGCACCGGGGGAAACCGCACCTAATCCCCTGCCCACATCTGTGCATCTACTGTATGGTCTTTTTTTCCCCCCACCCCACCCCACCCCTCCTGCCAACAAGGAAGGCAGTGTGTTTTCTTAACATTTGAGGGCATGATTTATAAACAACCATTAATGCGCCTTTTAACCTCTTTTTTTCATTGTTTAAATTTCAGATTTTTTGGATGCAAACTCCTTAAATCAGTTCAATATGCTCCGAAGGGCTTTGCTCGAATTTGGGTTTGAATTGCTTCCAAATGGAAACACTTACACCACACACTCCAAAAGCAGAGAAAAAGAAAACCAGGAGGCACGTCAGTGATTTTAATTGACTCTCCACTGTGCATGTACTTCTAAATAATTGAAGTGTTTCCAATACTTATAGATGCCTCAATTTGGCAGCAATTTGGGTATAGGCATTGCAAAAAAAAACACAAAAGAGGGGGAAAAACAAAGAAAAGGCCAGAATCTAGAGGTATTATACGTAAGGCTTCACGAGGGATTCACTCTGGATTTAATTGGGATTCCTGTAAAGCTATGCAGAACTTTGGCAATGGGACTGGAAACCAGGTGAGCTCCTGGTGAAGCCGTGTGAGTTTTGGTTATGGCCTGAGTGGCTTTGAGGTTTTGGATGGAAACCAGGCGAAATTCACTGATTTCACCTGATCCTTCTTCTCAGTTTGGGGTTTATTTTTAGTTTGATGCACAAAACCACACTGGAGGGCTCTGGATTTCCCTATTTGGGGGCCTTTTTGAATGAGGCAGATTGAAAACCAGTTGTTTAAAGATTGGGCTGTTCCTCCCTGGAGGACCTGTAATGTTCTCCACTGGCTCCAGCTGCCCTGGGATTGGTTTCTGCACTATGTTACAACAGACTGATGATGTATTTCTTCTCTGTCATGTGCCAGCTTAGTGCAGGCTTGATCACTGGTTGCAGACAAGAAAAAAAGTCATCAAGAGAACAGAAAATTCACACCTAAACACCATAAAACTACAAGATTTGCTCTCCTGAAGTTTCACTGAAGTGAATTCCTCTTAATCCATCTAATATAAAATTTCATAGGTGTTATTTTTACAGTTGCAATACCACTGGAGTAAGTGAGACAAGGTATCTCCTGCAAAAGCTGCTTTTGTGTGCAATGGAAGTGCCCATCTACTGCCACCCCAGCAGGATAGGTCTCTAATCTCCTTGTCTGGGCTGGACAAGATGCTGCCCTTTCCATCTTCTTTCTGGAGAGGCACCTTCCCTGTGTTGGGTTTTAACATAGGAAACTTCTTGCACATGGCTTTGTTGTTCATGTTTGAACCCCAACAGCTTTTAAATATCCATTTTCCTATCAGACAGGCTGGTTCTGATGTTTCTTCTCACTGGGCTGGCAGAAGCTGCTGTTAAGGCTGCAGTGTGGCCCTGCTTGGGGTGGGAGGGATGGCAAACAGGTCAGTTCTCAGCTGTGTGGCCGTGCCCAGCATAACCAGGTGGTCATAGCAAGCTGGGGACAGTGGTACAGAGCTGGCAGGGAGTAATCCGCTCTGTGCAGGGGCAGCCATGAAGCTACCAGAGCAAATACCTCAAGCTGCACTTCCCTGGTAGCTTAAGTGTTTTGGTTACATACCAGCAGGATTTGACATGCATCTCACTTTTTCTTTTCTGCTTGTGTTTATTAGATATTCCTCTGACCTTTCTGATTGTCCCTGAAGAAGGAAGCTGTGGTTTAGTAGTGCAAACACTGCGAGCACGCTAAAGAAATGCCAAAAACATTCAAAACACATGTATGATCCTGTGTTAGTTTAGGCTCAGTCTGAAACCTGTTGGGATGATGCTCAAGGCACTATCTGGGCCTATGTGTAATCTTCTCACGTTTTATTCCTGTGCACTATGTTTAATGAAAACCACCTGAAGCCCTCATGCCCAAGGTTGGGGAGATGGATTCATTGCCAGGGCAATGCTCCCCTTGGGTTTCTCCTCCCAAAGCCCAGCTCCTCATTACTATCAGGAGCAGCAGGTGTTGGATACAGGGTGGTCATTGTGCTTCCCCACAAAGCCCCTGTGAGCTGTTTGGGTTTGGTAGCTGGAGGCACGGAAGAGCCCAGCTGCCCCTGCTATGGTGTGACCAGGGACATGGGTGCAGCCTGGCTGTAAACCCCAGCGCTGGGCCTCTCCTCAGGGCCATCATAATGGCACCCACAGCATGAGGGGCAGTTCTGTGGGCATCCTGGCTTTCCTTTCATTCTTCTTTCATTCATTTGTCACCACAGAGACAGGCATGGGCCAACCCAGCCAATGCCAGCAGCAGGTGCTGGAGTTTGACCAAACAACATTGCCAATTCTGTTCATGATGCCTTATTTACTGCTATCATGAGACCAGCTATAGCTCTTTAAGTCTGAGGGGGAAAAGATGTCAAGACCCCAGGTCAAGTGGCAAAGGAGCTCCCAGGCTGCATCTCCTGCACTGAGGTCAGTAAGGCAGTGGCTGAGACACCCAGGCTGCTGCTGACTTCCCAGGGGCTCCCAGTCCAGGCTAAGGTGCTCCCCAAGGCTGTGAGGCAGGCAGGACCAGCAATGGTGAGAAGTGAGCAGCAAAGCATCCCTGGAGACAGTATGAATCTGTCCCTGTGTGAAAGACCTCATAAAGAAGTGTAACCCTTCAAGTTACACTTGACACTCTGAAACAGCACTGAAAATACAGTGTATGGCTTCCTTTTTCATGGGCATAGCCAGAAAGGTTTCAATATTCACAGAGGCACTGAATCCCTGGTCTGTGAGGACCTGAACATATGCTTATAGATTTGGATGAGGAAGCAAAAGGACTCAGGGATTTTTAAGATCTGAGTTGGGAAAGTTATCCACAGAGTTAAGTAGGAAGGAAATGTTACTTTGAAGCTTTGTTGTGAGCAAATACAGTTCTAGACTAGTTTGCAGTTTGTTCCAGACAATGCTGACCATTTCTGTGCTATTCCCTCATTTTCAAAGGCTGCTTTTATTTTACTATATCTGTTCCTTTGCTTTTTAAGAAACCTCAGATATGAAATCCAGATTCCAGGCCAAATTCTGCCTGTCTCAACTATTTAATATCACTTCCCACACCCCTCACAGCCCGCTCCCCAAAGTTTCTAGTATGGATAAAATAAGTTAAGTTTGGCTTTTGTGTTTGCTGCACAAAACCATACAATCCTTAGCAGCACAATAATTTCCCTATCATCTTATACCTACCATACAATCCTTAGCAGCACAATAATTTCCCTATCATCTTATACCTACCATGCAATCCTTAGCAGCACAATAATTTCCCTATCATCTTATTGCAGCGCATCTCCTCAACTGGGTTTAGCATCCCACAGCTAGGCTGTTCAGATTTCAGACCACTGCCATCAGAACCCAAATGACCAGGCAGCAAAAGGGACTTCCCCCACCACAACAGACTGAACATTTTCTTTCCCAGATACAGCATGTCTGTTATTCTGACAGCATGCATTGTCCATTTCTAAAGTATCTGTTGTCTGTATAGTGGTGTGTGTAAAGAAAGGCATCCTGTGGATTCTGCCATCTTTCCTTTCTAGCGAGGAGAGGACACTAGGCATGCTGCACCCCAGCAGAACATACACAGATGTATGTTTTCCAAACCAAAGTCCAAAACATCACCTGCTCCTGCAGCAATCAGTTCATCGGGTTTCACGATGCTTTGGCACGAGTTGTACAATCTTTTCATGTCCGCAAACCAAGCAATCAGAAAAGCATGTGGGCAGGGAAGCTCATCCCCTGGCATGCAAACTATGCACACAGGGGGAAGATGCAGAGGAAAAAGAAAAAAGCTGGAATTTCCAGTGCCTGCGAGTCATACCGCCCAGAGCACATCTCGCAGGATGAGTGCTCTAATGAAGCACAGAGCAGGCAGCCTCACTTTCTGGGGTCCAGGCAGTAACCCTATCCTCCGACCTTAAACATTGGCTGCACAGCATCATCTGAGGCCACATCATCAGGGCATCCACAGCAGAACAAAAATTGAGGGGTTTGTTCCTTCTGTTTCCTGTTGTTCCCAGTGATGTGGTGCATGTCCTTTCTCCCCAGCCTCAACATCAGACCCTAACGAGGTCTAGGGTGACTGAAGGGCACGGTTCAATTCGGTTGGAGCGGCATCAACTAAACTAAAGATGCTAACCTCTGCCATCTGGCAAGACAAACTGTACATAAATAAAGACAAACTTTCTTTCAAGCTTCAGAAGGGAATCACATGAAGCCTGAGAGCACCCTGCAGTGTGAGTGTGCAGAAAGCTGTGGTTCTGCAAGCCTCCCACCCCACTGGAGGCATCCCATGGTCCTAAGCTCTCCCAGGCAGAGTGGGAGGCAGCAGAGGGGCAGCCCAAAACTTTTGGTGGCCCAGCTGCTGGTCATGCCCTCAGTGATTTGCCTATTGCTTGTTACTGCCCAAGATACCGAGTATCTTTTTCCCACAATTTGATTGCCTTCATCCTTCTTCCTGTGCCCTGAGCTTCAAGAACAGAGGAGCAGTCCAGATTTGGCCAGGAATTAATACATACTAAAGCATCTCTGCTTTAGCTGTCGACATGTTTCCAACCTGGAATAATTAGGACATATCAAGCATGTTGGAAAGCAGTTGCCCCCCATTGGATTTCCAGCCTGATCTCTGAGCCAAAAGAATCAGAGAAGATGCAGTGACTTGGGGATATGCTTATACAAACCAGACTCTCCCTTCTTGCATGCTGTATACATGGATGTGTTACATGCACCAGTCTTTCAGCAGACATCTCAGTAAGTGGCCTCCAATGCATAAAATAATTCAATCCTCTTCATCTCCCTGTTAAATCCTTCCTGTATTTTTCTACTTTGTGATATTACCTCTCCTCCTGAGCTGTCCTGCTGGCACTCTTGTAAGATTTGACTGATTGCAGTCTCTCATGCACATGTGGTAGGACTGGTTGCACACATGTGCCTGTGACCTTGTGTCATGGCCCTGCTTTTCCTTTGTATGGGTGCTGGCTAACTCTGGGAAAGAGGTCCAGAGATGATGGTACAAGCTGTGACCCCAGTAGTCCCCAGGTTCTGAAAGATCCCAGGACTGTGCACTGGATGCTGTATCTGTTCTCTGTGTGCTCTACCCATGCACTTCATCAGCCCACATGAGGCTGTGACACTGGCGGGAGGCTGCTAAGCTGTTGCTGAGGTCGTTTGCCAGATTCTGAATAATGGTGCTGGCCAGCACACAACACAGATGATCAGCTGCAAGAAGCCCCTTGTTTGTTTCTTGTTAGATGGTAGAACCAATTATGCAGTCTTGGTACAAGGGTAGATACTCTGGGTTGGGTGGTGGTGGGTTGCAGGTGAAGCACCCTGAGCTCAGGGTCATCTCCTTCCATCCTCACTCCTGTGCAGCTCAACATGCAGAAGTGCAGAGGAGGATTCAGTCTCCCCCCAGCTCAGCAGCAGTACTCCTGGAGGTAGCCCGTCACTGTTCTCTCAACTTTCAGGTCGTGACAAGAAATACAAGAGGTTTGAGGTTCCTCTGTGTCACACGCATAGGACATTTGTGCTATGTAATTAATTGCCCCCACAGTGCAAACATACAAGAGGAAATAAATAGTATTAAAGGTGCATAATGCCTGGGAAGCATGCGCTGTGCTCTGGGCTCTGGGGAGCAGCTTGATTTCCTGAATGCATTTTGAACCTACCACTTCTGACGGATCTCGGTGTTTCTCCAAGCTATTTGCCCATCAGTTACAGGGCCCACTTCAAGCCCAAAATAAGGTTACCAATGTTTTCTACTATTTTTTTATTAACCACCTCCACCATCTTGTAATTTAAAGCACCTGTCCATTTAAATTTTCTTTCTGACCTACTAAATAACGCTGCATGATACACACAATGAAACTAATGGCTTTTGGATGATGTTGTTGAAAACTAGCTTATGAAAAGTGAGTTGAATGAACCACACTGCAGGAAATCCTTTTCATACCCCCTGGAAAAGTGAGCTGGAACACCTTTCTGGTTTGGCTTATGGGGCTGAATTCTTAAACAGTTATCACTCACTTTGCACTTGAAAAATGAGGACTGTCTTGTGATTTCTCAGTGTTGTTGGTGTCACTGTGCAGCCCTTCCTGTGGCATTCTGTGAGAAATGCCAGAGGCTTTGCACACCCAGGTGCGTGGCAAAGCCAAGAGTACTTGCCACTACAGACAGCACCGTGCAGAGACTATCTGCTGCCTTCTGCTTCACCTACTCTTATTCTTACAAAAATAGAAGGCTTTGATTTTTTTCTCGGAGTAATGAGTAGATTTTCTTCCAGCTCTGTGCTTTTACTCCAATTACCACTTTAGTACCTGTGAATCTTTAAAGCACAAGCTTGGCAAGTAGAAGGGTGCAGGCAGCACGCCAGGTGGAACAGGACTTTGTTGTGGTGCTCCAGGTATTTTCAAGAGAGGTTTCTGGGGGGCTCCTGAAGCTGGGAGTGCCAGCACCAGCAAAGGAGGTGTGTGGAGATGACAGCCCCTCTGAGCAGCTGGCCAGCTGTGCTGTGTCCTGTGCCGCCTGCATATTGGGCAGAACTGGCCCAGACCTAGCTCCTGACAGCAAGCAGCAGTGCCAGTGCTGGGGAGATCTCCTTTCTCCAAGCACTCTGCTGAATGAGGTGGCCATGCTAACTCTGGCCACAAGTGACATAAAATTGTCGAACTGACATGGGGATTTGCAGGCTCATCCTCTTGCAGGTGTCCCTGCACAGGGGACAGCAGCCCTGGGAGCAGCCCCTCCCAGGAGCCACAGGGTACTGCCAAGAGTTTTGAGTGCTGACAAGAGCTCCCACGAGTGCAGCACAGCCCAGAGCTGCTGCGGGGCCAGTGGTGACAGCCTCACTGGCGACCGATTTACAGAGGGGAAAGTCCTTGCTTTCAGAACAAAGTGTGCAAATAAACTGTTACCAACCCAGAGCGACACAAGGCTTTCGCTCCCGTCAGGCAGCTGTGCTCAGGCTCTCCAGCAGCTTCCCCAGCACAGCAGCAATGGTCAGCACGGAGAGCAAGTCCTCCCTAGAGGGAGCAGCAGCCGCTCCATCGGCTGCCACCGACACACACCGCTCAGGCAGCGCTCAAAGTGCCAACTCCTGTCAGCGGAGGTGAAAAAGCATGAGAAAGGACCTGTTTACCGAATGCTTTCTCTTCATTTTCTGTGCTTGGGCATCACATCTGTAACAGAACTGTCAGAGACTAGGAATGCGAGAGGGGGGGGGGTGGTGGGTGTGAAACCCCAACACAACAGAACAACCAATTTTATTATGGAAAATGTCACTTCTGAATGGATTTCTATTGTTGCCTTTGGAAGAAAGTTCTAGAGGTTTTGCTGTTGTTTCATTTGGACTTTAAATGTCTTTGTACAGTCATAATTTGGGGGGGAGGGGGGAGGAAATAATGAGTTTATGCTGCCATTAGTCTAATGAAGAATTTTTAATTTTGAATAGGAAAAAAGAATTGGTTTGACTGAATTCTACCTGCTTCTAAGTGCTATCCAGGAGCTTTGCTATGAATCTGACCAAATAGATGAAGACTTTAACAAACAACTCATATAGATCAGATGTAATATGGCTTTATATATATACACACACACACACACATCTTTACAGAAACTTTCACAGGGGGGCTTTTTACTTATTCATGGGAAAACTGGAGAAGTAGAGATTTGATTTCTTCCAATCCTGAGGAGTTTTACTTGGGCAGGGAGACACACTGTGTGCCTTTCATTCCATTGGCTGAACAGACTTTTGTTTCATTTTCTTATTTGGTTGCTTTTCTTTGTTGCATCACATGGGAATGAGCAGGAGCAAGGGCACCCCAGTGCCCAGGTAGTATGGCATGATGCCTTCTCTGGCACTGGGAGCACACCACTGGGGTGGCCATGCCCTGGCACCACACTGTCCTTTGGGGAGAGCATGCTGCTCACACACCTCACACCTCGAGTACTGTGTCCAGTTCTGGGCCCCTCAGTTTAGGAAGGAGGTTGACTTGTTGGAACGAGTCCAGAGAAGGGCAACGAAGTTGGTGAGGGACTTGGAGCACAAGCCCTATGAGGAGAGACTGAGGGAGCTGGGGCTGCTTAGCCTGGAGAGGAGGAGACTCAGGGGTGACCTTATTGCTCTCTACAACTACCTAAAGGGGGGTTGTAAACAGGCAGAGGTTGGTCTCTTCTCCCAGGCAGCCAGCACCAGAACAAGAGGACACAGTCTGAGGCTGCGCCAGGGGAAGTTCAGGCTGGAGGTCAGGAGGAAGTTTTACACAGAGACAGTGATTGCCCATTGGAATGGACTGCCCGGGGAGGTGGTGGAGTCGCCGTCACTGGAGGTGTTCAGGAGGAGACTTGACAGGGTGCTTGGTTACATGGGTTAGTTGATTAGGTGGTGTTGGATGATAGGTTGGACGCGATGATCTTGAAGGTCTCTTCCAACCTGGTCTGGTCTATTCTATTCTATTCTATTCTATTCTATTCTATTCTATTCTATTCTATTCTATTCATCCCACAGCTCCTGCTGTGAAGGGCACAGGAAAAGTTGCTGTATTAAATCTCAGTTGTGATTTTTGAGTCTTCTGCTCTCTTCTGCTAGCTTGCCATGACCTGACTTTGTGTGCATCGCCAGCAGCTTATGAGGGGCCACCCATGAGGCCTCTTGTTCCTTTGTGCTAGCAGCTGGCCCCACTGAGTTCCTGGCTAGCTAGCCTCACATCACTCTGGGAGTCAGGAGATGCCAGGATTTCTCTGGAAATTGTCCAATGGACTTGTAGAGATAGCAGATAGATAACATTTGTCCACTGCCCACAGATGAGCCTTGTAATAACTTTGTCCATGTAGGTACTAGATATCATGTTACCCCTGGATCAGCCCTCCACAAGCTCAGGGATGGTCTCTGGTAGAGTGTCAGAGCCTGATGCCACTAGAAGTGCTGTGACAGCTGGGAGGGAAAGATTACCAGTCATCTGAGATGAGGGAGGCCCTGGAGTCTGGGGTTTGGTTATACATTTAGAAGCTATTCTTAGTAACGGTGTAGGATAACGCTATCCGTAGTTAGTTACAGATTGATGCTATGTGGTGTGCTGTGGTGGTGTCTGTGGAGCATTAGTGACATCCACTTTGGAATTAAGAGCAGAATGAAATACAAATAAATAAGCCAGACAGTAAGGTGACCATGCACACTGCCCCATGCAGGAAAGCAGCTAGAAAGGGAGAAGCCTGGAAGAAAAATAATAATCATGAAAGCACAGAGACAAGCCAACATAAACAGCTCAGATCCTCACCATCAAATTCTCATACTCAAGGGGAGCTCACAGGGCCATAAGGAACATTCTGATCAGCACTGGATAGCATTCGATGGGTTTTTGCCTTTTTATGCAACATCTTCACACCTCTGAAGGCCCCAGCACAGCCCTGACATGAGTCTCAGGCTCCCTGCCTAGCCTCATGTGCCATCCCGCTTGACAAAGCAGACCCTGACACCCAGATCTGGAGGAAACTGAGGACAGGACCAGGGACCCACAGATGGGCACAGCCATGGTTTTAGTTGTGGGGTGCCCCAGGTTCTCATGAAGCAGGAGGAGCACAGGTTTCTGTGCCATGATCCCAAGATAAATCTGCTGTAGTAGAGCATCTTGTGCTCAGATGATGCCCAGAGCCAGAGGTGCCTGGCAGACACCCACATCCACAGCTGGGGTCACAAAGCCAGGCAGTTTCTGGTTTTTCACGGAAAGCCACCGCTGCTGCTGGCCGGTCAGGCATCGTTAGCTACATCCTGGCAAGGGCTTGCCACTGGCCTCTGAGGTTTGTCATAGCGAGTACGAAAAAGATAGTTCAAGAGCTAGGTAATGATGTGCACTGAGAATTGGAGACTGCAGAGATAAAAGGCAACTAGTAGCAAAGCAAAAAGACTGACACCACTTAAAAGGGCAGGAGAAGTAAAATGGCTAGACACATCATAGCCTTAATAGGAAACACATGAGAGATGTTGATCAGAGAATGCTGGCAAACAGATGAGGTCTCTGGAAAAAAAAAAAAAAAGACAAAAAAAAGAAAGGAAAAAAAAAAAAGAGGAAACAGAAAACAAGATGGAAAGATAAAATTTCAAAGCAAGCCCTAAATGGGTAGCAGTTCCAGCTAATAGGAAGACCTGTAGCAATTCTGCCAAGTAGTACACAGGGAAGCTGATGATCATTAACATCTTGATAAATTTATTATCAGGCAGTTCTGTCCTGTCATTGACAATTCCTTCCAAGAGATTAGAGGTGGTTTGGTGATGTGAGTAAAAGTAAGTGAATCCCTAAACCAAATGGTCCAACTGGTCCTCATTGTTTACACCTTTATGTACTGAACATGCAGGAGTAAACAGAACCGCAGGCATGAAAGCAACCACCACCAGAGTCAGGGCCTGCAACTGTGTCACTTTCTTTGATCTTCACCCAGCATCTCCTGTGTCCCACATGGGATTGCCCATTGGCTTCTGGCACAGTGAGGAAGAGCAGAGCAAGTCTACACCAGAGTTTCCTATCTGCTGCATGGTTTCTACTAAAAGCTCTTCTTAGCATCCACCCTGTGAAAATACAATCAGAGAGGCTCCAGCAGCAGGTTCACAGCAGTGAGCTGGAGGCACACCCAGGGACCCTGGTACTTGCTGCCCGGAGATGCCAGCTGGGCTCAGGGGCAGGCTCATGCTGGAGAGATACTAGATGTATGTATGCCACTGCTGGCAGGGATTTCTGTAGTGCAAGAGCTGCATCTCTGCAAGCCAGCTCAGCAGCAAGGGCAGCCTCACTCCACACACAGAGCCACTGAACCTACAGAGAGGAGAAAAACTGAATTTCAGCAGTCCTGCTTGCTCCTGCCACCACCTGGAGAGCCACTCTTGCATTTCTGCCATCATTTTCTGAAGGATGTGCAGGCTCTAAAGCCATGCTGAAGCTGTTCACCGAGCAAGGAGCCCCTAACTTGTAACTCACTGCTAGGAAGGCACAAAATAAAAGTGCAAAAATGAGCTGAAGAGCTGACTGTGTGCAGGAGGCAGGTCTGCTCTGCTGCACTCCGCACAGGATACAGCACAGGCAGTGCTCTGGGAAGATTCCCTCAATTGCTTTATGCAGCTTGATATACCTTGATTAGTTATCTTTTTTCTTAAGTTAATTATTCATGCCTCACACCATGTTTTGCAGCGAGGCTTTGCCACATTTGAAACTAAAAATAATCTTCTTACATTTTTAATCAGGCCTCGTTATGAATGGCAGATGCTTGAAACTGCAGTGAAAATCATCATCAGTTGTGTTTTTTGGCTAAATTCCTGCTACACTCAAAGCTTGAGAAAAATCAAACACATTTGACAGCTGGTAGAATGAAAGGAAAGGATAAATCTTATCCCGACAACATACACCATATTTACCATGAGCTGTTAAAGAAGCATCAGCCTTCACCCAGAATACCATGGCTGCAGTAACAGAGCCCTTAGGTTACTGTGATCTCCTCAGGGAAGGAGAGATTTGCTCTGAGGGTGCTGGGTGTGGTGCTGGGTGAGCCTATTGTCCTTGTTTACACAGTACTGCTTCATCCAGGTGCCATGGCATGGGAGCACAGCTGGGGCGGGCAGGGGTCTGTGTTCCTTTAGGAGCACAGCTAGGATGACTAAAGTTCCATGTCCCTTGGGAGCATGGCTGGAACAAGCAGGGGTCTCTGTCCTTTGGGACAGGAAGGGATCTGTGTTCCTCAGCAACATGTCTGGGACAGGCAGGGGTCCATGGCCCTCAGGGAGTACAGCTGGGACAGGACAAGGTCTAAGCCCCTTGGCTACTGGGTCCCCCAGCAGAGCCATGGCTATCCCTGGGTGCTTGAGAGCAGCACTCACCACTTATTCCCAAGTAAGGCTGGCAGCTATGCTCCAGTGGCATGGAGGTCGTGCAGACATGGAGAGCTCCTGAGTGTCTTGTTAGCTTCTCATTTTGCCACAAGCTTCTCTTGTTGTCTGTAGATAAATACCTAATAAACATGACCACTTAGAAGGCTTCAAGACAAGAGATGTGTTTCTGTGCTTTCTCCAGCTCCCACATGTGTGAGACAGAAACCACATGAAGCTTCCTGGTTGCAAAGCACAGGCTGGAGCAATGGGGAAGGGAGGATGAAGGTGGCCAGGGTAAGGATTGGAGGACTGGGACAGCTGAGGTTATGCTGCAGCACTAAGTCGGGGACAGCATCTGACCCCTGCAGCCCTTCTATAAACAAGGGGTGATCAATATCACCCTCAATCATGGCACCAAGATGATTTCCCAGTAATTTAAGTACAGAAAGATAAAGTTTCAGCTAACTTGTTAACCTGATTGGTGAGCACTAACTCCAGTGTCACATTTGACCCCCCATATAATTGGGGAATTATGATTTGCATTCATTTGCTCTTCACATGTGGGTCAGAGGTCTGCTGTGTGTCCTACAGCATTTGAACAGCTGGTTTGAGGTAGTGGTCGTGCCCTTGGAGTCACTTGGGCTGGTCTCATCACGATGAGTGGACTTGGCAAGGTGATCTACCCCTTCCATCCCACCTGGAGAGCACAGCATAGCCTTGGTGTTCATTCCTTATCACAACTCAGTTATGGGACTCCCTAAAGTTGTGAACTTTCTGCTGGTACATACTGCGTAGCGTTGCTCGAAGGCTGTCTGCCTGTGAGATACATTCCTGAAGGGAACGGGGAATAAAAAAAGCATGTCTGAAATCAAAATGCACAAGTTACAGAAAACTCTCCAGTTTACTACCAGAGGTTTGCATAATTATTATTTTGGCCTGTTTTCACTTGGTTTCACACTATGCAGATTTACTAGTTCACAATTAAAGACTGGGGTAAAAGAGCTCTGCGGATGAGTGACGTACCATGTTGGTAACACGATGCTCTGTGTCTGTAGCAATTAGTATGTTACAAACTCAGTATTATATTTAGCTGTCTATGGGATGTAATCAACCCCAAATTCCAGCAACTGCCACAACATCTGTCTGCAAAGGGCAACAGGAGTGGCTAACCTTATCTAATTTTAAAATGAGCTACAGCCTCACACTAACAACAACTCCACCTTTTCCAAGTAGAAGGTATTTTATTTAGCCAAGGAATGAGCACTTCTAAACTTCAGATAGAGTTAGAAGATGTGATGCCACAAAAAAACTAAGGAAGTGTGTAGCAAAAGGGCATCATTTAGGTTTTGAGCATGCAAGAGGCAGCGTGCCCTAAGAGATATATGCGCTGTGGGGTAATCAGTGTTCAGAGGATATTATGGCAAGGGTGGACTCTCATCTTTATTTCCTATCTTCATCATCAATCCTGGGCAGTTTCACCCTGGCCCAGCCTCTTCTACACCTCCCACTCTGCCCCACCCCGTTGACCTGTGACAGTACCTGAAGTACTTTGCCATGGAGCATTCTCCAATTGAAGCTGCAGTGAGGTGTTTCTTGTGTGCTGTGGTGATCACACTGGCCTCAGCTCTTGCACCATCAGCACCTTTCAGTGCCATCTAGGAAAATACTTCACCCTCGCTCTGGGTGGTGTCAGAAGCCTTTTGCCTAGGAACAGCATGTTTAGCAGAGTGGGGAGAGCTGGTTCAGAAACTTACAAATCTGGCCTTTAAATGCATGGTTTAGCAAAGGACATTGGTCTTTGTGTCCCTACCATGAACAGCAGCTCTGAGCCCAGCAGCATCCTTGTTTGTAAACTCACTTTCCTGATAATAAACAGCCTGTGCTGGACAGGAGCTTTTGCCAGGTGAAGGATACTAGACTGGCAGAGAGAAAAGCTGGGTTTTCAAACTTCAAAGTGCATTTTGCCAATTCTGAAACTTACTGAAGTCAGTCACTACGAAGCGTCCTATGGTGGGTTTGTGATGTGCGTTCAGCCTGAGGAGCAGCTGGGGACACTGAGCAGCGCTGATTGCTGGGTCCACCTGGCCTGGGTGGGCTGGAGAAGCTGCATCTCCCTGCCAGTCTCCTTTTGTTTGCAGAGTGGTGCTTTACACAGGGCCCTAGTGTAGACAATGTGTAAACTGTTGGGAAAGAAGAAAATGATTTTGGGTTGAGCGCTTTGACTGAACTTTGTCCTTTTCTCAAGCAAAAGAAAATATTATTTCACCCTTTAAAGAGCCACACATAATAAGAGGCAAAATGTCAAGACCAATGTTGATATAAACCCCCAAGGAAAACAAACATCTATGTGGCTTCTCCAAAAGGTCTCACTTCCTCACCCCTCTCCCCTAGTTTAAACAGATTTAGTAACTGAGGAGGAAGGGGGGAAGGAGGGAGGGCTTCTCCCCTGGTCGCTGCTGAAGGTCCTCTGCATGGACCTGATTCTGCAGCGTCCTCAGTGTAAGGGTCCAGTCTTGCACATACCACCTGGCAGGATTCAGGCCTTGGGGTGGTAAAACCTCCATCTCCTCTGAGAAAAGCTGGATACACAAAGCAGAGAGGGAAACATGAAGTGGCATAAAGCCATGGATCCATGTTACCACACAGGGTCACACAGACTTTGCCACAGAAAGTGTCCCATGATGCTCGGGAGGACAAATGCGTCAGAGCTGCAGGATGTCCTTGCCTGCTATGGGAGCTCTGCCTCATCTGAGCAGATGGGCGCACTGAAATCATCAGACTGTTACCTGTTGGAATGTGTTGGCTTTTTCAAAGAGTTATGTGGGGTTAGAGCTATTGGCAACTGGCACTGAGGAATTAAAATGTGCTTATGTGTAGAGTCACCCTGGTCTTGTATCATCTTTAGCACAGTGAAGTCAGCAGCAACGTCAAGGCTGTGCTGTGTGTTTACAGAGCAAGTTGCCCACCGCATAGAGTCACAGTTCCTGCTGGCTTTATCTTTCCCCTTGAGCATCCTGATGCTGCAAAGGTTCTAGTTTTAAATTACTTTTGTTCCATTGCTGGGGACAGGTTCAAGCTGTTCCAAAGCTATTCAGCAGTTAGCCTGAAATATGAAATTCCCAATGACAATGCTGTTACCAGGAAGCACAGGCACAGTAATTCCCACCCACAGCAGCAATAACTGTCACATGGTGCCACACAAAGTACAGAAATTAATAATTAAAAGCCTTGAACAGGCTTTGGAAGAGCTGTGTTATTATGTGCATCAGAAATAGGATAAATCACAAGCAATTCAGAAGTATATTCCCAGGTTCACTCATAACCATCATGGTATTTGGAGTCCCTTTGGGAGCAATAAACGACAGAGAGTCCATATTATAAAAATAAACATGAACTTAAGTGGCAAGGATTCATTTAAACCAAAAGGGAAAAGACTTTACTACTTCCACTATCAGTTTAGCATAAGTAGAGCAAGTTCCACCTCAGAGCATATGCCCAGTGCTAGGAGAAGTCGACAGTGGAGGGAGATGGTTGACAAGGTCTGCTTCTCCTTGAAGCTGTTTGTCCCAAGAACAACTGTGAGCTTTCTAACTGAACTGTGCAGAATGTGAGCCCTCAAAGTGCTGTTCCAAAGTGAAAATAAAGGGCAAAATGCAGCTGTTTGTGATCCCACTGTGCTTTTATTCAGCCTTTTTCCTAAATGAGTGACTATGACCCCCCCCTATACACAATATTGAGGTTGTATGTATCATAGGTGTCACAGGATTCATTTTTGCCTTTAGAGCCCCAGATCCAGGAGCCCTGGGGCTCTATGGAACTCCCAGCACTTCCTTTAAAATGTGAGATTCTAGTCCCTGTGCTCACATCTCAGAGCTGACAGCACCACTTGTGGTACTTGAGAGCAGGAGGAAAACTCAGCCATTATTTATTGATCTCAGTGGGTTTAAGCCACCTGAATGGACTTTAAAAACTATAATTTTTAAGCTTTTTTTTTTTTTTAGAATACAGATTTCAATATTTTGCCAAAAAATTCTTGTTGAAGCTAAAATGACAGCAGGCTTCTCCAGTCTGATATTCCTTTATTCTTCTTCTGTAAAAACAAGCTTAGAATGTGCTGCAGCACAGACCAGCAAAATAACAACAATCAAGCAATACCACAAGAGCAAACATGAAATGCTAATCAGTTCATGCTGGGAGGGGGACCCAGCTTGGCTCAGTGGTCAGGTTCTCAGCAGGATGGAGAAGGGATTCAGAAGAGCCATGAGACAGGGTGTCAGCGCTTTGAAGGCAGACCCAGACTGCAGCCCTGAGCAGCCTCCTGAAGCAGGAATGGACAAACCTTTCCCTGCAAACTGCTTCATGACTTCAGCCCACCCCATTCAGTGGGAACTTTACCTGGGTGAGGGCTACCAGGTTTGGCCTCACACACACTCTTTGCCCACAAACGCTGCCTTTTCTCAGATCTTAGCTGCATCTTGCCTCTGATGTTGGCTCCTCCTTCCAGGCTCCATTTCAATTAGCTCCCCAGATAAATGCGATTCTGATGTGTGGTCTCACGGTGGGTTATTGAACTGGCTCCAAAATGCTTTTCACCAAGCAGCAGCTTACTTTCCACTGGGTTATCATACCCTGTAATTCACTTCACACTTCAGATGTAAAAACCCCGCGGGGTAAAGATACACAAGCACTTGTCTTTTGCTTGATAGCACGTTTTTTCCTAATCTCTTGAAGAACTAACATTAAAATTACCCCTGATGGAAGACAGAGCGCGGCTGGTATGTGCAGCGCAGCTCGGTAGCTACGTGCAATCTGCTGTAACATCAGTAGATGGAGCTAGGTGAGAAAAGAAAGATTCGAGAGTGTGAGTGTTGCTCCCACGACGCAGGTTTAGCTCTTGATTTGACCTGATTACGAAAAAGAATCTCTCATTTAGTTTCTGATTCTTTGAATGTAATATAGGGAATAGTTCTGTGTAGCTCTGCCAAGATGATATCCAGTGGGAAACAGCGACTTTTGGAAAAGTAAAGACTTGGAGGCAGTTTAGCCTGAGGGATGAAGTGTACCCCTAGGGGAAGGGAAAGAGGATAGTTGTATTATTTTTCTGGGAAGTGAGAGATGAGGACAGTAATCTGTGACAGTGGCAGCAGGGGCTTTAGCACTGAAATACTCCTTCCTCTTCAGTAATCTCTGGAAAGTTACTCAGGTGAGCACTAGTTATCTTCTGCATCTCAGAGGATGCACTCTGGGTGTGTCAAGCTTGAGAAGCAAATTCAGAGAGTAGGTGCAGCATCCATGCAAGCACCTCTCTGCACATTTGCAAGTTCTCTTCAGTGTCCTATGGTGAAACGTGATAAAGATAAGCAAGATGTAATTTAGTGTGGCTCTTTCTCTGGTTTGGCATCCATTTTATTTTCAGCATCTGAAGTTTAAAACTTTACCAGGAAATATTTTGCATGTTGAGAATAAAGAAGGAAAAATTGCTTAACGTTATTCCAAGCTTCCTCTGCTACTCTCTGTCACCCTTCCTGAGACTGCACTGGGTGTGATGAGGCCAGCATCACTCCAAGGACAGAGGTTCCCAGGTGTGTCTTAACTAGTCTTAGACTTAGCCATGGTCTAGTCATGAGGTCTGTGGTGACAGGTTGGACTCGAGGATCTTTGAGGTCTCTTCCAACCTTAGTGATACTGTGACACTGTAACTCTCACAAAACACACTTTTACACCTTTTGTGTATGACCAATGGTACCAACAGATCTAAAACAGATGAGTCAGGTGTTTTAAGGAGTCCTTTCATTGCCAGCACTCTTAGGGAAAAAGGAGCATGGCCGTGGGAGGGTGCACACGTGCTCACCCTTCCTGAATTCCCTGGGGAGGACCAAGACCTGTGGGCAGGTGTCTGGGAAGGGCTGGCTGTGCCTCACACCTCTCAGTGCTTCTCTGCTTGCCGAGATCACGCAGAGACAGAAAGGAGTAAGATCTTTTCATGAAAACAAGAGAAAAAAAAATCTGAAGATATTCTATTTCTCTAGAAGTATTCAAAAGGCAAATAAAAAGTGTAGGGGTGGGGAGTAAAAAGCCCTCTAAAACCCCAGCCCCATTGCTGCAAACAAATTACGCCTGCAGTGCTCAGATATAAGTCAGTCAATGCAACTGGCAAACAAACCGATGCTTTACGCTTGTAATTACCCAAACGTTCCACACTTAGCATATAAATATTAAATCCTCATAAATAATGTTGTCAGGTCTATTTGATTTCAACTGCATTGTGTTGCTGTTAAATGAAACAAATGCTGTATTTAAATTTATTCCACTTGCAGTTCCATTGTTCAACTTTATTTTGATTTCTTTTGAAAGACAAAGAGGAAAGCACATCCATCCTATACAGCAGGCTACAGCCAAAATAAATGCACATCAACTAAGTTTATTTAAACAGACACGCTCATAAAAAGTTAACAAGACACCAAATAATTGCAGGAAAAGGCTAAAGTCCAACTCTGTATGGAGCCCAGAGGTCTGAGTTGTATTTAAGGCAGAGATCAAATAAAATATGCATTGACAGTATAACACCAAGTCTTCTATCATCAGTGATGCATCCATTTTTTCAAGGCCAATAAACTTTAATGTGCTGGTGGGTTTGTGTCCAAATCACATAAAATGTCCTGCCATAGAGCATGTAGAATAGACTAAAATGGGGTTTACAGTTCAAATCATTATCCTATTACTTTTTCTTTTATTCTTCCCACTTCCATTTTGAAGCAGGAGCTAAGTTGCTCACTGGTGCTTTAAATGTGTTTCCGCTGCAGAGGAAAACACATCTTGTTATCTCCAAACTAAAACCAGTTATCTGAATTTACCTAAGTCAGCCCCCAGGTCATGCTGATCACTTCAGGTGCCACATGGGGGTTTCTTAGCAGGTAGATGAGGGACCATTTGCTCTCTCGAGTCACCTCTGAAGGTCTCTCACACTGGATGCCATCTCCACTACCAGCAGGGAGAGGACTGAGGTCTTGAGGAATGGGTTTCTGTGGGACTTAGGCTGCCTTTGCCACCTCTCATCCCTATGTGTTATCAGTGCTGGTTATCAGTGCCAGTTCATTCTGCTCTTTTCCTGTGTGTATGGCACCCAAACATCAGCTTGGTGTAAGCTTAAAGGCCAGAGAACTTTGCATGTAAAATCTTGTGGTTCTAAATAAATTTATTCTCTATTTCAATCTCCTACTTATGGAAAAAGCCATCATCCCCTCAGTAGGGGATTAAAACATCCTCCCCTTGGTAGGGGATCCTCCTGCTTTGGGGATCTTCTCCTGTGCTCTGTCAGGTGCAGGTACCATACCAAACCTGTGCCCTTATCTGGTGCACAAAGAAGAGGGCTCTCTCATCTCCCTGCTCACAGATGTGTGCAGGTGTGAGGTGCCCAAAACTGAAGGAGGTGGAGGGTCCCTCTAAAGCCAGGAGGACTCTGGCTTGTGCAGACAATGACTGTCCCCAAGTGCAGGTGTCAAGGTTGGGTATGGCTCTGGGGTAGGGGATGTCGGTCTCCTCTCAGTCTGCACTGAATCCATATAGGATGCTCGGTGGAGAGGAGTTTGACTCTTCCCTGGGTATAGACCCATCCCAAGCAATGCATTACCTCAGAGGTTAAGAAAATTCTTTTCTTCTGGCTGCAAAGAAAAACTTAGAAACCTGCCCAGAAGATACTCTCTGCTTTAGCCTCTAGGAATAAAAATGAAGGGTGGTTTAAGGTCCTGCGTTACTGCACTACTCTGATGAAGCTTTAAAGCTAAATGGATAGATTTCGAACACCTTGGCTTAGTGATACTAAAATGAGCTGCCTTTCGTTGATTAGTTGTTATTATTATTATTATTGTTGTTGTTGTTGTTGTTGTTGTTACTATTATTATTCTGACAGACACTAACGTTCCTGTCTCCACCTGCTGGAGACCTTGTCTGCATCCTGCTGGAGAAATTCAATTCCCATTTGAACGTTCATTCCAAATTATGAGCTGGCAGGTATCGTTTGGACTCAGGAGTGCCTGTCTGTAAATATTCGAGGTGTATTGAGGTTGTAGGCTGGCAGCCAGAATGTATATGTTGGCAGATGCTCCTTTGGAAGGATTTCACTGTAGTGAGACCAGGGCTGAAATTTTAGGGGTTTTTCAATTATTTTTTTTTTTTTAAATATGCCTATATGATTCTATATCATTTTAGAATACATAAATAAGCTTTACATTGTTTTCCCTGGGCACTGGCAGGATTAGAACAGCAGTTTCAGAGGTGAAAGGCCTGTAATTAATACAGCATGCCAATCAAATCCCGTCAGTGAAACACATTTCATTAATATTTGTTTTTTTTTACTCTTAAGCCATGTTATAAACATTTTTAGCAGTTCACATCTGTCTCTCATAGAACAATTGTAATTTAAATTAAAATGCTATTTTTTTCCCCAAGATAATGACATTTTAGAAGCAAACACTCTTGCTGGTGGACATGTGATGTTTTCAGCTCTATATCTCAGTGCTCAAAACTCTGTTTCACCATCAGTGAAATCTGCTTTATACATCTTTCACCTGCCAAAAGGAAAAACACTGTTTCCCTAACAATTCCTCTTCTTCTTTAACATGTTCTACCCTTCACACATTCTGTTACCTACCTCTTCCCAGCCTTTTCATTGTCTATATTCAAGCAGTTCCAGCCCATCTTTTTCCTGCCGTCCTCTGCCGCTTCTTCACTCAAAGCCCAGCCCTGCCCAGGTCCTGGCCATAGAGACATTGTCCCTTCCTTTTGGGGTCTGGAGGTCACCGCGTCTGCCCTCAGGTGATGAATCCAGAGATTCAGATCCAGAGATATCTGACACTAACAGCAGTTGTTCAGTGAGCAGCGGCTGCTCTGGCAACGGAGATGCTTTAAGATTTCATAACAAAAAGGTCAACGCCGTGTAGCATTTCTCCATCTCCTTTGGCAAATTGAGCTTGGAAATGAAAAGTCTTACGGGCTGCACAACTGTCTGCCCCCACTTTAACAGAAGGATTTTAATATCTTATCAATAACTTATATTGAATATATCTTATTAATATCTGATTCTAATATCATCTTTTACTACATCACACTTTTTCTTAACATCTTGATTGCAAGTCCCTCTTCCCACACAAAGGCAGAGAAAAGAATCTCTTGCATTAAAAGTGCCAAAAGCACGATTTTCACAATCCTGCATGCTGCTGAGAGATCGAAATCAGCTAATTGAGGTTCTGTCCGTTCCGTGTGTTCTGCTGTGAAATTCCGCCGTGTGATAAAGGGAGTCTAAATGTGTATGACCCCTAATCCTATCACTTCACCAACTTTCATAGCAGAGGAAAACAGGACGTGAAAGCCCCTTTAATGTGCTGTATTGGCCTCCAGAGTAATCTTATAACCTGTCATATAAAAAAACCGGTATAACAACACATCAACATACTCGGTCTTCCCCCCACATTTATGAGCAATGGGTTTATTCCTTGACACTAGTAAAAATTAAGACCCGGACGTTAGTGTGCTCTTGGTATTTAAGAATCTGAACCTCGATATCTGTCCCAGCAGATCCCGACTCCGCAGCCGGTGAGGGGTTGAGTCTGGTGCCCAGCCCGCTGGGGCTTGCGGGGGTCCCGTACCGGGGCTGCCCAGGGGGATCCCGGGGCTGGAAGTGGGTCGGATCCTCCGCTGAGCACTGATACGGGGCAGAGAGCAGGGCAAGGCGGCTCTCTCTTGTCTTTTCCCCTTTTTTTTCTTTCCTTTTGGAGCCCTCCGCGCCCCGCGCAGCTCCGGGCCGGGCTGAAGCGCCGTGGGTTCTCGAGCGGGGCTCGGGGACGTGCCGCCCTCACCTGCGGCTGTTAGAGCCCGGGGAGCTCTACTCATGCTATTGCAGCCCAAATCAGAAATATAAACGCATTTATCGATTAGTTTATATTACGGCCTTCTGGGGGGCGTGTGGGAGGCGTTTTTTTGTTTGTTTGGGGCTTTTTAAAAATATATCTGGCTTAAACAATGCTGCGAGTCGAACAAGATTTAAAACCATGTGTGGACAAGTGGCTGAAAAAATCAGAATTTATGCTGTGAAACTCGCTGCTTCAGGAGTGTAAGATCATCACCGAGGAGGTGTGTGTGCGGGGGTGGGGATGGCATACTATCCCCCAAGCATTTAGGTGACCGAGGCTCCAGCAATCGAATACAATCCCGTCTGCAGGGACACCATTGAAAACGAGACTTTGAAGTTCTCTATCCACTGTTCCAGTTATTTGCTTTATGGTCTCCCTTCACCCGGGTTAAAAGGGTGCTCCAAATCGGTGCTAAACGTGATTCTTTCGGTACACGTTTGTCGGATAGCCAGACTTTTCTTCCGGAACACCTTTACTCGTGTGTTGTGCAAATATTGAACTCCAGAAATACTCAAGGAATTCCTACGGGAAGAGCAAAACCAAGGCTGGGTCTGGAAGTGGCGAACCAGCCCCATCGCCCCCGGAGCACTCTCCCCTGTTTCCCACCCTCGGAGCCTCAAGACCACCGAAATGTGAATAGAGGGGAAAATCAGTCCCGGCAGTCCCGGCCAAAATGACGCAGATCCCTCATTCTGACCCAATATAAAACCGGTGAAATAATTAGAGGAGCAAATCAGTAGTGCGGGGAGGAGTGTCAAACGGGCTCATCTGTCATTGTCTAAATGAGGGTGAAAGTGTTTATTTGTTCGTGATAACCTTTGAGCCCCAGGATCAGAGGATTTCTTTTAGGATTTCTTTTAGGAAAACACCTTTAGAGGGGATTCCTCTTCAGTGTGATGCCATAGCTGAGTTTATATCAACTTTCGCTCCGAGATAACGAGAAATAGTAAGCTTTTTGCTTATTGATAAAGGGAGGAAAATAACGGTGCTGTTGAGAACCTGCTGGTGTCCAGAACGGGGCGGGAGGGGAGAGGGGAGTCGGGTGTGGGCAGAGCGGGCGGCGCAGGGGGCACAGCAAAGATAGCCCAGGTGCTAGGCAGGCAGAATCCCCGCGTCCCGGAGACCTTCGGGGCTGCCCGGGATTTGCTCTTGCCAGCACTCGGCATGTCAGACATTCAGGAGAGAAAAGGGACGAGAAAATGCTGCCAGAAGAGCTTCGTGAACATCTCCAGAGCGATCAGTTGGCATCAGGTGAGAACGTGTCATGCTGCGGGATTACATCACGCCACCGCTCTGCGTGGCGAGCTGCCAGTCCAGTGTGTGCTGGGGAGCAGCAGCCTGTGAACAAGATGGATCCGATGGACTGCGGGGCCGGGGGCTCTCGGCGGGTCCTGCCTTCGGGTATCCTCTGGCTTTACTGAGCGTTTCTTCGCGGCACAGAAAACGCTTTCGCATTTGGCTTCCTTCTTGTTGTACCGCATGTACTCGGAGTCCCGAAACAAATATTTCCACCCCTGCATTCCTCAATGACAGTGAAATAATCACTAATACAAACCAGAGAGGAGCGCTCCGCTCTTCGAAGAGTGCTGGGACCGGCCAGGCTGCAGCACTATTTATTTGCGCCGTTCTGATATTTCCCTATTTTCGGTGATCGGTTGTGTTTGCAAAGGCGGTTCAGAGCCACAACTGCAAAGCCCAATCAGATAATGGGATACGATTACCCACCGACTGCATTTTCTGCCAAACTGTTAATTTCTTTACATAAAAAGCGATGCCGTCTCTCAGGCAAAGCCCTCTTCTCATTCCCTCCAGACTTTTTGTTTTTCCTTTCTCCCTTCGAGCAGGGGGAAGGGCCTCGGTCCATCCCGGCACCGCACCGGGGATGCGGCCCAGGTCCCCGGGAGCTGCAGGGCCACCTTCCCTACGAGAGGGTTCTACTCCGCGTCCCCCCTCCCACTAGGCCCCTCAGGAGCAGGCAGTTGGCCACACTGTGCCCTGGTCTTCTGCTCAGGAACAGGACCTGGTCTCTCGCGGGAGCGGATGCACCAAGGCACGGAGCGAAGGGAACGTCCCGGTCCCCGGGGCAGGACGGTGCAGCCTGAGGCTGCGGGTAGCGCTGCGTGGGCGCACAAACGGCCAGACCGGTAGCGGTTTGCGCGTCTCCACGCACCGGCCCCACGAGGGGCTCTGAGACAGTGTGAAAAGGGAACAAGCATCGTCCAGGGCTTAGAGGGTCGGGCCCCGGCTCCCGGCGGAGAGCGGACGGGGCAGCTGCGAGAGTGTGGGATGAGCAGACCCGCGGTTGGCCGGTGGAGCCTGTTTCGACAGGGCTTGCCGCTTTCCTGCCCGCGCTCTGCCGGTCCCGGTGCTGTGGGGAAGATAGGGGAGCGGCTTGGGGCACCGGTGGTTCGCGCTCCCGTCTGCACGGCGAGGGGAAACGTTCGTCGTGACCTGGAGGCTACCCGGCCCCAGGAGGAAACGATTTCTTATCGTTATTATTTCGGGATATTTTGGTCCCGAAAATCGAGTTTTATTTAAATTCCTCGATTAAGGGTACACAAATGATGCCGCAGCGCGTCGGAAAAAGCAGAGGAGCGTCTAACTCCTTTTCTTCCTAGCACCGTGCCCCTCCGACGGGAGCTTGCTCTCCTCCCGATCTCGCCGCCCTCGGCAGCCGCAACGGGAACTCCCGCGGAGTCGCTCGACACCGGCAGCCCGCCCGCACTGGAAGCCGGGGCTGCTGCTCGGGGGACGGCAGTTCCCGCGGGTGCCGGGATCCACCGGGCAGCTCAAAGCGGCCATCCTACCGCAGGAGCGGATTCCCGGCGCCTCCCTGCAGCACCGCCCGCCCGACAGGAGTGCTGGCGCCGAGCGCTCGCTGTGCCCGTGGGGCCGGGCCGGGCCGGACCGCTACCGCCGGTCCCTCCTGCCCAGGCCGCCCCACGCACCTGCCAGTTCGCGGGAGAAAAAGTGGAAGGTTTGGCGTCGCCTCATCCCTTTCCGTCCCGCCGACGCGCCGCCCCGTTCACGCCTGTGAGGTTGAGACGGCTGCCTACAGCCAGTATCTGCAGGAATGCGTCCCGCCGGCGGGGACAGTCCTCGGAAGCAGCATCGCCGGGCCCAGCTCTGTGGAGCCCCTGGCATCTCCCGTGCCCTCGGGGCACCTGTCGTTCCGCAGCGCGGGGAGGGTACCGACACGGGCAAGGCCTCCGCCGCGCCGGCCCAGCCCGCTCCCCGGGAGTGACGAGGCCCCTCCAGCACCCCCGGGGGCTGCAGATCCCCAGGGCTGTGAAGGGGCCCCGAGGGCCCGAGTGGCAACACGGGTTTGGAACACCGCCGCCTCTCCCGCTGCCGGCCGCCGGGCCTGTTGTAGCGGCCCCCAGATGAAAGGCTGCGCTCGCAGGATCGCTCCGCGCTGGCAGGTCCCGGCCCCCCCAGACCTACTCCCCCCGCGGGTGCACATGTCAGAGTTCACAGACCTGGCTGCTGCCTTTACAACACTGAGCTGTAAAAGAGCGGATATTAAACCCTTATAATGGATCCAACTCCAAGGAGAGGTTAAATTTCCCAGTGAAACGAAGGTATTTGCCCTGAACTGGGAAAAGACACCCCCCCTGCCCCCCGGGCTGGGAAACCCGCGGAGCCGTCAGAGCCTGGCGGTAAACTCTGCCCCCAGCCCTGCACCTGGCACCCCCGCCGCAGGGACACATGTGCGACCCACGCCGCTGCCAGCCGGGCCTCGGCCTGGCCCGGTCGCCCCGTCGGGTCCCTTCCCGCACAGGGACGGAGAGCCGAGGTGGTGGGGTGAGGCGAGCGGGTCGGGAGCGAGACCGCTTCGGCTCTGTCCGAACTGTATCCAGAGCCAAGAAACCTCTCTGGCACCAACCATGATGGCTGCTGCTGAGCCGGGCCATGCGGCTCAGAGAAGGGGGCGTAGCGGGGCAGCTGCTCCTGCTCTTGGACCGGGCGAAGGATGCGGCTGCGCCGGTTACATGGGCCGTGCCCATACGTGGGTCAGGGCCAGCCCGGTGCAACAGGGCTGGAGGGGCTGGGGGTGCGTCGGACAGCTGGAGACGGGGCTCCCGGTGCCTCTCCAAGACATGCCCAGCGCCGGGAAAGCCGCTGGCTGCCGGGAAAGGGAGGACAGAGAAGAGTCGCGCCTGTCGTCGCAGCAGGAATCGGGCGGCGGAGCGGCCCCGCTCCGACGTAGCGAGGCCCGACCGGGGACTTGGTGCCGAGGCCCGTCCCGCGGGTCCCTCGGGCGGGCGAAGGGTCCAGGACCTCCAGCCCCGGGTCGTCCGTTCATGCGCTCCACCGGCGGAGCGGGACGCGGAGCCCCAGCCTGTCTGCCGCGCTGCCCTCAAAAATCCACTTAAGGAAGATGAAGGCGCATGCAAATGTGTGGCGCCTCCGTGCTTGTGCCTTTAATCATGGTAAATTGACTCTAGTTCCTCCAGGCCCCCCGAAAATGCACCCGGCGCGCCCCGCACCACAGCAGAGCTGGAACTCCCAGAGCGCCGCGCACTCGCACCGCACCCGCCGCCTGCCCCGGGGCTTTCTGGCGCTGCTCTGAGTGGCTCCGGCACTCTCTGATCCCGCTTTCTCAGCAGTTTTCCTACCCAAAAGCTGCCGTGAAGGGAACAGCGTGCATAGATATCATCAGGCTGCCTATATCAAAGAGACCCTGCTTAATTAAAATACCGACTCGGTGTTCTCCGCCTTCCACGCGGCGCAGACTCCAACCGCGGTCTGCCGGCCCTCTCCCCCCCGGAACAGCTCGGGGGTTCCCCGGCTCCCCGGGCGGGTGTCGACCTCTCTGAATGGCCGCACCGGTCCCGAGCGCGGCGGGCCCGGGACGCAGACTCGGCCGGCTGAAGCGCACACACCGGTGCCGGGCGTCCCATCGGCCCCGGGCACTAGTCCGACCCCGTCCCAGTCACCTGCTCCGTGAGGCTGCCGAGCGAGCGGGAACCCTCCTGGGGCCAGGCACAGTCGGTCCGGCAGAGACCGGCTCTTGGGGGGCGGCCGCCAGGCGCAAGGATGCTTCGCGTGGTTGAAGGCGACAGCGTTTGTTTGCGCTACTGAGCAACAGCCCGATAATTTATTGTTATTGTTATTAGTAACTACACTTTGCAGCTCGCTTACATTTGTCCTTCCGAGGGAGGCAGAACGGGATGAATCAGTCATCGCCGAGCGCACCCGGCGGCGGCTCATCCCGGGGCCGCTCCACCGAGGTTCCTGGGCTGGAGGGGCCGGACATCGCGGCTGTCCCGCACAACGGCGCGGCCTGGCCCGCTGGTCGCCGGGGCAGAGGACGGTCGGTGGGGAGGCACAGCCGCCGGGAGCTCGGTCGGAACTGCGGGATGCAGAGTCATTCTGAGGAGCGACCGGTGCACGGAGCGAGCTCCGTAGGTCGCCGGTAACGAGACCTCCCGAGGGACGCCCTCCGGCCTACACCCCGGTGGCTGCATCCGCGACAAGCTCCGTCCCTATCCGCTGTGCACCCCGCTCTGTGCTCCCGCTCTCCCGAAGCGCCGCCCGCGTAGTGATGCTTCTGCGTTGGCCGCTGACAGGAAGGGAAGGCCGGGGCTCTTCAAACAGCAAGGTGCAGAGTCCAGCTGCGGAAGGAGAAAAACAGGACAAAGTGAGCGGCAGCCCCCGTGGTTGTCCCGCGGGCTCACCCCTCGTACTCCCACAAGGGTTCCGTAAACGGAATCGCAGAGGCGGGAGTCCGGTCCGCCCCGTCTAGGGGTGGGCAGCGCAGCCGGCTCCCTGCAGAGTAACACCCGGGCCGGCTGGTCCTGTGGGCGCTGATCGCCCCGGCTGACCCCAGTCTCGCTCCCGGCCCGGCCCCTCCGGGCCCGCCGAGCCCCGGCCGTGCCACCATGCACCGGCAGGGGGCAGGCTGCACTCGGGCCCCACCGCACCCGGCAGCTGGGCGGGGGTCAGCAGGGCCAGGCCAGGCCCTACGCCCTAACCGCTTCCCCCGGCAGGGACGCAGTCCCGCACTTGCGGATCCGGCATCCCACCCCCGGGGTTACACGCCTCGCACCGCCGCACCAAACACCGCAGCCTGCAGAGCACCCTGCCCGGTGCGAGCACGGCGCCCTGAGCAGCACACACCGCAAACGGGGCAGGTTGTTACGGCGGGGGGTCCGCACTGCTCCCGTACACAGGCAACTGGGTAGGGCCATGCACGGGCAGAAGCGGGGCAGCGCACGCCTGCAGGCAGCTGGGACACCCCGGCACCGCGCTCCGAGGCCGGTGTCCACACGCAGTTCACTGTGGAACAGCCCGGGGCCCCGCGTCGTCCCGAGCAGTCACACGTGGGGACACTCAGAAAGGCGGTGCTGTCACGTACATGCCTGCAGATCCACGGAGGGGTCACGCACACGTCTGAAGACCCACGAAGAGAGGGGGGTCTCTCCGCCGAGCCCCCGCAGCGCTCCCCGCAGCCCCTGACACATGCAAGCGTGTGCGGTGAGCAGCACAGAGGGACGAGGAAAAGGGACCGGGCGGCTCGCCCTGCGGGCGCTGACTGCCCGCAGCGGAGAGTTCATGCGAGCACCGAGCCGGCGGCCGCCTATCCTTCCCGGGCGGGCTCAGCCTCCGGTTACAGATACCGGTGCTTCACTCTTCCCTACTTGTGCACGAAATGCAGAATTGTGAGCGGCTGCATTTCTTGTTCGACTCTCAAAATTAAAACAAAACACCTCAAAACAAAAAGATTTGTCTTGCAAATAAAGAAAGAATTAGACCCAAGCCGCGGGGAGGTGGGGTTGCATTAGGCTTGGTTTGGTTTTATTTCTGTGATGGTTTTGCGCGTGGGTGTTTTAATTGTATTTTGTTTTTCGTTAAAAGCACTATATAAACCTACTCAAACACCTCATCGAATTGTTCTCGGGGTAAGAGGCAGGGATAACAATTATCTGGTTCAGCGTTCGTCCACACACATGGCAAGAAACAACAAATCTTTGGTGTGATATTTGTGAGTAAAAAGCCCACGACCAAAGATTAAATTATTGCTGCGGGTGCGAGTTTGGGAGGGCTCCCGATCCACTCTCAACTGTCCCGCAGCAAATATTTACCATTATTAATCTTATTAAAAAAACACAAACCCACACCCCCACTCCCCCCCCCAAACCCCAAAACAAAACCCAAAACAAAACCGAGAAAATGCGAAAACTACTGCAGAAAGAGGGGCTCTAATTTTTCTCGCAATTATTGAAGATAATTTGATGGAAGCCTTGTGTGATGGAGAACACTGAATCCTTGCGTGAAAATAGGAAGGGAACACAAAAAATTAATGTAAACAAGAAGCTTTTTCTCCATTGATTGAACTGTGAAATCTAAGCAGCTTTTATCTTGATTTCAGAATTAAATAATCATATATTATTTTTTTTTTCAGCATTAGTAACAAAGGTTTTCAGATTTGTACTGTCCAGAACAAAACCCAAATAAGCTTCATTACTGAAAATCAATCCCCAAATATTTGACTAAAACATAACTACAATTTTCTTTCAGAGAGAATTCTGTATGAAAACGGCATAAAAAGAAGGCTTTATCTTAAGACTCAGAAAAAAGAAGCATTAAGTAATTCAAGTTAACACTTGTCCTGCTTATTAACTATCAATATTTTTGGAGCATTGCAAAATAAACTCCTTTCCTTCGGCAAGGTCACACCATATCGCGGCTCACACTAAGAAACTTCGCACGGAATCTCTTCCGGATTTTTATTTCCTCAGATATAGATTTTTAACTGTATCGGCAAAAAAAATAAACAAACCAACAATAAAACAAACCACAAAACCGAAAGGAAAGCCCGAACCGCGGGTCCCAGGCGTTCTCCCTCCAGAACGCGGAATCGCCGGGCATCGCTCTGCTCGTTCGGTTCATTCCCTGAAACGGGGTAATTAAGCGCGATGGGTTCAGACACGGCTAACGCTGCATACCGGGTGCACATCCCCGCACAAAACTGAGACTCGACGCACGCAAACGCTGTCGCGATTCAGCGCGCTGATCGTGGCACCCCCCGGCCCCAGCGGCGCTCCAGGTAAGCGCTGCTCATGAAGAGCAGACACGGCCCCTAGGTCCCGGGTCGCCGCCGCCGCAGTATGGTCCCGCAGCCCTCGGGCTGCTCCCTCCGGCGCCGCGCCCGCCGCTGCCCTTCCGCGGGCAGCTCAGCCGCGACGGCGCGAAGCCTACCGGCAGCGACGAGCAAGCTCGGTGCCAAACCTCGTGTCCCGTCCCGCGTCCCCGCCGGCGGTGGCTGCCCTAAGGAGCAACCCCGCTGCCACCTGTCCGCGGCCCGGCGGGGACGCGCGCTGCTACCTACCCCAGGAGGGCAGGAGCCAGGAGCCGCCGTCGGACCGGGAACGGAGCGGCCCGGGCCCCGCTCCATCGCGATCCTCGGCGGCCGCGCTCGCTCTCCCACCCCGTCCCCGGTCCCAGTCCCGGCCCGCGCTGCCCGCCCCACGTCGCCGATCGCCGCCCCGGGGTGCGTGGAGCCCGCCCGCCCCGCGCCCCGGGCGCCGCTGCTCTTTGGGGGCCGCGGGGGACCGGCGGGGCCAGGGCACTATTTGACGTCGAGGAGACGGATCACCGCGGCGCAGCGATACGACGCGCACCAATGGAGTTCAAATGTCAGCAAGTTTGAGGAGGGGTGAGGCGCCGGGGGGTGTGTTCCTCCGCCGCGGCCCCTGCTCTAAACGGCGCGGCTCCTCGGGACGCCGCATGGCACATGGGCTGCGGAGCGCCGGGGAAGCCCCGCCGCCCCGCCCGGCCCCGCCGCGCCGCTCCGCCCGGCCCGGCCCGGCCCCGGGAGGGCCCTCCGCGGAGGGCGTGGGGCTGCCGGCGAGCAGGTGACACCGCGGGCAGCCCGGCGCCGTCTGCGCGGCATGTGCGCGCCCGTGTAGCGCGGGCAGCCCCCATGGGCAGCGGCGCCGGCTCCTTCCTCTGCCCCCCGTCTCTGGAAGTCCAGGCAGGAAACGCTCCTCATGTCTCCCAGATAAAAATAAAAGCGTCTCCCTCCTCCCGGCCGCAGAGTGCCCCCGAGCTCGGCCAGACGCGGGGCTGACCCGTCCCCGCCGCCCGGCAGCGCTTCGCCCCGCCGCCCCGGAGCGTCGGGCTGCGTCGCCGCCCGCCCCATGGATATCGCAACAGGTCCCGAGTCCTTGGAAAGGTGCTTTACGCGGGGCCAGTCGGACTGCTCAAAGATGCTGGACGGTATTAAAATGGAAGACCACCCTCTGCGCTCGGGTCCGGCCACGTTAGGAGTGCTGCTGGGTGAGTTGCCGCTCGCTTCTCGGCTGTGCCAAAAGCCACCGCTCGGTAGCCGGGGCTGCTCTCCGGCTGGGTCGACTGGGCTGTCGCGGACTGCGGCCGCTGAGCGCGGAACTTCCCCACCGACGTTTGCGGGACGCGGGCTCGGTGGCGACCGTTCCAGCTCGATGTCACCGATCTATGGGACCAGGGGGAGTGGGCCTGGGTAGGGTCGGGGGAGACGGGCGAGGGAGCGGGGCCGGGACAGGCGCTTCACACCGCTGTCTGCCGTTCGCAGGGTCGGACTGCCAGCACCAGGCCGTCTGCGAGGGCTGCCAGCGGCCCATCTCGGACCGGTTTCTGATGCGGGTGAACGAGTCCTCCTGGCATGAGGAGTGCCTGCAGTGCGCGGCGTGTCAGCAAGCCCTCACCACCAGCTGCTACTTCCGGGACCGAAAGCTCTACTGCAAGCAGGACTACCAACAGTAAGAGAGCAGGCGGCCCGCGGGGCTCGTCTCGTCTCGGTACGGCCCGGTCCACCGGCGCGCTGCGCGCTCGGAGCGTGTTTCCGAGCGGGCCGCTGCCCGGAGTCCGGCGGAGCGGGGGAAACGACGCGCCGGGGCCCGCGGCTGCGCGAGTGGCGGCCCCGGCGACCGGGGACCCCGGGGCCGGGCGGGACTGGAGAAACTTGGAGCCACGGCGCCCGTCTCGAGCAGGGAGCTGCCACTCGGCCCCGGGTGCTTGGACTCGCCGCAGCCCGGGACGCGGCGGTGCCGTCGGAGGGGGCCGGCAGTGGAGGGGATGCCCGTTACGGTTTGGCCCGGCGCTGCCCCGCTCGGCCCGGCCTGACCTGCCGCGGCTCCCGCAGCCTGGGCAGCACCGCGGTCGGAGCTGCCCCGCGGGGCCCAGAAGCCCGCGGCTGGACCCGGCCTACCGCCACAGCCCGCAGCCCCGGGGCCGCGCCGGGAGCCCCGGGAAGCGCCCCGCGGCCAGCCTCTGGGCACTGACCCGTCGGCGGAGCGGTTCGGCCGGTCCCGGCTGCTGGGCGGCGGGGCCCGGCGGGGCCGTCATTGCGCTGCCGCGAGCCAGTCCTTCGGAGCGGGGCCGCCAGCAAGCCGCCGTCGGGCGCGTACGGTGCGCGGGCGGCCACGGCGATGCCCGCGGGGCTCGGCCGCAGGGATTGGCGCCGGCCGAGCCTCTGCGGCCGGCCGTGGCAGGAGGAGCCGGCGCTGGCCCAGGCTCGGCCGCTGGCCGCGCTTTTTCCTTCGGCTTTCTCCCCAAATGTCAGGCTTTGTCGGGAGCTGCCCCCCCGCCGCGCCGCGGCCCTGCGCGGAGACAGAACCCCTGCCCCGCGCCGCGTTTGTCCTCCCCTGCAGAAGCCCACTTCATGCTTGTCACCGAAATTGAGGATCTTTTTTGTGCCGGGAGGGGGGCGAACATGGGCACTTCAATCACTAGGACATAATATGGCTCTGCTAGAAGTCTGGCAACAAACAAAGAACAACAACTATTGGTTTGCATCAACTTTTGTCAGGCATTCAGCAGGCTTCCAGAAAGGCCTGAAGTGGCTTAGTGGCAACAATGTGCATTTCATAGCTACAGCATGAAAATCCATCTCCATGGAAACTGGTAGTAAATGCTAACATGACATGCTGAGTATAAATATTGTTAGGGTTATAACTCTTGTATAAATGGCCCAGATAAATGTCCCCCTGTTTAGGAATTACAACAAAATGTGTTATTTCATACTGCAGCCCTCACCAGCATGCTACCAAAGAGTCTTCTGCGGGCCTGGGTGCTTCCCATGAAAATATCCCAGAGCTTGTCTTCATGGTCCTACCCTGCCTGAGCCGGGGCTGCAGCTCAGGCTGTGTGCCATCAACCCCTCTACAGGGACTATGTCCACAGAGTTTTAGCTGTTCATTCTACACAAAACAAACCACCCCTGCTAGCTGCAGATCAGGGAAGCTCCTGCCTCTGTAGGTAGTGCTACCTTAGGTATTTTTGTTAATTAGGAAAGAGTTCAGAAGTCTTTAGCTTACCTAAAAACCACATTATTTGGCAATGTACATATTTACATTAATTACAAACAAATGTACTTACTAAGTCCCACCCTCAGTTTCTGTGAAATGAGGGATTATGCTTTGTGCCTTAAAAAACAGAATCGTAGACTATGGCTTTGTAAAAAAACAAAAATACTTTTCTGACTGAGAATAGAAATGTCACCGCTTCAGAACTTTCTTTATTATCAAAGGTGCCCAATTGTATAGGGGGGAAATGGGGTAACCAGGCTGACGAGCAATAAAAAGATATCAACATGTTAGCCTTTGTTGAATCCCAGCACCTAGTGTGACATGACATGGTAACCTGCTGTGCGTGCCCCTAAGGACTGACAGCAGCAGCAGCTCGGGGAAAGGGGAGGGAAGACACGGTAAATCAGAATTTGTTTTCTCTGAGATTTTATTAGCCCCAAAGAGCAAACATGTGAAACTGCTCGGACGCTGTTCGTCTGCCTTCCTGCCTGCTGCCTTTGAGTCGTGGAGAAATAACTCTTTTATGGTGGCTAAAGGGTAAAAATAGCTGTTCATAGATGGAGGCAGCTCTCGTAGGCTGTGCGATGCAGATGATCAATTTCATCAGGAAGAGTGTGGAGGAAGGAGTGGAGCCCTGATCAAGTTGTGCAAGTCCCCTCAGCGTGCTGGTCCAGCCTCCGTCCTGCGGCGTAGCGTTCCAGGGGTGTAAAACGCCTCCGTGCTCAGCGCTGCCGAGGGGGGAGATGGAGCCAGGTCACTGCAGAGGGAGACCAGTATCAGTCAGATCAGATGCTTTTTGTTATCCTGAGTCCTGTTTACAGGTCTCTGGGGGAACCAAAAAAAAAAAAAGGAAAAAAAAAAAAAAGGAGAATAAAGATTACTTAAATATCTTAGTTACTGAAATTGGCTTTAAATAGATTTTTTTGTACATTTAATGTAATTTAAAGGTCAGATTTCTCCAGAGCTCCCAGGACTATAATCAAGTGCTGTGTGTGTATCTTTGGAAAACTGGTGTCTCGTCTTTCTAATGAAAGCAAGCTTCTGATGGGTCAGATATCAGACCTTAAACCTTTCACTGGGTCAGGAATGATCACTGCCCATCCTTGGGTGAGGGCATTTCACATTAGGGGGAAGGGCGAAAAGAGTTCTCTTTTTTTCTTTTATTTCTTTCTTCTTCTTCTTCTTTTTTTTTTTTTTCCCCTTTAAAAAAATGTTGGCTGTTTGAGGCTACCCCTCTGCTTGGAATGTTCGAATAAATCCTGGGGGAGATGGATTAGTGGCCCAAGCACAGTATGAAGTAGTCAAAGGTGGCTGATAAGTGTAATTTATCACAAAAAAATATCGTCAGGACGTTGGTGGAACCAGTGGGACAAGCTCTGCATGGATTTTAGACACTTTTGAGACAAGAGATTCAAAGACATTTTTGCACGAATATGCCCTGATCTTTTGATTCAGTACAAAGCTCTTACTTTGCTAGAATTTAAGATTTTGAGGGTCACAGGTACATTTGATTGCGAGGATTTTAAGGGGGGGGGGGGGGGGGGGAATAGACTAGGACAATGGCCCCAAGGAGGCTGGCACTCACAAACCCAAGTGAAACAGAATTGCTTTGATTTTCATGAGGGCTTTGCCAAATTGCAGAATTGTTGCATGTTTGGAATCTTGCACTTCTTTTTTCTCTCTCTCTCTTTTTTTTTTCCCCCCTGTAAAAGTTTCCTTTCTGACAAACTGAAATCTTCAGAATGAATGTTTATAAAAAATAGGAGGGGTTGTGGTAGTTTGTATTCCGGTTCTTTGCTTAAACGAATTTATTTATTGTACCACTCGTAACAGTGCTTCCTGCTATAAAACATTAATAATTATAAATATTACATTTCTTTCCCATTTGTATCTTTTTTTTTTCTTTCTTTCTTTTCCTTTTTCTTTTCTTTCCTTTTCTTTTTTTTTCCCCTCCTGATTGTGCTTTTCTGGTTTGTTTCTATCTCGCTGCTCAGTGTTACGTAACGATTTGCCCTACCTATTGCTGATACTAAAAAAAAAACCCCTCTATGCTATGAAAAATAACTGTTTCAGACTACATATTTCATATGCAAGAAATGCACATAATTTCTAAAAATGGTCCCCATTCCTATTCTGGAAATGAAGGCTGTAAAAGAGGCCATTTATTCGAGGCGTAGACGCTGACAATCACAGTTGCCATTCCATCGATTTCATGGATATATTCTGAGTTTTGTTTAAGGTGGGAAAGAGAAATATTTAGATCTTTGTTACATTCTCCAAGATACGTCAGGCTCGTTGTTTCTGTTGTTGCTGGATGCTGTTAAAAAAGACTTACTGCCTATTTCTGGTATGCTTTTATATTGTTCTTCATCTTTGAGCCCTTTCTGGTCCGTGACTGGGCTGATTTTTTTGTGCGCAATCAGCTCGGAGCAGTGTGTACCTCGCAGGGAGGGAAGGGAACGCTGCAGAGCCTCGTTGCTGCAGGGAAACAATATCCTCTCCAGATTCTGGAAATTCTTTCACATGTATATAACACTGAGGCTAACGTTTCCCAGCTCAGTTGCATTTTATATTCTATGACCAAAGCTTCCTATTAGTAAATGTCTCTTATTTTTGTGAATGTTGTTTTTCTTCTAGAGAGAGCGAATGCATGTCTGTCGTGAGTGCAGGCTGTGGAATGTAGGCAGGACCCGAGGTGCAGGAGGTGACTTGAGCTCCCAGATTCTGCTCCATGCAGAATGGGTGATCACTATTGCTTGCAGGAAGACTTTTTTTTCCTTCTTCTTCTTTTAATGGAGAGCACCAGACCTGTCCTTACGCTCAACTGTACATCAAGGGAACTCTGCAGCCTTGTGCCGAGCAGTGGTGTCCCTTCCACTCCGCTCGCCTCTCGTGTCAGCCTTGTGCCTGTGTCGTTAGGAAGCAGTATAAAAGCTGACTGAAACCAAGAGATGAGGAGTAGCCTAAGCACATGCTCAGGACATGGAGTAATGATTAAAGTTATGTCATCTGCTAAAAATACTTTTAAAAGTTGCTGAAATGCTGTGGTGTTTTCGCTGAAAACCCAGCCAGCCCTGCGCTATCGGGCACATCAGCCTGATCAGGAGTTCTCCGTACGTTCAGCCTTTCGTAGCGCCTCAAAAGAGTTCCAAAAGTGGGACGTTGAGGAAACGTAGCTGTTATTTCTGCCGATGACGTCAGCAGAGCAGCGGCGATGGGGCAGAGCCCCTGCCGGTCCCCCCTTGCCAGCAGGGATCCATCTCTGCAGCATGATGGGAGGCTGTGGGGCAGAGAACAGCACCGGCCACGAGCTGGTTCCATGCTAGGCTGAGTCAGTACTAGTGGGGATCTGGATCTGGAGTGGAACGTGCTTGAAGATTTTGGGGAGACATTTTGGTTTTCAGCTACAATCATGGTAACCTTTCTGGACAAAATAATTGCCGTGGTAATACATAATTTGCACTAATCCATGGTAGAAAATAATAGGGAGGATCCTTCTGCAGTGTAGGCAGTATGCAATTAGATTAATAAGAGGATAATTTATAATGCTCAGCTACTAACCTGAGAGAAAAATAGCCAGTACACTTGAAATACACTGCAAAATTTCTTCACCAAAGTATAAACCAAAGGGGAGTATTTTGTGTTCTTTTCAGAATCTGTGCCTATTATTTTTTTGGCCTAAACTTTTGAACTGGTTAGAAGAAGTACGTCACACCTTTTCAGCTACCAGTAATACATCATGATAAAATAGCTGGGTTATAAAGGGTCTTCTTAGACTAATGATGTTAGTAGTGTATTTCAGTTGTCAAGATATACCCCTCCTGCCCCCACTGGGGAGCAACCTGTGAAGCTTGGTACGTTTCAAAATGCTCACTGGTGAGCTTGGAAGGTGGGTGTATATTTAGTAACGAGTAGAGGCTGCTTGATTTAGATATCCAGCAGAAAAAGCAGCGTGCTTTTCATAAGGCAGCTCTGATTTTTGTTTTTCATTCCAGACAAAATTTGAATCTATACTAAATGTACAACTTCTTGTTGTAGCAGGAATTGGTTTAATTTTATTTAATCTCTCCTTCTCCTGGAATGAAGAGCAGAGCAGATACAGTAAATTGTTAGAGGAGAGCTTGAGTTCCCTGCTCTCTTGTGGAAGTCAGCGGGAGGTTGCAGTGCACACCACCAGCCGGGGCCCTCCCCGTTGTGGGGAAACCCACGCTGGGAGCCCCTGCACTGGGGAACGAGGGGGTGACAGGCACATGTGTCCACATCCCACCCCAGCACACAGACGCAGGACCCCCAGATGTCTGCAGACAGGCTCAGTGGGGTGGTTTGGGGGAAAAGAGATGGTTTGTTAAAATGCCTCATTTTTCTAGGGGCAGGGAAGTACATGGTCTGTCTGTCTGTCTGGTTTGCACAGCCCTCCTTGTGCTGTTCAGTGCTTGTGGCAGCTCTGGGAGAAATGTGGTGTGTAAATACAGCAGCAATATTTTGTGATAATATCAGAAAGGGATTTTCTGCTGCTTGGGCTACCTTGGGCCGTGTCACAAGTTGCATAAAACACAGATTCACAGAAAGGCAGTGAATTTTAAACCCCAGTGAGATGGAAAAGGACCGTTACAGTATCCACTATAAAGCCTGTACTAGATCAAACAACAGACATATATTAAAACCAGGGGTAAATGCTACTTTTTGCCTACATTGGTTTCTTTTATTTTCTGTTCTTTCCATTTCCCCCCCCCTGCATGATGTGTCATGTTACTGCTAAAGTGAAGTAAGCAAGCAAGTGAATAAATAAATCTGTGAAGGGAATTGTGCAGTAATCTCCAGTAAAGGTAAACAAGCCAGGTATTGCTCTTGGATGGTTTAGTGTGGTAGAAAGGGGGTTTTGGCTTCATTTGGGGATGATTGAAATGCTCACCATGAAATGACAGTTTCTTGTTCATTACAAAATACAAGAACTTCACATTTGTTCTGAAACAAAGAATAAGATCAGTTAAAAATAATAACGTGAGTTACTCTGGGTTTAGATGGGTGGAAAGAGGAACAGAAATTTCATTTCAAGTGGGCAGGGAATGATTTGAATATACACCTTGTGGACTCTAGAATTGTGGTATGCTGTATCTAAAGCTGTGAATCAAAACTGATTTTTGTTTGTTTGATAAAAAGGTAATCATTTTATTACGTAAAACAGAGGTGTTTTCTGAGTTAAGAGTTAAAAAAATGTAACAGGGGGGATAAGATTATTTTGTAGCAGTGGGAGCTTTAGCAGCTCTGGTAACGTTTAGGGAAGGAGATAACCACTTTTCTGTGTTAAAAAGCAAGTGAAAAAAAGAAAGTGACCAACTTCATATCTAATTTGAAGTAAATGTTGGAAGTAAAGCCAGACTTCTGAGTTAGAGAATAAGGCCACAAGAGAGAAAAAAATGTCAATACTTCTAAGGTAAAATTAGGTGACTTTTGGTTTTAAATATAATGCTCTTTAGGGTTTATAAGATGCATGTTACTATAGATCCAACTCTTGCATACTTTGTTCAAGATGCAAGTTACTATAGATCCAACTCTTGCATACTTTGTTCAGGCAAATTATTCACTGTTTCTAAATGCCTCTTTAAATTCAGCGTAAAACTGAGGCAGCTCTTTAACTTTTGTTTTCTTTAAGTGCTAGCTGTACTTCTGCTTTAAGTTCCTGGACATGCTTTGGCTAGGCTGATATTCCTCAAATGAAATGCTGTCTTACTCTTGTTTAACTTTTTGGTGCATCTGCTTTGAATGTATCTTGACAAACTTGTCCAGTCATTGTAATGCAGTCACTGGGACCAGAGCCCAGCCCTGGCACCAGTGGGCACTGGGGAAGAGTGGGGCAGGTAATTGTGCTATAAGGGACATGAGGAGCAGACAGTGACTTGTGTTCCCTCGACCTGAGCAGGCTGTTCTCACAGCAGCCATTTTGCAAAACAGATTCTGGTTGATCCCAAACAAATTATTGATGATAAATATTTTCTCCTTTCATCTGACTAACACAGAATATTTGTTGCCAGGGCCCTTTATTGGATACTAAATATCCCTTATAAGTTGAAAGCACCATGTGTGTTGTATTATGCAATCTTGATGCAGATTATGTAGAAGTAAAACCCTTAAAATGAAGTATCTTGTATGCAACATTAGGTACCCACTGTCTGGAGAAGGTAAAACATTCAGGTCAGTATTACCAGAGGACACCAGGATCTGTTACACCAGTTTCTCTGGACCGAGATGGAAATGCTGCAGCCCAGCTGAACCCACCTGCGATGCTCACACACCACTGGGGTATTTCACTCACCTTTCAGAAACTATTTGCCTGTGGGCAACTGAGCAAGTAGACATTTGTGAGATTGTATTACAGTGAAGGAATTGTTAATACCATTAATTCCAGTTTGTTATTTTGCTGGGTTTGAAATTTTACAGTGATCTTTATAGCTGCAGCAGAGCTGCTACGGCACAAATGGATTAAACGCCCTTATTAACAACATAAACAAGGAGTAGCCCATTCCTTGGGAATTTTATAAGAGTTCATACTCTGATGTTCATGTAACAAGGCAGTAAATTTTCAGAGAACACTTGTCATGGACATCATTTGCTTTGCCTCCAAAATGTCATCTATTTTTTAATAAGCACAAAATAATTTTCCTTTGCAAGTGCTGAGGTGGAGAACTGTGGACACGCACTTCCAATCAACTTCAGTGAGGGCTGTCTTCACTCATCAAAGGGTAGAGTTTGGCTCTTGATTTTCCTGTGATCAGTATATTAGTTATCATGTACAAGAGTGCATGTGCACTCTCCCAGTAAGAGCTAATGGAATTTGTGTGCCTCCTGTTAGCTATTAGAAGTTTGCTGTCATGGGTTTGTTCCTCCATGTAGCCTGAATTTGCTGCTTACAAAAACAAACCCAAAAAAGATTAGTCCCCATCAGTAATGCTTTTTTTCTTTTTTTTTTTTTTTTTCAGGCATTACTTTTGT